>NC_089491.1:82007200-82321431 GCF_036850765.1 Saccopteryx bilineata | reverse complement strand
CGGTGGTGCAATAAATGGATCAAGTGTTGGCCTGGAACACTGAGGTACCAGTTTGAAATCCTGCCATTACCATGAGAAGACACATAAGGCAAGCAAGCAATGAACAACTAAAGTGAAGCAACTGTGAGTGGATACTTCTTATCCCCTCAACCACCACCACCTGGCCTCTCTCCGTAAAATCAATCGATAAAATCTTTTTTCTTTTAATTGCAGGAAAAAGTGGTGAGGGAAATGTTCTGAACCTATATTGTGGTTTTGGTACATAATTCTGTAAATTTAATAAAAAGGTACTTAATTCTACACTTAAATATAATAAAATTTATGGTAAATAAATTATATCTCAATAAAGCTGTTTTAAAAAAAAAATCTATGGCCGTCTGAAGTAGGAGCACTAGCAAATTATACATATGAGGGGTGCACTGTTATAAGAAAAAAAAGGCAAAAGTAATTCAGAAAAGGACTAGGGAGAAGGGCACAAATGAGCATAAGGCCAATAGGCAAAAGCAGGGTAGACATCAAAGACAAAGAGCCAAGGGTCCTCCTCCATGTGCTAAATCCATTTCCCAAATACAATATAAATACAAGAGCAATTCACCCTCAAAATCACGAGTTAAATGCCCAGAATAATAAACTACACAATTGGTATTTACCTCAAGCACATTTTTAAATGAGGGCGAGGCCCTGGCAGGGTAGCTCAGTTGGTTTGAGCATCGTCCCCATATGCCAAGGTTGTGGGTTCGATTTTTGGCCAGCGCACATACAAGAGTCAACTAGTGCAGGCATAAATAAGTGAAACAACAAATTGATGTTTCTCTAAAATCAGTAAATAAAAATAATAATAATAATAATAAAAAACTTTGAGGGTGGAAATGTATCCATGTATCATGACACTTATACAACATAATTTAGACAGAACCTCCATTACCACATGGATTACACTGGACCAAATAAAGTCAAGCAATATTAATGTAAGAGCTGCATTTAAAGGTGTGCCCTGCCTGACCTGTGGTGGCACAGTGGATAAAGCGTTGACCTAGAAACACTTGGTTGCCAGTTTGAAACACCAGGCTTGCCTAGTCAAGGCACATATGAGAGTTGATGCTTCCTGCTTCTCCCCACCTCTTTCTCCCTCTCTCTCTCTCTCTTTTTTATCTCTCTCTCTCTGTCTAAAAATGAATAACAAAAATAAAAATAAATAAAAAGGTGTGACTTATTTGCCAATAGGCCACCTTGGGTCTTTACATTATTCTTAAATAGAACATTTTTGTCTCCCTTTAATCTTATTCTCCACTTTTCTTTAAATCATAATGAAAAGTCAGAAGAATGTTATGTTTCATTTATTCTAGCTACAGTAACCATAAATTAAATCTTGTCCAATGTGACAAGAGTTTTGGATAGTAAGGGTATATAGCCTTAAAATCAAATACAAATGCAAAACTTTTGTTTTAAGGATTTTATGCTATTGATTCTGAATTTGTTGTACTACTGAATAGCTGCCATTGTCATTGTTACATGATTTAGAGTATAAGGTCCTAACAAATGGCCAAAATAGTAAGTTATGGTATACTGAATCTCGCACAAGGTAATACCTTATTGGACAGGAAAAAGAAGGTTCGCCTAACCAGTGGATAGAGCATCGGACTGGAGTGTGGAGGACCCAGGTCCAAAACCTCGAGGTCACCAGCTTGAGCGTGAGCTCATCTGAGCAAGGCTCACCAGCTTGAGTCCAAGGTCGCTGGCTTGAGCAAGAGGTCACTTGGTCTGCTGTAGCCTCCCAGTCAAGGCACGTATGAGAAAGCAATCAATGAGAAACTAAAGTGCCGCAATGAAGAATTGATGCTTCTCATCTCTCTCCCTTCCTGTCTGTCTGTCTCTATCTGTCCCTCTCTCTGTCTCTGTCACAAAAAAAAAGAAAAAGGTTCTATTTGATAATGATTATGAAAGTTCCAGAACAGAAACTCAAAGTATACAAGAGTTTATAGCATAACAGGATATATATACTATAGCTCAAATGATCCTGCCAACACTCATGTTATATTACTCTTTACTCTAATGAGTGCATATTTATTTACCTAGACTTAACAGTGGTTTCTGTTGACTTGCTGGAGTCTGTAGAAGTAGTAAAGCTATTCCAATTATGACCAGTTCAACAGGAAAATCCTAAAAAAAGAGAACAAAAAGAGTTGTTAAGAAGTTCCCAGGCCCTGGCCGGTTGGCTCAGCGGTAGAGCGTTGGCCTGGTGTGTGGGGGACCCGGGTTCGATTCCCGGCCAGGGCACATAGGAGAAGCGCCCATTTGCTTCTCCACCCCCCCCTCCTTCCTCTCTGTCTCTCTCTTCCCCACCCGCAGTCGAGGCTCCATTCGAGCAAAGATGGCCCAGGCGCTGGGGATGGCTCCTTGGCCTCTGCCCCAGGCGCTAGAGTGGCTCTGGTTGTGGCAGAACGATGCCCCGGAGAGGCAGAGCATCGCCCCCTGCTGGGCAGAGCCTCGCCCCTGGTGGGCGTGCTGGGTGGATCCCGGTCGGGCGCATGCGGAAGTCTGTCTGTCTCTCCCCGTTTCCAGCTTCAGAAAAATACAAAAAAAAAAAAAAAAAAGGAAGTTCCCAGAGCCATGGCTTTAATAACTGTATCCAGGAAGAATATACAGGGGTCTTTGGGTTACGACACAGTTCTGTTCCCACTACAGTGATGTAACCTGAATTTTGGTGTAAGTCAAAACACACCCAAGCCTAAGTCACTTACCTATCCTAACACAGTTGTAAAATCATAATCTAGAACATAAAGACACAACTGAGCCACAGAAAAATACTGCGTATTCTTCCGCCATGCGCAGCCAAACTAGTTCACCCACATGGTCTGTAAGTATGAGGTTAATGGTGTAAGCCGAAACAGGTCTCAATTTTTTAAAGTTTTTATGGGAGTGAGCATCATAAATTCAAAATGTCATATGTCGTGACTGTCATAACCTGAGGACCCCCTATATTCAACATGAAAATTATAAACTTATTACAGTTGTCCCTCCATATCAGTGGACTCTGTATCCAGATTCTAATAACTCTACAACTACAGATTACCAACTGCAAATCAAAAATATCTTTTAAAAAATGTTACACTGTTGCTGATGTGTCCTATGTTGTTAGACCTATGATAATTGCATCTGTACTAAATATGTATAGACTTTTCTCTTGTCATTATTCTCTATTATTACCTAACAATACAGTATAACAACTATTTAGATTGTATTAGGTATTACAAATAATCTAAAGATGATTTAAGGTATACAGGAGGATGTACATGACTATATGCAAGAACTACACTATTTTATATAAGAAACTTGAGCATTGCAGAATTTGGTATCCATGTAGGTCCTGAAACAATCCTCAAAGGACCCCATGGAATGGCTGTATACAAAATTATCTATAGTAAGCCTGGTCTACTAAAGGAATCAATAGTAAGCCTGGTCTACTAAAGGAAGAATTGGTGAATGCTTGAGAAGTCATACATAAATCCAAAATCTTAGCATATCTGCCCCAAAAAATAATAAGCTAAAAAAATGAAAAGGTAATTTAAAGGAATAACACCTGAACACTACAGAGCCACAAGTTTTTAAAACAGTAAATCTTTGCAAGCCACTGAAAACTATCTGAAATCCTTAATTTAAGAATATTTTATTTCTGAAAAGTAGCTCAATTGTCTACTTATCTAATACAGACATGATTCATCTATATAACTTGCATAATAAATTACACTTCATAAATTTTAATAAATCATATTATAACAACAGAAACATTAGTTTCCAGGGAGGCAGAGAGTATTTTTAAATTACAGCAATTTATTAAGCATATTTAAATGCAGCAAAGCAAAGCAATAACCATGGAAACTTAAAATCATTAATTTCACTAAATATATGAAAATGAAAAAGTGAAAAAGGATGTATACATTAAGTTTTAATAAATAAGATGCAAGTGACATGTTATATGATTGTTCTAAATACAGAAAACATTAACATATTATGAAACTAAAGAAGGTTCTCCATACTTCGCTAGATTACTTTACTCTGAAATCTTACAGAAATGCCTGCAGAGCAGAAGTACATACAAATCATGATGAAGACATGCAAGAAAAAGAAAAGGATATGTGAGGTAGAACTACATTAAAGAAATACTTGAGAAAGAACAAATTAGTCTGAGCCATTCAGAAGTTACAATCTTGGAGATGCTATCAATTCTGGCACAAATTAATAAATATTTATATAAATATATATATATAAATCTTGGTTTTAACATTTTAAAAGTGAAATTAAACTGCAAAATCTTCTCAAGTGCTTGTTTATGAACTTAAAAAAAACAGCTAAAGAGGAAAATGGTGAATTTATTTGAATATAGTATATTCTAATTTGTGGTTCTGAAGCATATATATGTTGACTATTTTGAAATACAGTTGAGAACCATGAAGCAACTGTTATCTATTTGAGAACAATAAACACATTTTTTTAAAAAAAATACATGCTTCTAGTATATACCATCACACTATTCTTTGCCATTATCTATTCCTCAATTTCATTTCAAATTCTAAATGTCTATAAAAAATAAATAAATAAAAGCCAGCAGAGGAGTTTGAATTTCAAATTTACCAGCTACTAAAAGGATGGGAAACAAAAGTATTACTGTATACTAATGCTATCACTGCAAAGCCTTTTTCATACAAGGTATCACAGAAAGGATCACAAAGTAGCTTTTCAGGGTTCTGAAATCAGCATTTTAAGTGAGTGAACCTAAAGGTATGAAGGCATAAAGGCATAAACGAGGCTAGCCTGTACAGATAGAGGGTGAAAGAAAGAGTTGGAGGTTCAACACGCCAAAAATAAAGAAAAGTAATTGTGGAAGATTCAATTAAAGAATCTTAAATTGCTTAACTTCTGAGAGGTTACAAGTTTTCTGTTTGATTGATTGATTTTTAAAAGACACCAAAGATTGGTACCATTTCATGAGATCTTTTAATAATAGCCTGTGTTGGACATCTCATGTGTCACTTCAAATACTATAACCACTGCTGTAGTTCCTCTTGCTTCCCTTCTCAGACAGTGAGAATCCCAAAAGCACAGGGAACGTAAAGCCCCATCGACCAAACCTTGACAGTTAGGCACCATAAGCCCCAAACCAAGAATGTTCCCCCTTATTCTGGATCCTTCAGGAGGGTGCTCATACATTTCATATGGCTTCTCAGAATATTCTGTGGGATGAAGCAGCTAACTGGCTGCTTGCAATAGTGACCAACTTTATGTCTGTATTGCCTCTCCAACTAATGTTTCACTCTTTTTGTCTCTCTCCCATCTGCTTCCTGCAGTCACTATAGCAAATGAACTCCTGTTGCATCAGCCATGGCTTTGTCGAAACCCAGAGTCTGCTTTGCTTTAGTCTTTAGGGAAACAGGGTATACTTTTAGAGGAACCCAGACTAGGATAATTCAGAACCTGCCAACAAAAGGAAATTAAATATTCAAAAAGGAGAAAATGCCTTTATACTCAGTCACAGACGTAACAGGAATTTTAATGGCACCAAATCTTGGTGTCTACACATTTGAGCACCACTTATGTAGCAGGCACTAATGAGCCTAGGGATGCTGCTATGAACAAGATAGTTGGGAAAAGGTGTTTTTCTTTTCTTTTTCTTTTAAGTGAAATTATAAGGTGTAAGAAAGGCTACATCAGAGCTAAGTATCTGTAGCAGATACAGCAGAGACGGCAGCCCAGCTTACACTAGGACCCAGGGCCATGTCTTTGCTGCCTCCCTTGTCCCCGGGTGGCAGCTGAGTGATCCAAGCTGGGCCAATCAGACAACAGAGGCTTGATCAATCTCAGGATTTGTTTTGTTTTTTGTGTGTTCTTTCATCAAGAAGCACATTATGTGTGTTGCTCTTTTTATGATGTTAGTAGTAACTGTTCCTTGTCAGTGCCTAGTTCCATTAATTTATTAGGAGTTAGAGAGATAATGTCAAATGCACCATGAGGATGCAATCAGCAGAATTCACAACATGGGCAATGCTGCAGCTCACAGAAGTCAGGTTTTCCCATACATACAGGGTGGGGCTAAAGAGGTTTACAGTTGTCTGTATGAAAAATAATATAATAACTAATAATTTACATATAATGTTATTATGAAAAGTAATACAAGAATAAACTTTTTTGCATACTTACAACTGTATACCTACTTTTGCCCCACTCTGTATGCTTCAAAAGGGAAAAAAATGAGAGAGAAAATGAAAGGGGACCACCTTTAGTGTAAAAGATACCTCCTAAAAAAGCATGCACACCAAAACTACACTACGACATGTAGGGATATTGATTTAGGTATTAAATCTATTTTTTAAAGCTAAGAAAGATATTCCCGCCTGACCTATGGTGGCACAGTGGATAAAGCGTTGACCTGGAACGCTGAGGTCGCCAGTTCAAAACCCTGGATTGCCTGGTCAAGGCACATATGGGAGTTGAAGCTTCCTGCTCCTCCCCCTCTTCTCTCTCTCTCTCTCCTCTAAAATGAATAAATAAATAAAAATATTTAAAAAAAAAAAAAAGAAAGATATTCCCATAGAAGTCCGGATAGTCAGGGGACAGAGGAGGTTGTGATTAGGACTAGACTTGTGGAAAACTGTGGTGCTTAAAAAATATTCAATTCGTGTGATGCTTACTAGGGTGTTTGCCTTATATGCCCCTCCCCAAATCACCTGAGGGTCTAGTTTAAAATGCAGATGCTTAAGCCCTACTCAGCCCTGCTAATTCAGTATCTCTGGGGGTAGGCCCCAGGCATTTGCATTTTAATAAACTCAGCCTAATAATTTTTATGCACATTAGTTTGAACCATTTCACTGGAATGTAAGCTTCACAAACGTTATCTGCTTTCACCTAATTATCTGTAGCAAAGTGTTTGCAATGGAATCTGCTTAGTAAATATATGCTAAATGTGTATGTGAGGGGAGATGTAGATCTACAATAAGATGGTCAGAGAATGATAATAAAAAGGGCTAAACTCTGTAAAATTATAATTGATAATTATGTCCACTATTCAAATAAATCTAGTACAAGCGCAAAGGAACAATAAGAGGTCCAGTTAAAACACACAACTGGTAATTTAGTTATATATTTTCTATATAATATTTATTCATGAAATATTATATCTATATTTTTCTATATATTTTATTTATATTATCTATTATATACCAAATAGGTATAACTATATATAAACATAATTATATAGATTTATAATATATCTATAATTATATAGATATATTAAGATAGATATACATCTAAAGGGTTTGATATATTATCATATATTTATATAATATATAAGAATTATATAACATATGACAGATATATTACTATATATTAGTGCATATTACTATTATACATAATAAATAATATATATGATATTATATATAATATAAATACACCATTATATAATATAATAATATATACAATAGTATGATCTATAGAGTTCTAGTATATGTAAAATCGTTCTAACCACAAGATTGACAAACTGATAATGAATTGCTGAACCTTCATCAGCTCCCTTCTTTCACCAAAATACATTCACTCTCTCCATTTTTTCACCTGTTATTCACTCTCTTAATCCAATTTGGTTCCTATCATCATCATTCCACTGAAAATGCTTCCTCTAATGCGAACAATAAACTTCTACTTCTGCATAGGAGTACAACCTTCCATCTCTTATTTCAAATCCTCTTTCCATGATACTGTTGACCATTCCCCTTTTTGAGATATTCCTTCCCTTGATTTTCATGTCATCTGTCTCTTCTGCTTGTCATACAACCTTCTAGCCATGCTTTCCCAGACTTCTATCAATACATTCCAAATATTAATATAAACAGGCCCTGCAGTTCCAACGCAAGCCCTGTCATGCAGTCCTATAGTTAAACTCCCAAATGTCAAAGTAAATGTCTACACATCTGTATCTTTAACGTAGGCTTCTATTCTAAATTTCAAAACCATAGAGCCAACTATTTATGATCCATATGAGCCTTAAACCAAGCCTATCTCAAACCAAATTTATCATTTTCCCTCTAACATCAGCTGCCATTTCTCAAAGTGAATGGCACTAACCAGTTGTCCAAAATATAAGCTAAAACTCTATCAAGAACCCTCCCTTTGACCATCTAATCAACCACAAAACTCTATTGATTTCATCTCTTATATTTTTCTTTGCCCATTCTCATTTCCCTAATTAGCCCCTTGCTATGATCTGAATTGTGTCCTTCCAACCTCAAATTCATCCCCTGAAGAAGCCCTATCTTCCAGTGTAACTCTTGGAGTAAAGATACAGTTAACGTTAAATGAGATTGTAAAAGTGGGACCCTATTCCCGTAGGATCAGTGTCCTTATAAGAATAAACAATAGCCTGACCTGTGGTGGCGCAGTGGATAAAGCGTCGACCTGGAAATGCTGAGGTCGCCAGTTCGAAACCCTGGGCTTGCCAGGTCAAGGCACATATGGGAGTTGATGCTTCCAGCTCCTCTCCCCTTCTCTCTCTCTCTCTCTCTTTCTCTCTGTCTCTCTCCCTCTCTCTCTCCTCTCTAAAAATGAATAAATAAAATAAAAAAATAAGTTGGAATTCAATTAAAAAAAAAAGAATAAACAATAGAGAGCTCACTCTTGCTCTCACTCTACCATGTGAGGATGCTGCAAGACAGCAGCTGCCTAAAGCCAGGAAGGTAGCCCTTGCTAGGAATCAAATCAGATAACACCCTAATCTTGCACTTTCAGCCTAAAGAACTAGAGGAAAATATTCTATTGTTTAGGCCACCCACTCTGCGATATTTTGTTGTGGCACCCCTTGTAGTCCAAGACATCCTACCTGCTCTTGCCCTCTAAATGTTGCCCTGCTCTAAACATTCCTTCACTCGACCATCAGAATGACCTTCCACACACAATGCTAAAAGATTCAATAGCATGCTATTACCCAGAAGACGAAATGCAAGCTCAAGTCTGGGCCTCATCTCCTACACCTTAATCCTTCAACAACATTCTAAACCTTGTTTTCTGAACAGGCAGTGCCTGCTGCTCTCTTGTGTTTCTGTGCTTGGGCACCCGCTGTTCCTGCAGCTGGAAGGCCTTCCCACCTCTGGCGCGGGTCAGGCAAACTCCTATGCAGACTTCTAAAATCTGAACTCATGCCCTACTTTCCTTAGTTGTGCTCTTTAAATATATAAAAGCATTTACCTTACTGTATTACAATTATTTATTTGCATGTTCACAAATCCCTCGAGGTCAGAGAATGTATGTTTTTATCTATATCTTCCATCAGGTCTGGCACATAATAAATGTTCATTACTTGTGTTCTACATGAATAAATAAAAAAATGCCACAGTGGTAGATCCTTAACTGATACAGTAAAGAGTATTTAATGACTCATTTTTATAATAAATTATATTAGTAGTAGTTGTATATTAGCAGTAAGATAACTGTAGCAACACACCTTTGATATGATCAGGAAAAGAACACACCCACCCAGCTCCTTTATAGAAGACCCACTTAAGTGATACATGACATACTAAAATTTTTACTATCCTTACCTCTTTCAGAAGTTCAACACTGTGTTCCAAAAGGTGAATTAAAGATGAGCATTCCCCAGTAGTCTTTAAGCTGACTTCACAGACACACAGCAGCTGAAGAGTCAGCTGGGTAAGCTGACTTTTCCAGAAAACAGGATGACGCGAAAGGCTTAAATATAGTTCCTCGAGAAACAGCATCACTTCTGTGGTCTGTATCAAATCTTTTATCTGTTTTAAAAAAGTAATTATATGATATTACAATCATGGTCAAACTAAAGGATATTTTAAAGCTATACAAGAAATGTTAACAATCAAATATTTTTCTCTAAAAACCTATATAAAGTTTTAAGGAAATGGTGAAATGGACAGGACTCAAATAAGGTTAAACTATACAACCTTGCTTTTCCTTTTGCAATTAGGCAAAATATCATTTGTTACTGTTTTTATTACTGCTGTCTGGCACCAATTGTTTTCATTTATTCTTCTAATGTTTCTGAGTGCAAATTTCTTAAGACAAATTACAAAACAATGCAAAGACCTTGAAGGAAATTAAAGTTGGCTTTGAGTTCTCCAAAGGAAATTTCCTTTCTACAACTGCAACATAATTACCTGGTAATAAAGGGATAGCATGTTGTTCTAATGCACTAAGTCCTTCTTTGGTAAGGTATTTGCTAGAAAACCTTAACTGAGAACAGCATTTCCACACTCAGCAGGTATAAGAAAGAATATATTCAAATAGTGGCATATATTCTCAACAGTTAAATGTATTAGGTAGGAAAGACTTGGATGCTCTTAAGAAATCTCAGTTCAATTCAAACCCAGCTGTTCTGATCAAAATTCTAGAGTTGGTATTAAGGACATGGTTCTGCTAGTAGACAAACTGGTATTTCCCAGAAATTACAAACAATGAACGATTTGCTTCAGTTAGGAGTCTGTGTCTATTAAATTCATCAAGAGGAAAGCTTCTCATCTCCTCTCTCTCCCTCTTTTCTCTCTCTCTTCCCCTCTCGCAGCCAGTGGCTCGGTTGGTCTGAGCATTGACCCCAGGTGCTGAGGATAGCTCAGTTGATTTGAGCATCAGTCCCAGACAGGGGTTGCTGGGTGGATCCTCCTCAGGGCATATGCAGAAGTGTTTCTCTCTATCTCCCCTCCTCTCACTTGGAAAAGAAGGGGAAAAAAGAAGAAGAAATAGTTGCCTTGCAAAATAGCATGCTTCCTATCGCTAAAATATTTCATTTGTCATGAAATGGTTGGCTTTTAAAAAGTATAAGAAATACCTGTAATCAATGGGAAAATGAATTACATTGATGCTCATATCCTAACGCTTGGATTCTTCATTCTAACAAAGCCAATATGTTAAGTAATTATTGCTGTTCTATTTGTTTCAAATAATATATTCTGGGTGTTTTCCCTCACCTACCTCAACTATATTAGCAAGCCACAGATCCCCAGAAATATTCCACAGAGCTCACTTCAAGAAGTATTTAGGCTTGTCAATATAAGTTCACAAAGATAAAGACAAACATCTATCAAAGAGCAGAGAACACGGTAATGCATGCAAGGTGTGAAAAAAAGAGTACCCTAGTTCAAGATGTTCTGCCTAGACATTGCTATATTGCCCACACAAAACAAAAGCTTTGGAAAAGCCACAGGAGAATTCATTTTAATTAACTTTTTTCTGCCTTGATTACAGAAAAGCCAACTTATGAGTCACCAAGGAAAGATTCACTCTAGTCATTCCTTGCTAACACAAACTTAAAACAGGTTATCTGTGACCTCAAGTGTCACTCTGATAAATATTCACAGATTCTCTCCATCAGCTAAGCAGCATGGTGCTGAGATTCGAGGCAAAGGGGCAAAGGACAAACCTCAATGATGGGATGGGATGCCCTGATAAATAAATCATTACATTAAAATCACAACATACTGGCAACCGGAGTTTTTGTTTTGGTTTTTTTTTCATCTCCAGTCATAGAGACATTAGCTCTAATTTATCACCCCCTGAACTCCCTAGGCATTTTAGCCAGACCTCTGTTAAACATCTTTCATCCATGTACTTTGAATCATGAGAATTTATATACTTGTTTTAACTCCCTTATTAAACATGGCTTCTCAAAAGCAGAATCCATCAGCGTCACCACACATGTTGTAAGGGGACACGTGGAAACTGAAATTCAGCCAGCACTCAGTTGGTCAAGCCCTGTGTCCCAGGGCTGTATCTGCCCTGAGATACACATTTTTCTAATTTGCACAAAAAGGACTTTTTCTTTTAACTCTCTCAATGTCTTACATAAGGAGCAATTCAAGCTTCTTTTCCCTGAGAAGCCTTTATTAAACAAAGGAAAGTTTTCATTCCTACTAATCCCAAAACAGACTATGGTGATTTACATAACTGAATTTAGTTAACAATGTACATATTATTAATGTTAAATCTAGATTTGGTTCCTTCATCATTTCCAAATGCCTGCAAGCACTTCGAGAGCCAGGACTGTGCCTGAGCTTGCCAGGTCACACAGATTATGCTTTATGTTTATGTACAACAGTAAGAGCCAACACCTGCTGATGCTACATTAGTGAAGGAAGAAGAAAGGCCTTACCTGCAAACATGGAACCATGTCACAACACAGCTGAAGTATCTGTTGTTCCAGAATTGACGGTTGTTCCTTGTCACAAAGAACCCGGGGTTGAAGTAAGACTTTTAGCAGGGCCAGTCTGAGTTTAGTATATTCTTGTAACTGGAGTGGTTCACAATACAGATACCATAGAAATGGTGCCAGTATTTGGACGCACGAAACTTCTGACCTGCAAATCATGTAACACAGAAGCTAGTCGTTGAGTTAAACTATCAAGCAGGAGACAATTAATCAATTAATAGTTCATGACCTAACATAAACTATATTATCATCAAGTGTAACTTTTCTTCTCTTTTTTTAAAATTTAATTTATTGATTTTAGCGAGTGAGAGAGAGAGAAAGACAGGAACATCGATCTGTTCCTGTATTTGCCCTGACCGGGGATTGAACCAGCAACCTCTGTGCTTCGGGTTGATGCTCCAACCAACCAAACCGTCGGCCAGGACCCGTCAAGTGTAATTTTTTTGCATGATTCTTCTATTCCACCATGACCTACCTAAACATATGCCAACCAGTTCTTTGTACACTGGAGAAAATGACTCAACACCTGGAGACCACAAGCCCGATGGCCAGGACTAAGAGAATCTCTACCTGCACATCACAGTAGCATCTGCATCTACAGGATCAGTCTTTAGTGAACACTAGAATCATCTGAGAACCTTTTCAGGATGACAGATATCAGGACCCATTTTCCAGGAATATAATATAGGCATGCATTTTGGGAAAAACTCTATAAATGAGGTTCTACATAAAACAAAGCAAGACAGACAACCTAAGAAGATTATAACAGTTAATATTTACTTGTCAACTTAACACTGTGTGCAAGTAACTGCACTTCATGCCTTTAAAGTCATTTGATTAAAATGATATAAAAAAATTATATCCCACTATGTAGAAACTGAGGCAGAGAGAGATGAAGTAATTTGCCAAGTCCTTCCTCTTAAACTATTCCTACCCAAAGGAGGAAGACCTTAGCAATCTTTCATATATATATATATATATATATATATATATATATATATATTTTTTTTTTTTTTTTTTTTTTTTTTTTTTTTTTTTGACAGAGAGAGGGACAGATAGGGACAGACAGGCAGGGAGAGTGATGATGATGAACCCGGGTCCTCCAGGGCCCAGTCCGACACCCTATCCACTGTGCCACTGCCTGGTCAGGCTCATATTTTTCTATTATAATATATCCCAATAACTCCAAGTCTAAAGTCACTAAAATGCCAAAATTACCTTTCAAATATAAAAATTTCATCATGTCATTAACAAGCTTAAAAAGTTATCCTTAAGATATTTAGCCCAAATCACAAACCCTGCATAATTTTGCCACCATTGTCTTTCCAGCCTCATTTCTTGGTCTTCTCCAGTCTCCGCTGAGCACTGAAATTCCAGATCTCCCACCAGGTCATCCAGGCTTCTTTCTCACTTACTGTTCCCTCTACCTGTCATACCGTCCCCTTTCTCCCTTTCCTGTTCCTTTCTCCACCTAAATTCTATCATCTTTTAGTTCTCTCATTTAAAAGGACTTCCTGAGGGCCTTCCCTGATACTTATCCTGGGTCAGAGCCATATTATGTGCTTCCATGAGACAATGACTTTATTGTCCTTATTGTCGTTATTTAATATCTCGATCCCTTGCTAGACGATAAGTGAAAGGAGTCCATGAATTTCTGTTTACTTCTGTATAACCAATAACTTTACTCCGCAGGCCTTCAAAGAGATGCTCAGTTGATCATTAGATTAATTGATTCAGTTACACTAAATTATAAAGTAGTTTTATAATTAGCATGTTCCAATATAATAATTTTATTTTAGTGGTTTTAATATCTATTATACATAAGAAATTACTAGTAATATACAAAGATAAACCAAGCATTATCTATTTTGATAAAGCATAGAATCTAACAGGGGGAATCAGTTCTGTTCCTGGACTGGAAGAAAAAACGTGAAAATCGCTAAAAGAAAGGTATAAAGTGCAATGCTGCATGAAAAAGACTGTGTTTAAATTATGATCGACAATGTGATTTTACAATACCACACATTCCACGGCAGTGTGATTTCAAACATCATTACCATTAATAAAAATCTTAAAGTTACCAAATCAATAGATTTGATTAATTTATTCACTTGGCAAAATGTACTTAATACCTATAATAAAAACATTCACTCTTCTCTGTGCTAGAGACAAAAATAGATTAAATCCTTTTCTGATGGAGCTCACAGTCTAGATGTATTTTTTTCCCTTAAGAGCACAAATACAGAATCTACAAAAAACAAAAAGGGTTTTTGAGTTTGTAATTATTACTGAAATATTATAACTTTATCAAACCATCCACTTTAGGAAACTAAAAACAGCTTCATAGATCAAGCAAGCAGATGATGTATTATGAGTCAGACTATGAAGTATAGGTTTCCAGAAAAGATATTTGAGAAACATTGTTTTCCTATCTCTCCCTAATAATGTATTCCCCAAAGAATAGATACTATCCAGGTGTCAAGAACAGCCACGAATAGCTTATCAATTTTCTCCTACTTTAACATGCTAAAGGTGATATGCAAGGTTCATATAGAGAAATATATTTCCAAGATGCTGTTATTATTTGACATCAGGAGCATAGTGTTGACCTTTCTTAAAAACAATTATGCTATTTAAAACTCTCCTCAGCTTAATCTGTTCCAATTTTAGATCTTGCATTTCCTATGTGGTACCTAATGATTAACTATTGCTTCAGTACATATGAAATTGATAGGGCTTAAGGAGAAAAAGAAAACAATAAAACATAATCTGAAATCCCAAAGTGATTAATAATGTCTAAAAATGTGCCTCACCAGGTGGTGGCACAGTGGATAGAATGTCGGACTGGGATGCAGAGGACCCAGGTTCAAAGCCCTGAGGTATCCGGCTTGAGCGCAGGCTCATCTGGTTGGAGCAAGGTTCACCAGCTTGAGCTCAAGGTCGCTGGCTTAAGCAAGGGGTCACTCGGTCTGCTGTAGCCTCCCAGTCAAGGCACATATGAGAAAGCAATCAATGAACAACTAAGGTGCCACAATGAAGAACTGATGCTTCTCATCTCTCTCCCTTCCTGTCTGTCTGTCTCTATCTATCCATCTCTGTGTCTCTCTCTGTCACAAAAAAAAGAATGTTTAAAAATGTAACCAAGTGTGCATGTGTCTACATATACATCCTTCATATTTCTGTCTACCACTAAGAGAGAAATAGCAAACAAAGACCTGAATAAGAGTCAAAAACTGAGGTGTTCAGCCCAACTCCGCCATTAACAAGCCATGTAACCTTGAGCAAGTCAATTAAGGTTCTCTAATCTGAAAAATGTATTAGACTAGATAACCTTAAAGTAACCAGATCTAAAGACCATGACATCACTGTCACTTTACACAATTCTCAGTTCCATGAAGGTGAAGTTTTAACATCACAAGGCCTTCTATAAATAAATGCAGAATTTAATTATAAAGTAATACCCACCAAAAAAACCTTGCATGAGGATAATACTCTTATTTCCAGAAATCTACATACTATTAAAAATTAATGTAAACAGCTAATCAATCATTCCTAACACAGAATGCATTAAATCACAAGCTTATCTTCACAACATTTCGCCTCCTTCCTATAGTTGTGGGTCATTATTTATATTAATTTATCCATCTTCCTACTGAACAACAACTTAAACTATTAAGTTAACTTACTATAAAATTAAATCTCAGAAAATTCATAGTCTGCTGAAAATGCAACCAAACTTACAATTTCATCCTTCAAAGAATAATCTCATAGTATAAAACTATATAGAAATGAGGCCCTGGCCGGTTGGCTCAGCGGTAGAGTGTCGGCCTGGCGTGTGGGGGACCCGGGTTTGATTCCCGGCCAGGGCACACAGGAGAAGCGCCCATTTGCTTCTCCACCCCTCCGCCGCACCTTCCTCTCTGTCTCTCTCTTCCCCTCCCGCAGCCAAGGCTCCATTGGAGCAAAGATGGCCCGGCTCTGGGGTTGGCTCCTTGGCCTCTGCCCCAGGCGCTAGAGTGGCTCTGGTCGCAACATGGCGACGCCCAGGATGGGCAGAGCATCGCCCCCTAGTGGGCAGAGTGTTGCCCCATGGTGGGCGTGCCGGGTGGATCCCGGTCGGGCACATGCGGGAGTCTGTCTGTCTCTCCCTGTTTCTAGCTTCAGAAAAATGAAAAAAATAAAATAAATAAATAACTACTTTCAAGTCCCATTATGATTCTCCTTTAAAATGAAAATAACCATAAGCTAAATTATTACTTGATTATTAAATAAAGCATTGAAAAATTATTTTTAACAAGCTTAATGAGAATTTTGGCAAATCAGCAGCAACATCTTTTAAAAAGTATCCCCATCACCTGACCAGGTGGTGGCACAGTGCATAGAGCATTAACCTGGGACGCTGAGGACCCACATTTGAAACCCTGAGGTCATTGGCTTGAGTGTGGGCTCATCTGGCTTGAGCATGGGCTCACCAACTTAAGCGCAGGGTCACCGGATGGTCACTGGGTTGAGGCCCAAGGTCACTGACTTGAGCCCAAGGTTGATGGCTTGAGCAAGGGATCACCGGCTCAGCTGGAGACCCCAGTCAAGGCACATGAGAAGCAAGCAATCAACTACAGATTGATACTTCTCATCTCTCTCCCTTCCTGTCTGTATGTCTGTCTGTCTCTCTCTCTCTCTTTCTCTTTCACTACAAAAAAATTAAATACAATAAAAAATAAATTTAATCAATTTAATAAGAAATTTCATTAAACAAATGTGTTCATTATAAATTTGTTATTTTTGGTTTCTGACATAGTTGAACAAAGATTTATTTAGTAAATATTAATCTACCTTTGAAAATGCAATACAAAGTAAGAAAAGAAAGGATGATGATATTTATTTTTAGCTATTCATTCAAATACCACATGGAGTTTTCTGACTAGCAGATAATTACAAGTTTCCCTATATCTCTTTAAAACTTTGTATAGCAGTATACACTACCTAAAAAATTCATCTAAAATTGAAAACTACAGACTCAAATGGTGTTCTAAGAAACTGTATATAGCCCTGCCCAGAGGGCTCTGTTGGTTGGAGCTTTGGCCCTAAATGCAGAGGTTGCTGGTTCAATCTCCAGCCAGGGCACATACAGAAATGGACTGATGTTACTGTCTCTCTCTCTCTCTCTCTCTCTCTCCCCCCCCCTTCCTGTCTGGCTAAAATCAATTTAAAAAGAATCTGTATAGATAGGATACTGTAAGAACTTCAAGAGCAGGAAACATGAATGTAGCTGGTGAGGTGAATGTAACTCAGGCATTGGATTACTCTGGACAATGGTATCCTGTCATGACCTTGTGTGATGGTACTAAGTATATATTACATATTAGGAGGCACTCTACAATCCTCTGCCTGAGCCCAATCAATTTGTGGGCATCATGGGTATAAATCCAACATTTACAGAGCACCTAGAATTATCCCAGGTGTTATTAATACAAAGAACAACCAGATATTCTTACTTTGCCCCCCAGAAGGTTTCACAGTTAAGAGAGGAGAGTAATTGTAAGACAAGGTAGTAAGTATAATGTTAGAAATCACAGCTGATATTATGGAGCATATAAAGGAGATACCTAACCCAGACTGTGGTAAGCAATGACTACCTAGGAGAGAGGACCTAAACAGAGATTTAAAATAGGAATGGACTGATGTTACTGTCTCTCTCTCTCTCTCCCCCTTCCTTTCTGGCTAAAATAGAGAAATTAGTCAGGAAATGGTTGGGAAAGTTTTAAAAGAGTAAGGTTGATGTTAATAAACAAAAGCACAGAGGCAAGGGAATAGCACTCCCTCCTGTGAGAAAGTCAATGTACTGCTGAACACACAATTCAAAAAATGTGAGATAAATAGAAAATAAAATTGGTGAAACAAGTAGAAACTATATCATACAGAGCCAGCATGATATGCTACAGTTTATCCTGTAGCCCAGGGATTTTCCAACTATTTCAGAAACCCAACTTTTTACTTTCTTTTTTTTTTTTAAATAGAAAGCTTCCAAGAGATCAACACAGACCTGGGATAAAGGGGGTGGGGAGATTCCCTGTACTTAGCCCATACATTGCAAGTGCGGTTTGAAACCACAGTTGGGACAATTTAAGAAGATGAGTAATACAATAAGATCTGTTCTTTCTCTTTAAAATTTTTATTAATTGATTTGAGAGCAAGAGAGAAGCATTCATTTGTTCCTCCACTTAGATGTTCATTCATTGGTTGCTTCCGGTATGTGCTTAACCAAGCATTGAACCCACAACCTTGGTGTTTCGGGACAATGCTCTAACTGACTGACCTAACCAGCCACGGCAACATCTGCTCTCTTGATATATCACACAGAGAATGGATTTGAGCAAGATAAAATTAGAGGCAGAGATATCAGTTAGCAACAGGTGGCATAGCCAAGAGATGATGACCTAAGCCAGTGTCAGGGCAGTAAGGAGGGAAGAAAGGAGGTAGCTTTGAGGACCATCAGGAGGCCTCGGTGAAGCTGAACTGACTGCACATATGGCTGCTATCTGGTCCCAGTGGCATTATCACTTGATCCCAATGGCATGTTTCAAATAGGGAGAGTTTAATTCACTGATCATCCAGGGGAAAAAAACTGTCTTCTAAATGTATTGTGTATATTGTATCAAGGCTTCATGCCTGTTTTATATTACTGCTAGGAAAAACTAATTGACTTGCGTTATTTTGCTTTATATTAATTGTTTAACACAACTATTAGAATGATTCATCATTAAAAAATTTAAAAATAAATATATTACTTAGTAGTTCAATGAATATTTCTAATCACGTTTCTTAACTAACCAATGCTTAACTTCTCTAATAATAGCTTTTTCCATATTTAATATTTGAATAATCAATAAACCTGGTGGATTTTTATTTCCTTACTCTTAAAAAGAAAATATAAAACTATATATGCTCAAAGATATTTCTTCTCTTCAGGAGAAAACACTGTAGTCAAAACAGCTTAAAAAGAAAAAAATCCAACCTCTAAAATTAGCATATCCCATTCTTTCACCCTCACTTATTTTATTTTACATTACCTTTCTGGGCATTGCTGGAAAAAAGCTGTCAGCTGCTGCAAAAGCACTGGCCAGCAATCAGGTCTGTGTTCAAGAACAGTGATCAAAGGCTGAGGACGATTTCTGAAAAACAAAGAAAGTCACATTGGAAACTGTCATTTCAGGACTACACATTCTCAATATCCAAATACAGCAGCAAAAAAATAAAACATAAAAAGCCAATGCCATCTCCAGACTTCTTTGCAGGATTCATAATTGCCACAAAACTATCATTTGCTGCATTTGTTTCAGAGTCCGTTCATTAGAGCTGACATATTTCCCTTTAAACTGTTCTGCAGAAAAGAGAATGGACTCAGAGACCCAGATCAGAGAATGAACTCTGCCACTTACCTGCTCTGCGACCAAGCAAGCTCCAGAACCCACTAGCTCTCTCATTTCCAACCCCTGATCCCTTCATTTCTGAAAGTTAGGCCTTCTCCTCCTCCTGCTGCTCTCTTTCCAAACCTGGAAGATTCCATTTTCTCTATCATGGCCCTAAATTGTAAGCACTGTCTGCGCTGTGACCCACTTATCCCCACTGTTCTTCTCAGGGTATGGCTCTGTACTCTCCCACCATATTTAAAATGAGGGAAAAAACAATTTCTTCCATCTCAAACAACAAACTGTCCAAACTGAAAATGTTTGATATTTCTCTTGCACGAAGATGAATTTATTTGTGCTATGACCATTAATATGTCTTTTAAAAACCTATACAGAACATACAATCTTAAATCTGAAGAATTCTTACAAATTAGAAATAGAAAAAAAACAAATTATTTTAAATAGTTGAAAAGTCACTAGAGACAGTAAATTCATTAGATTCTTAAACTATGAAGCGGTATACAAAGCCTTTGGTTATTATGGATGTGGCTTTTTCCTCCAAAAAAATGTTTTAATAAAATATACATGCTTATTATAAGTTCAAAACTACAGAAGTATCCATCTTTTTAACATAAAATGAATCGAACACATAACGCTACGCTATTCTTTAATCTTAATTTTTAACCCAACAATATATCACTAGCAATGATTTTTTTCAAAAAAAGAGAGAACAAGAAGACTAGTTACAACTAAATGATTTTTAAGACTGCCTTCTTGGTAGTTCTGAAAGTGTGCTCAGCTTACCAGCAATGTCAGCATCACTGGGGAACTTGTTAGAACTGTAAATAAATTCTCAGCAGGGACCCAGACCTAATTGCCCTCCAGACAATTCTGATGCACTGTTAAGAAGAAATGGTTCTTAACTCTGGCTGCAAGTTAGCTTCATCTGAAGAGTTCTTTAAAAAATAGCAATGTCCAGGTCTCAGTTATACTGAGGTTGCTAGGAATGGGGCCCAGGAACCAGGAATCTTTAAAAACTCTTCTAGCAATTCTAATGTGTTCCCAGGGTTGAGAACAACTACAAGTAAAACACCACAGAAGAGGGAGGTTGTTCGAAGTTAGAAAGTTCTCTGATTTTTGTTTTCTCTTTTAAACGGAAAAGTACATCAGTCATTGTACTGAAACACTCATCTTAAACACTTCTGTGACACTCCCACACAGTTTCCAGGTATTATAACACCATCTCTTTATTGCCTCCTAAACCTCACCTAACCTATCATGAACTAACTTTACCCACTGGGGCATGCTTTGCTAAGGCTCAGGCTATTTCTGACTGATCAGATTACTGGCATTATAGGGATCACTCCAAGAAATTTTTATGCCAAAACTCAAAAATCATATAAAAAAAAATCACATTCCCAAATTCCAAACTTTTTGTCAGTTAAACCTACCTAGAACTTGCTTCTACTATATATAGTTGCCACAGATATTAAGCAGCAAATCTAACAAATCCTAAAGGAGTCTCAGGTATGTCCTATCAACTAAACTTTTTAGATTAAGAGTTCAGTGGGTCATGTTCAAGTAAACATGAGTGAAAAGAACAGAACGGCAGCTGCAATTATTTTATCTGTGTTTGTCTTCTGACAAGCACCAAAACTGAAATGAGGGGCATTAGATATAGTCATCCATTAATCCTCCAGCTAGTGGTGGCATTTATGACTATTTCAAAAGAAAATCCAAGTGACTACTTAGTTTTGTGTGATCACAGAGCATTTAAGTGCTTTTTAACACTCTTCCCTAATAAGTCACCCTATATCCTTCCCCACTCCTAACTTCCCAAAAATGTTAAGGATCTATCTCCTTTTAAAAAGTAAGTTTTGCCCAAATTAAGAGAGGTAATTTTAAAGTAGGATTAGAAATGATGCACATATGGGCCCTGGCCGGTTGGCTCAAAGGTAGATCGTGGGCTCGGCGTGTGAATGTCCCGGGTTTGATTCCGGTCAGGGCACACAGGATAAGTGGCCATCTGCTTCCCCACCACCCCTCTTCTCCTTCTGTCTCTCTCTTTTCCCCTCCCGCAGCCATGGGTTGGTTTGAGCGAATGGCATGGGTGCTGTGGAGCCTCCACCTCAGGTGCTAAAAATAGCTCACTGCCACCAGCCCCAGATGGAGTGTGCCTGGTGGAGCCTGGCCGGGGGACATGCAGAGTCTGTCTCTGTCTCCCCTAATTTCCCTAAGAACAAAAAAAGGAAACAATGCACATATGGCAAAAAATCTCTGCTGTAATTCAGTTTCTACTTCACTGGAAAGGTGGAAACCACTCTAGCTTTGTTGCTAAAGCTGAAGTCCTGTTTTACTCACTAATTCTGCAAATTCTAATTTAGTATCTCAGACTTAAACTCTAAAGATGAAGTAGAATATAGCAGAATGAAGATTATCAGATTCATTACTGATTTAGACATCTAGATAATTAACTTTTTCACAGAACTGATTATGTCAGACCCAAGTAGAAATATTGTAGGAAGCATACAATATTGATTCCAAGAAGCTGAAAATCTTAAGGGAAAAGGAAGTCCAAAATAAGAACATTGACTCTTACTATTAATTAACATTTGATTACTAATATTACACTATTTCAGATGAGTACAACTAACTTAAAATTAATTATAATTTCTAAAATTTAGATTTAATATTTTAAGCATAAGCAAAAAGCTAAATTCTCCCTTCCTAATTGTTAAGTTGATATATAAATACACATATAAAATATACGAAGACTTATGCTTAAGTAATAGAATGATGTATTTTCTAATTCAGTATATTTTATCATGTAACTGCCATATGTAAAGATTTCTCAGTCTTGGCACTACTGACATTTAGGGCTTGACACTTCTTCGTTGTGGGGGTTGTCCAGCGACCTGTAGGGTGTACAGCAGCATTCCAGGTCTCTACTCTGCAATGCTAACAGCACTCAACATAATCATGACAATCAAAAATACTTCCAAACTGGCCCTGGCCAGTTGGCTCAGTGGTAGAGTGTCGGCCTGGCGTGCAAGGGGTCCCGGGTTTGATTCCCGGCCAGGGCACACAGGAGAAGCGCCCATCTGCTTCTCCACCCCTCCCCCTCTCCTTCCTCTCTGTCTCTCTCTTCCCCTCCCGCAGCGAGGCTCCATTGCAGCAAAGATGGCCCGGGCGCTGGGGATGGCTCCTTGGCCTCTGCCCCAGGCACTAGAGTGGCTGTGGTCGCAACAGAGCGACGCCCCGGAGGGGCAGAGCATCGCCCCCTGGTGGGTGTGCCGGGTGGATTCCGGTCGGGCGCATGCGGGAGTCTGTCTGACTGTCTCTCCCCGTTTCCAGCTTTGGAAAAATACAAAAAAAAAAAAATACTTCCAAACTGCACACTTGAAATTGGTATACTTTTGTTAACCAGTGTCATACCAATAACTTCAATAAATAGGAAAAAAAAGTCTCCATACATGACCAAATGTCATCTTTGGGGCAAAATTGCCCCTGGTTAATAACCAATGAACTAAGTAAAATGACAAATGACAAGCACTACAAGCACAAAGCTACTGGGAATTAAAACCTAGTACCAGCCCTGAGTTATTAAAAAATAAAAATAATATATATATTATATATATAATTTCATCTTCACCCATCTTCATACTGAATCAAAAGTAATCAATCAATCATGCTCAAAATGTTAAGTGACTTACAGAAATATAGTCATCAAATATTAACAGTAGATATATATACAAGAGTAACAGAACAAAATAAAAATTAGAAGACTTAAAATGGAAAGCAAATGTAAAATTATGCCTTTGCAAAATATAGAATCATGTTCCAAAATAAATAAATAGTACTAAATAATGTACATACTAATTTGGGTATGATAGAAAATAGTTATTTCCTATTTAAAATATTATAATATGAGCATTTAAAATGTCATGAGGCTAAGTATAGTTCACTTTTGATGTATTCAAGGACTGATTATGAAATTTATGGATTATTCAAGATTTTTGTCCTCTTTCTTCTTCTTACTCAGTGCATGTTAGCCATTCTACTTTTCACAAGTACATATAACTGAGAAAGGCCAAGGTAAATGAAGGATCTACAATTTAAACAAGTCAACTTTGCTCTTTATTAAAAGTACTATTGATCAAAAAAGAAATAACGGCCCTGGCCGGTTGGTTCAGTGGTAGAGTGTCGGCCTGGCGTGCAGGAGTCCCGGGTTCAATTCCTGGCCAGGGCACACAGGAGAAGCACCCATCTGCTTCTCCACCCCTCCCCCTCTCCTTCCTCTCTGTCTCTCTCTTCCCCTCCCGCAGCCAGGGCTCTACTGGAGCAAAGTTGGCCCGGGCGCTGGGGGTGGCTCTATGGCCTCTATCTCAGGCGCTAGAATGGCTCTGGTTACAACAGAGCAATGCCCCAGATGGGCAGAGCATCGCCCCCTGGTGGGCATTCCAGATGGATCCCAGTAGGGCGCATGCGGGAGTCTGTCTGACTGCCTTCCCGTTTCCAACTTCAGAAAGATACAAAAAAAGAAATAACATGGTTATAAAAGAACACCAGAACAAAGCCTGGGTTATGCCTTAAAATTTCAATTATCCTCTAACCTGCTATTCAAGTTACAAACTAAGTTGATTACCATACATCATTCAAAATAAGAGACAGGTTTACTATCTAATCAACCTGATCACTTGTAAAACAGTGGCAGACAATGAGCTATACAAGTTCCAAAAAACAAACATAAATGTGGAACATGTCATCATTAGTATTACTTACAGAAGTAGTGTCTACATTGTATCATCAAATTATTTACTGTACTGCCATACCTCGGGGGGGGGGGGGGGGGGACAACCTAGAAGTGGAGAGGTGAGGTGAAATAATACAGAAAAAGCACTGAATTTATGAGTCAAAAGTTCCAAATTTACATTCTGGCTCTGTAACAACCTTGTGATCTCAGGCAAAAGAATTAACCTTTCTTGGGCAGTTTCTTTACCTGTAAAATGAGGAAGTAAGACTAAGTACCTTCTAGTGCTATAGTTAAACAACCCAAGCCACCCATGAAAGCCTTGACCTTCGCACTGTTCAGAACTAGACGTGAAACAAAATCCTATAAAGCAGAAAGCAGTAAAGATGACCCTCAACTATTATAATTATACACCAAGCTTAAATGGTTCTAAGAACAGTGTCTATTAAAACCTGAGACCTCAAAAAGGAGAAGTCTCTTATTTTTACATCAAAGAGATAAATCATTCTATATTTATTTCACAGAGAAGTGTTGTGTCCAAAATGAGCCCACAGAAATTAAATCAGAATTTCCTAACGCTTAAGACACCCAATAGATCCTACTTTCTTCTTAAAAGAGAATAACATTGTTTCTAAAGATCAAAATCAATATCAACCAGGCAACCAGGTCACCCATCATTGGCCTTCGTTGCCTCTACTCTCTCCTTCAGTATATGTTGTTGTTTTTTCCTACCATAGATGAACCTTTGTGTTGTGTACTCCTTGGCACATCCCTATTTCATAATTTGTAAATGTTTTAATTGCTAGCTTAAATAAAGCATTTAGCAAAGTACACAGAATACTCCATAAATAGGATACTATTACAATTATCATGCAGGTAGGTTTGCATCTTAAACTAGAGTATAAGCAGCTTAAAAGCTGGGTCTCTGTCTTACATTTTTTACGTTTCTCTGTCAGTACCAAATTCACATCTATAATAAATGTCACACACACTCATTCACTCACTCTCTCTCTCTCACACACACACACCTACACACACACACATACACACACACTTGCCTCAAACCACCTTTTTAAACTCTTTGATTGGACCATTAAAAACCAAGTTATCATAGCCCCCATTATTATATTGTTTCAAAGTCCATGTTGTTCAAAAAAAAAAAAAGCACAGGAATCATGCAGAATTGCCTAATACTTCAGTGCTCCCACCCTTTAATAATATTGTCAACAACACAGGCAATACGTGCATCTTAACAGAATGGAGTGGGGGACGGAAGAAAAAAATCTTTTCATGGTTTCATTATAATAGCACAGAGGGATGTATGTAACTAGACTCACCTTTCCAAGTGTAAGTACATTAATCTTAAAAAAGACGGGTAAAAAAATTAGTCTTTGGTAGGCAAATCAAAAAGCAAAAGTTATCTGTAACCTTTACGTCACCACAACCTGCTATATCTCTGAATATAGGAAAACCAAGATTTGATTTACATCATAAATTCAACAATAGACAGAGATTGCCTTTTTGTGTGAAGAAGCAATGCCTGCAGTCACCACGCGTTTTCATGCATGCAGCTGGGACTCTGTGCTTTCAGAAGCATAGCATAGCACTTACTACATCAAATATGCATTGTAAAAGCATTTCTGTACCTGCTCTGAATTTTGATTTGAAAGTGCTAGTTAGAAACCAAAAAGAATTTTTTTAAAAAAAAAAAGCTCTGCATATTTTGTTAAAAAATGTATACTAAAAAATTATTATGAAGATTCTACAATGAAAATTACTATAAAAAAGAAAATTAAACAAAAATTGTGACATTAGATATCCCATAGTGTTTTAAGATGAAAGCATTTTATCCTTTCCAGACAAGCTCCCAGAAAAAGGAGGCTTAGAGAAAAAAAATGACATTTTTGACTAAATTTTCTTTCTTTGAATCTATAAGGCAAATAGGGAGAGTATATCATTTTTTGAAAGTATATATAGCCTGACCTGATAGTGGCACAGTGGATAGAGTGTCGACTGGGATGCAGAGGGCGCAGGTTCAAAACCCCAAGGTCACCCTGGCCGGTTGGCTCAGTGGTAGAGCATCGGCCCAGAGTGCAGGAGTCCCGGGTTCGATTCCCAGCCAGAGCACACAGGAGAAGCACCCATCTGCTTCTCTATTCCTCCCCTTCTCCTTCCTCTCTGTCTTTCTCTTCCCCTCCTGCAGCCAAGGCTCCATTGGAGCAAGGTTGGCACGGGTGCTGAGGATGGCTCTATGGCCTCTGCCTCAGGCGCTAGACTGTCTCTGGTTGCAACAGAGCGACGCCCCAGATGGGCAGAGCATTGCCCCCTGGTGGGCGTGCCAGGTGGATCCCGGTCAGGCACATGCGGGAGTCTGTCTGCCTCCTGCTTTCCAACTTTAGAAAAAAAAAAAACCAAGGTTGCTGGCTTGAGCTCAGGGTCGCTGGCTTAAGTGTGGGATCCCAGACATGACTCCATGGTCACTGGCTTGAGCCCAAAGGTCGCTGGCTTGAAGCCCAAGGTCACTGGCTTGACAAGGGGTCACTCGCTCTGCTGTAGTCCCCTCCCCCAGTCAAGGCACATATGAAAAAGCAACCAATGAACAACCAAGGAGCTGCAAGGAAGAACTGATGCTTCTCATCTGTCTCCCTTCCTGTCTGTCTGTTCCTATCTATCCTTCTCTCTCTAACTATCTCTCTGTCTCTGTCACATTAAAAAAAAATGAGAGGCAGAGATTTTTTAATTTAAATTTATTGTGGTGGCACTGTTAATAAAATCATACCAGTTTCAAGTGTGCAACGGTATGATACATCACCTGTGGAGAGGCAGGGATTTAATGCAAAGGTGTCTGCAGTGTCAGAAGTGTGGGTAGGTACAAGGTGATGGCTCAGAAGAAACATAAAAATACTGAGTTATAGATCCAAAGCTTATATTATTAAGTTACATGCCATTATTGCAAAAATTTAAAAAGAAATTTAAAAACTAGATATAAGATAGACTAATAAGACAAAAATTATATTTTATGATCTTAAAGACATTTAGCAGAAAATTAATAACTAATTTTTAATTAAACATACACATTTAGAACTTATAAAGCATTTTTGTAATGGCAATTACTAACTAGAAGACTGTACAATGTGTATAGCTTATTCTTTAGGTCTGATTCTAAACCCCAGGTATAAATCTCAGGTAATTAGAACCATAAACTGGGAACAATGACTTCCTGGGTGGGAAAGAGGAGAGAGAAAAGAGTAAATAAAAACATAAGCAAAACATGCAGGTCATCAGAAAGAATCAAACTGCAAAGAGACAGATGGCCCTTGGAAAGCTACTGGCTACACTTCCCCAATTACTGTCCTAGCTCCTTTCTTAGCCTTTACTCTGCTGGGCCTTTTCAGAGACATGGATATTCCCTTATTACCCATCTTCTTTTTCTTGTGTTTTCTATAAAGATGTTCACTCATCCATTAAAGCAAGAATTCACAAACCCTCTGAAATTACATGCAAAATTTTAAGTACATATATGTGTATACATTTCTAGGGTCAAGATCAAAATTCTGTTCAATTATCAAGGAAGGTCCTGAGCAACCCCCTCCAAAAAAACCTGTAAGTCAATTAAGTTTATCTAAGATTACTGTTGTAGCCTCAGGTGGCGCAGTGGGTGAAGTGCTGAACTGTGACGCAGAGAACCCAGGTTCGAAACCCTGAGGTCATCAGCTTGAGTGCAGCCTCATACAGCTTGAGCATAGGCTCATCAGCTTGAGCGTGGGGTCATTGGCTTGAGCATGAGATCATAGACATGACCCCATGGTTGCTGGCTTGAGCAAGGGGTCTCTCGCTCTGCTGTAGCCCCCAGGTCAAAGCACATATGAGAAAGCAATCAATGAACAACTAAGGAGCTACAACAAAGAATTGATGCTTCTAATCTCTCTCCCTTCCTATTTGTCCCTATCTGTCCCTCTCTCTGTCTCTCTCTGTCTCTCTCTCTCTCTCTCAAACGCACACACACACACACATACACACAAAGATTACTGCTATAATTCAGCCTTTTTAAATAACCACTTCCAAAAAAAACCCCATAAATTAAGCACCAATTCCCCCTTAAATAAGGTTATATATGAGGTGTTCTGCCCAGAAACTATGGCTCCCTAAGTATTAAAGTTTCTGTAACTTCAGCAAAATAAAATATATTAATGTATTTTACTGGCTCTAGTCCCTTATGAAAGCTTGATTGCACAGTACAGATGATCAAATGATAGTGTCATGCTTACTTTATTTTAAATAAAACTAAACATCTATATCTCATGGGATCCCTTTAAATAATAATTCAATTATTGAAATAATAACACCTCCAAAATCAAAATGGTTGCCTTGAGAACAAAACTATATGTGTATACATAAGATAATAACTGATGGTCAATATTTTAGTGTTGCAAGATTCTAAGCAACCTTATTAAGATAGTAAATGTAATAAGGAAATCTGCATAGAAATAAAAAACCTAACAACTGCTCTTTAAGACTAAGAGGTTTCTTTTCAGCAACTTACAAAAAGTAGTGTGCCTTCAGAAATAAATGTAAAAGGCAAAAACACTAAAAATTTCTTGCTTAGCATGCAAAAATATTATAAAATAAATAATATGTGGTAGTCCATGCAATGAAATCATTCAGCCATAAAAAAATATGAAGTACTAATCATGCTACAATATAGATGAACCTTGAAAATATTATGCTAAGTGGAAGAAACCAGTCATAAAAGGCCACATATTATATGATTCTATTTATAGAAAATGTCCAAAAGAGGCAAACCCACAGATAAAAGTAACATTTTCTAGGGGCTGGAATATGCAGTATTGGGAAAGAATGACTGCTAATGGGTATCGTACTTCTTTTGGGGGAATAAAAATATTCTGTTCGGACAGTAGTAATGGTTAAACAACTTTGTTAACATAATAAAATCACTGAATCGTACATTTTAAAAAGTTGAATTTTACGATATGTTAATTTATATCTCAATAAAAAAGGCAATAAAAATATTCTGAACTTAGCCACATACTGTTTTACTGTTTTAAATTAGTTAAACTATTATTTTAATTTGTGTGTGTGTGTACGCAAGAGACAGATAGGAAGGGGGCAGGGAGGAGAGAGAAATGAGAACCATCAACATGTAATTGTACTATTCTAGATGTTCACTGATTGCTTCTCATACATGCCATGATGGGGGGAGGAACATTTGGGCTCAAGCTAGCAACCTTGGGATCATGTTGATGATCCCATACCCAAGACAGCAACCCCTCACTCAAGCTGGCAAGCCTGTATTCAAGTTAACAACCTCTGGGTTTCAAACCTGGGATCTCAGCATCTCAGGCCAACACTCTATCCATTGCACCACCACTGGTCAGGCTCTCATGTATTGATTTTAGAGAGAGAGGAAGAGAGAGAAATAGAAGGAAACACTGATTTGTTATTCCACTTATTTATGAATTCATTGGTTGATTCTTGTATATGTGCTCTGACTGGGGGTTGAACCCACAACTTTGGTGTATCAGGATAATACACTAACCAACTGAGCTACCCAGTCAGAGAACCTCTTATTAATTTTATATGATCATGTGAAGTATGAGTATATGGCCAATATAAATAATCATGTTAACTTGGATTTCTCTTATAAAGCAAATAAGTTCATATGTGACTTCACACACAGGTGAGATATAAAAATGAGACTCACGGACATAGATAAAAGTGAGGTGGTTACTGGGGGAGGTGGATAGAGAGAGGGGGAGTAAAGAAGAACAAATATACAGTGATGGGAAATGATTTGACTTTGGTTGATGGGCATACAACACAATCAACAGTTCATTTATATTAAAAAAAAGGCTACAAAACTGTTATTCTCCAAAGCATTTTAGATCTTCATACCTGGCATATGTTGTCAGTTTGGCCCAAATAAACTCTTATAAAACTTAAAACATAAGAGAGAAGACAAGATGGCGCTGGAGTAGGCGGATGTACCAACATCCACCTCCCAGAACCAAAGCAGATTACAAAATAATTTTAAGAAATATTATCTGGAAAAACCAACTTTGGACTAAACTAAGAGGACTCTTCAACCAAGGAACACTGAAGAAGCCACACCGAGACTGGTTGGAAAAGCAGAAACACGGAGAGGGCTGCCGAGCTCCCTGGAGCAAATGGCAGCCAGGAGAGACTCGCGTGACAGGAAGTGAGTTTAGTAGGGGGGAGGGGGGGTCCTGAGTCCCAGGAACAAAGCCCCAGCCTGCAGCCCCAGAGCCTAGAAGAGGCGTAAGGACAGTATTTAGCTGGAAAAAAGTCAGGATATTGTTTGTGAGAAACAGTCTGATTTCTCAGACCCAGAATTCTTCTTAAAGAGATCACGCAGAAAACCTCTTTCACAACCACTTTCCCGGGGCTCCGGGGAATGGGGAGAGAGGAGAGGACCGGAGTAGCAGGAAGAGAGTGTAATCTAGGAGGCACAGGGAGAAACATTTTAGGAGACAGCCACCCTAACCCCTGGGACAAGTCACTTCCAAATCTGAAGTGAATATTTCCCCTGGAAAGAGCAATACCAGCAAAGGGAAGCAGAACACCAGCCAAACAAGCTCTCCCGCGGCACTCAGAGCAGAGTTGCTAAGAAGTTGCTAAGCATTCAGGTCTACAGTAGTGAGTGTTAGGGTCTGAGCTGCAGTGCCCGCACCCCACACAGCTGAGGGCTCGCCGGAGGGTGGATGGCGGCGGGACGTGGAAGTGCGGTTCTGTTGGCAGAGGCGGAAGCCTGCTGGCCGCCACTGGGCTCACGTGTGAGCTCAGTCTTGCCTGGCTGGGGAGGAGTAGGTATGCAAAAGTAGTCAAGCCCAGCTGCCGGCAGCCTGTAATCCAGCCTGTGGGAGAAGGGTGGAAACCCCGGAAGGGGTGGAGACCAGCCCTTGAGCAAGGGCACTGGAGCACAAGCTTGCCCTGCCCATGCAACCAACGCTTGTGGCCTGACTTGAGAGTTAGCTCCTCCCTCAGGGGTGGAGCCAAAAGCGCAGAACAGGCGGAGTTCCATTACTGAGCTGAGCGTGGGCACGCAGTCCTGCCCGGCCAGTAGAGCCAAGGCTAGCAGCCATTCCATGAGTGGGCTCCTCCTGCAAGGGCAGGGTGAAAGCCCAGAAACAGGCAGAGAACCGCAGCTGAGCAAAGGTGCTGGCCACTGCCCTCAGGGCCGAGTATAATGCCACACACGGGGGCAGGGCAAAGGCCAAGGCCACCAAGGCTAGTGCACCCGAGCACATGATCATAGCCACTCCCATGGAGAGGTGGAAACCACAGCAACAGCCCCAGTGGGCAGGCACTGGCAACGCCCAAACCCAAAAGCCCTAGGCAGCAACAGAAGAGGTGGTGGTGGGCCTGCAGACAGACCACACCTAGGGAACAGAGGCCATACCCAATGGACTCCAGGGGCCAAAACCTTCCTTTACACAGAGAAAATACGAAGGCAAAGAAATGCAACACAAATGAACCAAGAGAAATCCCCAGAAAAGGACCTAAATGAATCAGACATAACCAAATTACCAGAGGCAGAGTTTAAAATAACGATTGTTAGGATGCTCAAAGATATTAGAACAACAATAGATGGTCATTACGAACACCTAAATAAAGAGATAGCAAATATAAAAAAGGACATTAAAATAATAAAAAAGAATCAGTCAGAAATGACAAATACAGTATCTGAAATAAAGAACACAATAGAAGAAATTAAAAGCAGGATGGATGAAGTGAAGAATCAAATCAGCAAGTTAGAGGACACGATAAATAAAGGCACAGAAGCAGAGCAGAAAAAAGTAAAGAGACTCAAAAAGTCTGAGGAAACTCTAAGACAGCTCTGTGACAACATGAAGAGAAATAACATCTGCATCACAGGGGTTCCTGAAGAAGAAGAGAAAGAACAAGGGATAGAGACTTTGTTCAAGCATATCATAGCTGAAAACTTCCCTCAATTAAGGCAGGAAAACATCTCACATATTCAGGAAGAACAGAGAACTCCATTAAGGAGAAACCCAAAGAAATCAACACCAAGACACATCATAATTAAAATACCAAAGCTAAGTGATAAAGAGAAAATATTAAAAGCTGCTAGACAAAAAAAGACTATCACCTACAAAGGAGCCCCCATAAGGATGACTTCTGACGTCTCAACTGAAACACTTCAGGCCAGAAGGGAATGGCAAGAAATACTCATACTAATGCAGAGCAAGAGCCTACAACCAAGACTACTTTATCCAGCAAGGCTATCATTTAAAATTGAAGGAGAAATAAAAAGCTTTACAGACAAAAAAAAAACTCAAGGAATTCACTACAACCAAACCAAGGCTGCAAGAAATGCTAAGGGACCTGTTGTAAACAGACCAAAGTAGGAAAAGAATATAGCAAAAGAGGAATAGTTTTAGAGAATAAAATGGCAATAAACAATTACATATCAATAATAACCTTAAATGTAAATGAATTAAATGATCAGATCAAAAGACATAGGGTAGCTGCATGGATAAGAAAACAAAACCCAAACATATGCTGTCTACAAGAGACACACCTCAAATCAAAAGATGCACATAGCCTGACCATGCAGTGGCGCAGTGGATAGAGCGTCAGACTGGGATGCGGAAGACCCAGGTTCGAGACCCCCGAGGTTGCCAGTTTGAGCGTGGGCTCATCTGGCTTCAGCAAAAAGCTTGCCAGCTTGGACCCAAGGTCGCTGGCTCGAGCAAGGGGTTATTCGGTCTGCTGAAGGCTCACAATCAAGGCACATATGAGAAAGCAATCAATGAACAACTAAGGTGTCGCAATGCGCAACAAAAAACTAATGGTTTATGCTTCTCATCTCTCCGTTCCTGTCTGTCTGTCCCTGTCTATCCCTCACTCTGACTCTCTCTCTCTGTCTCTGTAAAAAAATTTAAAAAATAAAATAAAATAAAATAAAATAAAATAAAATAAAATAAAATAAAAAGATGCACATAGACTGAAGATAAAGGGATGGAAAAAAATATTTCACACAAATGGAAATGAAAAAAAAGCTAGGGTAGCAATACTAATATCAGACAAAATGGACTTTAAAACAAAGACTATAGTTAGAGATAAAGAAGGTCACTACATAATGATAAAGGGAGCAATCCAAAAGGAAGATATAACCATTATAAATATCTACGCACCTAATATAGGAGCACCTAAATATGATATATAAAACAGACTTTGATGGATTTAAAGGGCGAGATCAACAGCAATACTATAATAGTAGGGGATTTCAATACCCCATTAACATCATTAGATAGATCCTCAAGAAAGAAAGGTAGGCTTCCCCCTCGCTCCTCTAAGGGAGGGTGCAGTCTCTTCCAGCCCTGCTCCAGCCACCTATGACCTAACCTTGCCCAGAATGCTGGGGTTTGCCACTGAAGGCTGAAGGTGCCCAGGGCCGTCGGCCCCATCTACAACAGTGTGGACAAGCCTTGGATATTTCTTCCAAGAAGCAGATAAACTGATCTCATTTGCACAAGGGCCACTTAACTAGATCTTGCCTGAATAGTCAGGTTTTTTATTCTTTCCTCGAAGATCTCTGTTGTGAGTGTTGATAATCCTATTTTCTGCTGCTTTGCTTAATATATAGTGTTTCCTTTATTCCTCCTACCTCAATGCCCCACTCATATTTCAGGCTGGGACCTACTCCTAATTTAGAGCTCTCTTTCCCCCTTTTGCCAACTTCTATTATGAATCTACCTTTGCCACCCAGCTTAGTGTATCCCAAGGTTCTCTTTACCAAGCCACAGTTGCAGAGCTCCAGGGAAAAGCAACCTGGTCTCATCTCTCCAGGCAGAGGAGAACAGAAGCTCCATCTCCACACATGCTGCAGATGGCTTTTCCAGTCTACCTGAATCATTACCAGCTAGAAGCAGTGGTCATTGGGACTTGGACGTGAGCTGCAAAGTATAGAATTGTGACAACAATTCCAGTGCCATGTGGACTTTTCCTGGACTCCTGCTCCTTGGGACAGCTCCTAACAGACTGAACTGGGGTTAGGTTGCATTTATTAGGGACTTGGCATGGTGTTGGGGCCAACTTGGACTTGGTGAACTTGTTAAGGACACTACTCTTTTATGGATTCTTGCTGTATTGGCCATGTGTTTGCTTAAAGGCTTTAATCACTGTAAAAAAAAATAGAAGACTAGATAAAGAAGATGTGGCACATATACACCATGGTATACTATTCAGCCATAAGAAATGATGACATCGGATCACTTACAACAAAATGGTGGGATCTTGGTAACATTATACGAAGTGAAATAAGTAAATCAGAAAAAAACAAGAACTGCAGGATTCCACACAGTGGTGGGATATAAAAACGAGACTAAGAGACATGGACAAGAGTGTGGTGGTTACGGGGGACAGAAGGGAGAGGGGGAGGGGGGAGGGGAGGGCCATGAAGAAAACTAGATAGAAGGTGACGGAGGACAATCTGACTTTGGGTGATGGGTATGCAACATAATTGAATGACAAGATAACCTGGAAATGTTTTCTTTGAATATATGTACCCTAATTTATTGATGACACCCCATTAAAATTAATAAAAATTTATTTATTAAAAAAAACAAAAAAACTTAAAAACATAAATGTTTTATCTGAAACCTATGTACTCTTATTGATCAATGTCACCCTATTAAATTGAATTGCTAAATATATATATTATATATTGATATATAAAAAATAAGTTCAAATCAGAATCTCATTTATTACCTCAATATCACTGGTTAAGTACTTAATTGTGTCCATTTTAAAAATGTTGATGTAGCCTGATGTAGCTGATGAAGCAGTGGATAGAGCATCAGCCTGAGATGTAGAAGACCCAGGTTTGAAACCCCAAGGTCACAAGCTTGAGTGTAGATTCATCCGGATTGAGCATGGGCTCATTAGCTTGACTGCAGGCTCACCAGCTAGAGCACGGGCCCACAGACACGACCCCATGGTTGCTGGCGTGAGCAAGGGGTCACTGGTTTGGCTGTAGTCGCCCCAGTCAAGGCACTTAAGAGAAGCAATCAATGAATAACTATGGTGCCACAACAAAGAATTGATGCTTCTTATCTGTCTCCCTTCCTGTCTGTCTGCTGTCTGTCCCTATCTGCCTGTCACTAAAAAAAAAAAGAAAAAAAGATACAGATATAAAAGGAAAGAAAGCTCAGTGTCTTTTTCTAATGTCTTTATAAAATATTATGACATTGTTTGGTATATGGACCATTTATCCAGTGATTCCCAAACCTAGTTCTACATCAGAATCCCTTGGAACTTTTAAAAATATACAAATTCTAGTAGAGCGTTGGCCTAGTGTGCAGAGGACCCGGGTTCGATTCCCGGCCAGGGCACACAGGAGAAGCACCCATTTGCTTCTCCACCCCTCCGCCGCGCCTTCCTCTCTGTCTCTCTCTTCCCCTCCCACAGCCGAGGCTCCATTGGAGCAAAAATGGCCCGGGTGCTGGGGATGGCTCTGTGGCCTCTGCCTCAGGCGCTAGAGTGGCTCTGGTCGCAACATGGCGACGCCCAGGATGGGCAGAGCATCGCCCCCTGGTGGGCAGAGCGTCGCCCCTGGTGGGCGTGCCGGGTGGATCCCAGCACATGCGGGAGTCTGTCTGACTGTCTCTCCATGTTTCCAGCTTCAGAAAAATGCAAAAAAAGAAAAAAGAAAAAATATATATATATACAAATTCTAGGTACTTATACTGGCCCCCATCCAAGCCATCTAAAACAGAATCTGTAGAGGTAGAGCTTTAGACTCTATAGATTAAGTAAATATCCAGGGGTTCCTATTATTTCCAATCCTAAAACTTATCTCTGTCCCCACCACCACAAGTAAATTTGAAGGGAGTGGTAGAGTTTGGAAATCATCATTTTGAAATCATCACAGAGAAAATTGGTTGGGGCAGCAGGGGAAGAGTATGAGCTTAATGAGAAACAGGATATATGCATGGTCTCAAAGTGTCTCACAGATGCGTATTAGTTACAGAAGGGAAATGATAACTATACATAGAGAAACCAGATATAACCTTGAGTGGGTGATCAAAATAAAAATAAAAATCACCAGTGAAGGCAAGATGGACAACAATGCCTCCAGATGTAATATCCTGAGAAGCATCACTTTTATAGTATTCAAAATTGTTTATGTCATGAAAGAATGAGAAACAGTTCTAAACTTTAAAAGACTAAAAAGATATGACAACTACAGGCAACATGTGATATGTGATCATACATTAGATCCTGTACACTAAAAATAAAACAGAAAAAAAAGGTATAAAAGAACAAATGACCAAACTGGAATACAGACTACAGATTGAATTATTGTATTAATGCTAAATTTTCTCAATTTGATATCTGTACTCTAGTAGTATAAAAGAATATCTTTGTTCTTAGAAAACACATGCTATTGAATATATGCAATCCACTCTCAAATATTCTGTGATTAAAAAAAATTATAGAGAGAATGATAAAGCAAATGTGGCAAAGTATAAAAGAAACTGATGAATCTGGGTCAGTATATGAGTCTCTTCCTCTTTTCTTGCAACTTTTCTAGAATGTTAAAATTATTTTAAAATAAGTTAAAAAGAAAAGTCTTCAGTGAATCCCTACTACTCTTTAAAGAAAATCCAAGGTCTTCACCATGGTCTTGTTATATTCTAGGGCTAGGCCATGTGCACCTGTCCTGAGCCTCTATCTAGGCAGCTCCCTCCCTTGAATACTAAGTTCCAGCCACTTTGCTTCCTGTTAATTCCTCTAGTTCAGTGGTCCCCAACTCCCGGGCTGTGGACCGTTTCCAGTCCATGGGCCATTTGGTACTGGTCTGCAGAGAAAGAATAAATAACTTAAATTATTTCCATTTTATTTATATTTAAGTCTGATCGATGTCTTATTTTTAAAAATGACCAGATTCCCTCTGTTACATCATCTAAGACTCACTCTTGACGCTTGTCTTGGTCACGTGATACATTTATCCATCCCACCCTAAAGGCTGGTCCGTGAAAATATTTTCTGACATTAAACCAGTCCGTGGCCCAAAAAAGGTTGGAGACCACTGCTCTAGTTCACCTAGCTGGTCCACACAGCAGAATCTGAACACATGCTTTTCCTTGGATCTGAAGCAGCCTTCCTGTCTGTGCCTCTGCATGGCTGATTCCATCTAGTTCTTCAAAATGGATATGAGACAAAGTGTAGAGTTTAATGCTAAGAAAAAGCTATTATCAGAATTAAAACTAGGCCATGTTTCAATATCAACAATCACAAACTGGTCTCAATGCAGTCTCTGTATTTATCTTGAGACTCCCTTGTTTTCTCTTTTTACCCTAAGGGATGAATGCATATGCCTTAAGAGATAAGTGAAAAAATCAATAGGAATTACAAAGTACCTCAGCCTTTAGGACACACATCCTTAAGTTCTTAAAATCAACTCTCTGTCTAAACTATACTGTTCACAAAAATTAGGGGATATTTCAAAATGAATATAAAGCTATAAAATATCTTAATTTTAGTGAGCATTATACATAACAGTGCACAAATGGATGAGCAAATACACAGACAGAATGCGTAACTTTAATTTACGCAGGGTATAACTATCCATTACTATTGGTAATCAACCATTTCAGAACACACCATCTGCCAAAAACATTTAATATTCTCTTATTTCAGAAAGTACAGCTTGATGCTGATTAGACCAAGCCTTTCTACAAATAACATTCTTAACATTTGATATTTGTGCATGTCAGCCACTGTCTGGCACATCAGAATGATGCACGGATTCTGGAACAAGCAGTTACTGCTCATGAATTCACAGCTATTTCCTCACTTCAGCTGAGGAGAGAGATCTTAAGGAGACAGCCATAATATGAATATGTGGAGGAAAAATTAAAAGCAAAAGCATGGGATAAAATTTCAGAATGAAAAATGGCAGATTACAAAGCAAATGAGAAAATGAGCCTCGAACAATTTATAAATAATAAAAATTTAGTTTAGTTATTCTTCCTTGCAATCATAACACCAGCCAAATATCACTTTTCTGCTGTATGTCCCATATGGTCAATATTCAAGAATGTTTTATTAACTTAGTTAAATATACGTGTGTTATAGAAAAATGGAGTTCAAGCTAACCAAAAGAAAATTTAGATCAAACAAAAGTGGAAGAAGAAAAATAAACCTGAACTGAAGGATATCTTAGAAGAGATATATTTTTAAAGTAATTAGTATAAAAATTGTTCACAACTAGAAAAGGCTTCTAAAGTTTTTGAAAACAGTTAAATGCCTAAACCATGGGTCACAAACTTACTACCTGTGAGCACATGTGTTTTGGCTGTCTACCTTGTATTTTTAAAAATCTGAATTGTTTCCCAACATTTATAAGTCAGGAGATTTTATTTAAAATATTTTTAATCCTGAAACATCTAAAGGTCTGGCAACAATGAACCCCCATTTCCTCATGCAACAACTGGCCAACTGTTCTCAATCCTACCAGTGCATCAGAAACCACCTGGGAAGCTTTGAAACAATACTAATACCTGCGCTGACACTATGTTTTTTCTAGGTAGATCCCAGGCATCTGTATATATCAAAGTTTCTCAGAATACTCTAATATGCTACAGGGTTGAGATTCATGGGCTTTAAATTTTATATTTGGCATATTCTTTTCATTTAATCACAGTAGTCAAATGTACTGCAGTGTTCTTCCAATTATCCCCATCCCTAAAGGAAGTGGGAATTGAAATCCCACTTAAATATCCCCATTTAATCTTAAAACATAAAACTAAAGAAGGGTCCAGTAAAGTGACATGAACTTTATTAGCTACACACACCCTAATCTAATGTATCTCAAAGCATGGTCAGTAGACTACTTGTACATCTAAATCTCTTATTAAAATGCAGGTTTGCAGACATGTTCTGACATACACTCAGAACAAACACTGAGGATGAGCGGTTTGTGCATTGTAAAAACTAAGAAACACTGGTGTTTTCTAAGAGGATGCTGAGGGCTCACTTCACCTCCTGCACCTACAGCCATCCACCACCTGACCAGGAATAACATGAATGTGTTTGGGCTATGGCATTATTTCATTGAACAGAGCCATGAAGTTTAAATCTCTTACATTCTCTCTCTTATATCTGCACTTGGCTTGTTCTCATTGGATTGCTTTACCTTAAGAATTATTCTTTGGTTCTGCTCTTCCCCACTCTATTGTTGATAGTAGACATGATAAGATGAACTTGCTGCCTTGGGGCTTGGAAACTTACAGTTTCCCAAATAGAGACAAGGAGACATGGTTAGGTCACTGAAGAACCAGCCCCAAGTGTATCCCAAGGGATTCCTTGCAGCTCATATGTGGTAAAATTAAGCTCCCAGGAGCTCAAGCAGTATTTCTCAAGAGTGATCTACAAGCAACTTATATCCCTATATCACTGACCAGCCAGACAAGCATGCTGATTCTGAATCTCACACAAAGCCTACTGAATGAATGAGAATCTCTGGCAATTGCGTTTGAGAGGCTGTACTTTTAACAAGCTCCCCCCCAGATGATTCTTATGCACAGGACATTTGAGAACCACTGACATCTGGGTTCAACAAAGAGAAAAGCGTCTCTAGAGTACCTTCAGGAAATTCACAGAAACCAAGGAAGCCACTGGCTAACATTTTGGCTCCTCACATCTTCTGTCTTCATTCCCACACTGGCATGAATTAATGAAGTTCAGGACAGACTCACTTAAATTGCCCACATACTCTGTTTTACTGTAATTCAAGTTAATCAGCTCTCAAGACAAAAGCAAGAAAGAAATACTTATACCCCAACTATTCACTAGAAGAGTCCTTAATACCATTAAAAACGTAGATTAGTTTCATACTACTGCCATTTTAAATTAACCCCACAGCATAACCCCCTCTCAGTAGAGTTCTAAGCTTCTTATATCCTTTTCATGCTTTCAAACACCACTCATCAGTTCACCTCTCCAAGGCTGGGTGATATTGCTTAACCAATATGTGGCAAAGAAGGCTCTAAAACAGCATGACAATTTTATGTCTGACTCAGGTAATCATAGCTCTCTTGAGAGGAATCTGCTCTTCAGGCTCACCTCTCCTCTGTTTCTGCTATACACAATCCCCACCCCCCGGAGGAACTTCAGGCTCTTATACACTCGATTACACTCCACTGATTTATAGTGCCAAGCAGCCATTCACATAAGGGCTCTCCATAAACTTGACTGGATTATGACAACTCAGGTGATTGATTCTGGATGTCTTAATGTGCCACCGATCTAAAGACAAACCTTATGCATCCAGTATGATTTCAGCTCCTCATACTAGGCTCCCTATCCACACCTAGCACATATTTTCTTTTGAAATCAAGACTGAAGTTAGAAGAACCAACTACAGGAGAATATAAACTATAAATAGAAAATAAGTGAAAGATTACAGATTACTGAAGGTCTAGCACTCACACACAGTAAGGACAATCAATATGAAAATGAGAATAACTCTACTTCCACATGATAGAAAATTTCCCTTTACCTTCATAAAAAACAGGGCCTCTTATACTGTAAAGTGCCTCTAAATTTCCCAGAAAAAATCTTATCAGAATGGAGGCTCTGTTTCAGGTAATCTGAGATGGGGTCCAGGATTCTGCATTCTCATACTGATGTTGTGGCTCCTACTTCTGCTACTTATAGTCGTGGGGGACCTAAGCATCAACAGCATCTGGGAGCTTGTCAGAAGACCCTGTGGCCCTCCATAGCCCTAAGAGAATCTGCCATTCAACAAGGCTCCAGGTGAAGAGAATGCACATTAAAGAGCAGCTAACACACCATCTTGTACTGACTGTGAATCAGAATTACCTGGGCCTTTGTTTTTTAAAAACACAAATGCCTGGGCCCCACAGCAGAGATTCTGATTCAGTTGGCCTGGGATATTTGGTTTTTGGTATGTTCCACACCCAGATGGTTCCAATGAGCAGCAACGGCTAAGAACTACTGAATTAAAAACACCCCACTGGGCAGAGGGAAATAAGGAGCGACAGCTAATGGGTGAGGAATTTCTTCTTGGAATGATGAAAATGTCCTAGAATTGATTATGGTGATGGTTGCATAATCTATGAATATACAACAAAAATAAAAAAATAAAAAGGAATTGTTTAAATAGGTCAACTGTGTCATAAAACTATTATATAAAAAAATAAAAACTTCAATTGCTTTTCTATCTTAAAATAAATAAGTAAATAAATAGCCCCAGTAAACAATAATGAATAAAACCATTTCCTATCCTGGAACTCTGGCCCAAAAGTTTGAACTTCTTTTTAAAAAGAGAAAAAACACAGATGTTCATATGACTCATCTAGAAATATTAAGATCTGCTCATCTACTTCTTAGGTTCAATTCTGGTCAAGGCAATGGATGGAGGACAAACCTGAAATGAAACCTCGTTATCTCAGGAGGCACAACTATGTTAAAAAAAGAAAAGTATATTTATCAATTTAGAAAAGTTTACTCTGCACACTCCAAGATTCCACAGTATTTTCAAATATTGTAAATAAATAATAATAGTATAAAAAAGTTTTTTTTCCATTTGCTTCCCCTATTTAAAAATAAATTAATAAGTTAGCTAAGTTAATTAATTTACTAATTCATTATAGTACATTCTTCCATCTTTTTCGTATGTTTAAAGACTTTCAATAAACATGTTAAGAAAAACAATGTAAGCCGTGGCCAGTTGGCTCACTGGTAGAGCATCAGCTCAGAGTATGAAAGTCTGGGGTTTGATTCGTCGTCAGGGTACAAAGGAGAGGCAACCATCTGCTTCTCTACCCCTACCCCTACCACCCCCTCGTCCCCTACTGCAGTCATGGCTCGACTGAACAAGTTGGCCCTGGGCACTGAGGATGGCTCCATGGCCTCCCCTCAGGTGCTAATATAGCTTGGTTGCCAAGCAACGAAGCAGCAGCCCCAAATGGTAGAGCATCAGCTCCAGGTGGGGGTTTCCAGGTGGATCCCAGTTGGGGTGCATGCAGGAGTCTGTCTCTCGGCCTCCCTGCCTCTCACTTGATAAAAAAAAAAAAGGAATGAATGAATGAGAGAAAGAGAGAGAGAGAAAGAAAAGAAAGACGATGTAAAATGCAAATCTGACCTTGTTAAGAAAATTGGCTTAAAAATCTCTTGAGGCTGAACAGGTGGTGGCACAGTGGATGAAGCACTGGCCTGGGATGCAGAGGACCTAGGTTCAAAACCCTAAGGTCACCGACTTGAGCACAAGCTCATTCAGCTTGAATGTGGGATTATAGACATGACCCCATGGTCACTGGCTTGAAGCCCAAAGTCACTGGCTTGAGCCCAAGGTCACTGGCTTGAGGAAGGGGTCACTGGCTCAGCTGAAGCCCCTGGTCAAGGCACATATGAGAAAGCAATCAATGAACAACTAAGGTGCCGCAACAAAGAACTGATGCTTCTCATTTCTCCCCTTCCTGTCTGTCTGTCTGTCTCTGTCTCTCTCTCAAAAAGAAAAACAAACTCTTGATTATGTATTAATAAAAATAAAGAGATCATAAATAGCACTAAAATTTCAGGAAAGATCATTGTACTATACAAGACACTGTTGACTATTCTTAAAAGGAAAGTACTATAAATATACATAAGTAGACACCACTCAATATTTTGGAGACACTCTCAGTTTTTGATTGCTGTGGTGTCAAATGCTCAAAACTGCAGATGCTGTATTCTCAAGCCAGTGAGGATTCACAGTTTCTGATTACTTTCCCTCTTGAATTGCCATAACCAATGTAAGCCATTTTCCACAATGAACCAGTACCCTTGGTTATGGTCCTATGTTCTCATTCCTTTGAATCCAGGCACATTCTGGATGCATCACTAAACAGAGTTCTTAGAACAATATACATTGGTTATATGACACCCTCTGGGGTTCTCTGTCCACTCCTCTCTTAAGAAATGCTTTCTAGACTGACCAGGCGGTGGCACAGTGGATAGAACGTCGGGCTGGGATGCAGAGGACCCAGGTTCGAGACCTCGAGGTCGCCAGCTTGAGTGCGGGCTCATCTGGTTTGAGGAAAAGCCCACCAGCTTGAACCCAAAGTCGCTGGCTCCAGCAAGGGTTTACTTGGTCTGCTGTAGCCCCACAGTCAAGGCACATATGAGAAAGCAATCAATGAACAACTAAGGTGTTGCAACGCGCAATGAAAAACTAATGATTGATACTTCTCATCTCTATCCGTTCCTGTCTGTCTGTCCCTGTCTATCCCTCTCTCTGACTCACTCTCTGTGTCTGTAAAAAATAAATATTTTTTTTTAAAAAAATGTTAAAAATGAAATGCTTTCTAGAACCTTCAAGACAACAGTTAAGGTCACTTTCACAAATAAGTATGATGCTATCATTTGTTCACAACTCCTCCATAAAATCCAATGCATTTCACTATAATTGTTGCTGTGTAATTTTTCTTTTTAAAATAATTCTAACACGTTACATTCTATAGGTGATAAAAAAAAAAAAGGCAAATCAATGCTCCTAACTGCTGATCTTGCCCTGGGAACCTTTGCTAGCCTACTATTTTTCATAGTGAGGAAGTTTACCCTCCTGCTTAAGTATATTTGCTCAATTTCTGAAATAACTAATTTTTTTTTCTTTTTTTTTTTTTTAATTTTTTTTAAGATACATTTATTTATTTATTTATTCATTTTTTTTTAGAGAGGAGAGAGAGAGAGAGAGAGAGAGGAGAGAGAGACAGAGAGAGAGAGAGAAAGGGGAGGAGCTGGAAGCATCAACTCCCATATGTGCCTTGACCAGGCAAGCCCAGGGTTTCGAACCAGCGACCTCAGCATGTCCAGGTCGACGCTTTATCCACTGCGCCACCACAGGTCAGGCTGAAATAACTAATTTTTAATGAATTAGCATGTTACAGTTCATAACAACTCACACAATTTAAAAAAAAAAACCATGGTTTTTAAAGAAAGGGAAAAAAAGCTTACCGAATAGAATATATGTCCTGAATATTCTTCTCCCCAGCTTGCCCTTCCTTAGCTGCCTGCAGTTGTAATAGTTTCATAACAGCTTTTATCAAGCCATGTGCATTCCTGTAAAGAAATATAACATGTTAAATGTTACTGACATAAAGCAAATATTCTAAAGAGGTACTTAATTTTACCCTTTTTTAAAAATTGAACACTTGCCACCCATACTGAACAGTAGTCACCCAGCTCATTCTACAGTGCAGCAGAGAAGAGGCCTGCGAGCAGAAAGCTCTCATAAAGTAGAAATGGTGAAGAAAAATCAAACAACTAAGTTATCAATCACCTAACTACACATTCTTGGGGAAAAATCAATCAGGAAAAAACAAACATTAGCCCACATAATTGCAGGCAGTGACCCTATCAGTTACCCATACTGAATAACCAACTCCTTCATTTATAAATATTAGCAGATCATGAATTATTATTTCAGACATGTGAAATGAATCAGCCATTTAAAAAGTGAGTCAGGGGACCAATCAGAACAAATAATCCCCATTAAAACAAAGTTAATGGGAGTGAGGAATGAAACTTTAAAATAATTTTTTCCTTATTCCTGGAACAGGCAGGAAGATAATATATCAAATAGAATAGCCTGCCATTTTGTTTTATTTTTTACTTATGATTAATTTTTTAATGTGAAATGGGATTTTCCCCCCACTTTAGCATTATTGAGGTAAAATTGACAGATACAATTTTATGGTAAAATGTACAATGTGATATATGTACTATACATTGTGAAATGATTGCCATAATCAAGTTAATTAATACATCATGACCTCACATGGCTACTTTTCTTTTTTTTTCACTGCAATAGACAATAGAGAACCAGTGATGTCAGTAAAGTAGGACCTTGCCTCTCTTCCTCTAGCTGTGCTGTCTACCTAGTCGTGGGATAGGAAGAAGATGTGGAAGCAAGAGGAAGAAGGCCAAGAAGCAGCAGTGGTCCCTCCCCCATTGCAGGTTCCCAGTCAAATCAAATTCTCCCAATTTATGATAATACTCAATTCTAGATCTTTATTGGTTTTTATATTTTAATTTAATCCTTTTGGAGTATATTTGAGTATACAGTTAAATAATTGTCCTGATATTATTTATTGAATTTTTTGGTGGAAATGCTTAAGATCTAGTCTCTTGGCATATTTCAAGTATACAATACCACATTCTTAGCTATAGTCAGCAGGCTGTTTATTAGACATTCAGAACTTATTCATCTTATAACTGGAAGTTTGTGCCCATTGGCCAACCTCTTCCCTTTTCCTCCACCCCCTACTCAGCCCCTGGCAAACACCATGTACTCTTTTTTTTTTTTTTTTTTTTTCATTTTTTCTGAAGCTGGAAATGGGGAGAGACAGTCAGACAGACTCCCGCATGCGCCCGACCGGGATCCACCCGGCACGCCCACCAGGGGCGACGCTCTGCCCACCAGGGGGCGATAATCTGCCCATCCTGGGCGTCGCCATGTTGCGACCAGAGCCACTCTAGCGCCTGGGACAGAGGCCACAGAGCCATCCCCAGCGCCCGGGCCATCTTTGCTCCAATGGAGCCTTGGCTGCGGGAGGGGACGAGAGAGACAGAGAGGAAAGCGCGGCGGAGGGGTGGAGAAGCAAATGGGCGCTTCTCCTGTGTGCCCTGGCCGGGAATCGAACCCGGGTCCTCCGCACACTAGGCCGACGCTCTACCGCTGAGCCAACCGGCCAGGGCCCACCATGTACTCTTGGTTTCTAAGAGTTTAACTTCCTTTTTTTATTATTATTTAAGATTCCACACGTAAGTGATACCACATTATTTGGTTTTCTTTGCCTGGCTTGTTTCACTTAGTATAATGCCTTCCATATTCATCCATGTTGTCACAAATGACCCTGTCCTTTTTATATAAGGATCTCCCTTGGAACTTAGATATACAGGTATTGATCGACTTATGACCTATGCAACTTATGACCATTCGACTTTACTACCACAATCGCTAGCCACGACAGCTCTGTGCCTGGCAGCACAAGCGTTGCCCAGCTGGGCCTAGGACAGTGCCGACCAGCTTCCAGCAGCACTACCATCTCCACGTGCACCATTTCAACTGTTATCCCAAAATCGGTACAGCAATTTGTGTTTTGTGTCTTGGATATATATTTTGATGTGTTTTGCAATTGGGAAAACATTTCCTATGGTATTTTTTATACCTGTATTTTGTAATTTTGTATGTTTTGTAAATATTAAACCAGTTGTACTAGTAATGCAGTGTTTTACTTAAACCTGATGAATGTAAAAATAAGAAACAAAATGGTATAGAGATGATACAAATGGCATAAAATGAACAAAGAAAATTATGATATATAATAATGAAAGAAAATTATGATAAAATATGACAGATTTTTATAACATCATTTCACAGTACTGTACATATAGCCTACTCAATTTATGACCAAATCATGTTACAACTGGTCTGTAGGAACCAATCATGGTGGTAAGTCGAGCACTAGCTGTATATCTAAGATTTTAGTTCCAAGAAAGATTCTTGGGTATACTGCACATATAACAAATATATATTTTGTTAAACAAAAAAGTATACTTAAGTCATGGTTGTTCATATTTTGGAGCACTTATGGTAAGCTAAGTATTCTCCTATGTGTTCACCATTTGCTAACCAGAATAATAGTAGGTTACAAAGCACTGTTAACTCTATTTTAGGGCTAGGACAAAGACTTGGACATAATTAATATCAGTTGGTGCAATTATGTGAGGTGGAGTGTACCCTTTTATGGAATTTAAAGTATTTCAACTGATAAAAGGCGTGGCAATTCTGTGTAATACAGTGGCCAGTAGCCACATGTGGCTACTGAGCATTTATAATGTGGTGAATACAAATTGAGATGTGCTATAAGTATAAAATACATTCTAGACTTAAAAGACTTATCACAAAAAAGATGTAATATATCATGTATAATGTTCTATATTGATTACATGTTAAAATAATCTTTTTTTTTTTTTTAACTGAGACAGAGAGAAAGTCAGAGAGAGGGATAGATAGGGACAGACAGACAGGAACGGAGAGAGATGAGAAGCATCAATCATCCGTTTATAGTTGCAACACCTTAGTTGTTCATTGATTACTTTCCCATATGTGCCTTGACCATGAGGGCTACAGCAGACTGAGTAACCCCTTGCTCGAGCCAGCGACCTTGGGCTCAAGCTAGTGAGCTTTGCTCAAACCAGATGAGCCCGCGCTCAAGCTGGCGACCTCGGGGTCTCGCACCAGGGTCTTCCGCATCCCAGTCCGACGCTCTATCCACTGCGCCACCGCCTGATCAGGCAAAATAATCTTTTTGATATGCACGGTTATATAAAATACATTATTAAAATTAATACCACCTGTTTCTTTTTACTTTTTAATGTGGCTACAAGAAAATTAGATTATTTGGCTCACATTATATTCATATATCCCAACACTGCTGGAGACACTCATCTGGTTTAGTTCCTAAGTAGGTTCTTCGGTGAGCATTGAGATTCCCCTTTCAGTTGAAGCATTTCCAAAATTTTTACAACAGTACATTTTCTCTTTTATATGGATCTTCTCATGACCATGCAATGTAGAGTCATGACTGAATCTGTCATGAAAGATATCACACACATATGGCTCCTCTCCTGAATGAATTCACTGGTGAACATAGAGGTCTGTCTCATCACTGCATGAAGCCCTTTGCCTAAGATTCTCTCTTCTCCGTGTGTCCTCTAGTGGATGTCAAACTGAGGTTTGGCTTTCCTAATTGGTATTGCATTGAATTTATAGATTGCTTTGAGTAATATAGACATTTTAATGATATTTATTCTTCCTAACCATGAGCACGGTATTTGCTTCCACTTGTTTGTATCTTCCCTGATTTCTTTTACCAATGCTTTATAATTTTCCAAGTACAAGTCTTTAGTCTCCTTGGTTAAATTTACTCCTAGGTACTTTATTTTTTTGGTTGCAATAGTGAAGGGGATTATTTCCTTAATTTCTCTTTCTGACTGTTCATTGTTGGCATATAAAAATGCCTCTGATTTCTGAATATTGATTTGATATCCTACCACTTTGCTGAATTCATTAATCAGGTCCAGTAGTTTTTTGACTGAGACTTTAGGGTTTTCTATATACAATATCATATCATCTGCAAATAATGATAGATTTACTTCTTCTTTTCCAACTTGAATACCTTTTATTTTTTCTTCTTCTCTGATTGCTGTAGCTACAAATTCCAGGACTATGTTGAATAAGAGTGGTGAAAGGGGGCACCCCTGCCTTGTTCCTGATCTTAAGGGGATTGCTTTTAATTTTTGTCCATTGAGTATGATGTTGGCTGTGGGTTTGTCATAGATGCTTTTTATCATGTTCAGTTGCTTTTTTTTTCTTTTTTTTTTTTTTTTTTTTTTAGAGATAGAGAAGAGAGACGGAGAGAGAGAGAGAAGGGGGAGGAGCAGAAAGCATCAACTCCCATATGTGCCTTGAACAGGCAAGCCCAGGGTTTTGAACTGGTGACCTCAGTGTTCTCAAGTCAATGCTTTATCCACTGCGCCACCACAGGTCAGGTGCTTTTTATCATGTTGAGGTATGTTCCCTGTATTGCCACTTTGCTGAGTTTTAATCATGAACGGGTGCTGGATTTTATCAAATGCTTTTCTGCATCTATTGAAATTATCATGTGGTTTTTCTCCTTCTTTTTGTTTATGTGATGAATCACATTGATTGATTTACAAATATTGTACCAGCCTTGCCTCCTCAGAATAAATCCCACTTGATCATGGTGTATGATTTTTTTCATATATTGTTGGATCCAGTTTGCTAATATTTTGTTGAGGATTTCAGCATCTATATTCATCAAGATATTGGACTATAATTTTCTTTCTTTGTGTTGTCTTTGCCTGGTTTTGGAATCAGAATTATGCTTGCCTCATAAAAGGAGCTTAGAAGTCTTCCGTCCTCTTGAATTTTTTGAAATAGCTTGAGAAGGATAGGAGTTAATTCTTCTTTGAATATTTGGTATAATTCACTTGTGAAGCCATCAGGCCTCGGACTTTTCTTTGTTGGGAGTTTTTTGATAACTGTTTCTATCTCATTTGTTGTAATCGGTCTGTTTAGGTTTTTGGATTCTTCCAGATTGATTTTTGGAAGATTATATGTTTCAAGGAATTTGTCCATTTCATCTAGGTTGTCTAGTTTTTTGGCATACAGTTCTTCATAGCAGTTTCTTACAATATTTTGTATTTCTGTTGTGTCAGTTGTTATTTCTCCACTCTCATTTCTGATTTTATTTATTTGAGTCCTCTTTTTTTTTTTTTTTTTTTTTTTTTGGTGAGTCTAGTTAAAGGTTCATCGATCTTGTTTACCTTTTCAAAGAACCAGTTCCTAGTTTTATTGATCCTCTGTATTGTTTCTTTAGCCTCTATGTCATTTATTAATGCTCTAATCTTTATTATTTCCTTCCTTCTCCTAGCTCTGGGCTTTACTTGCTGTTCTTTTTCTAGTTCTTTCTTTTAGATGCAGGGTTAAATTGTTTATTTTAGCTTTTTCTAGTTTCTTAAGGTGTGCCTGTAGTGCTATGAACTTCCCTCTCAGTACTGCTTTTGCTGTGTCCCATAAACTTTGAGTTGTTGTATGCTCATTGTCATTTGTTTCTAGGAATTTTTTTATTTCTTCTTTGATCTCATTCTTAATCCATTCATTATTTAACAACCTGCTATTTAGTTTCCACATGTTTGAGATTTTTTTTTTTTTTTTTAGCTTTTCTGTTGTGGTTCATTTCTAGTTTCATGCCCTTGTGATCAGAGAAAGTGCTTGATATAATTTCAATCTTCTTAAATTTGTTGAGACCACTTTTGTGCCCTAACCTGTGGTCTATCCTAGAGAATGTACCATGAGCACTTGAAAAGAATGTATATTCTGCTGCTTTAGGGTGAAAGGTTCTGAAGATATCTATTAAATCGAGTTGATCTAGTGTTTCCAATAAGTCTGCTGTTTCTTTGTTAATTTTCTTTCTTGAGGATCTATCTAGTGATGTTAGTGAGGTATTGAAATACCCTACTATTATAGTATTGCTGTTGATCTCGCCCTTTAAATCCATCAAAGTCTGCTTTATATATTTAGGTGCTGCTACATTAGGTGCATAGAAATTTTAATAGTTATATCTTCCTGTTGGATTACTCCCTTTATCATTCCTTTTATCATTATGTAGTGGCCTTCTTTATCTCTTACTATATCCTTTGTTTTAAAGTCCATTTTGTCTGATATAAGTATTACTACCCCAGCTTTTTTTTCATTTCCATTTGCATGAAATGGTTTTTTCCATCCTTTTACCTTCAATCTATGTGCATCTTTTGTTTTAAGGTGTGTCTCTTGTAGACAGCATGTGTACAGGTCCTGTTTTCTTATACATGCAGCTACCCTATGTCTTTTGATTGGATCATTTAATCCATTTACATTTAAGGTTATTATTGATATGTAGTTGGTCATTGCCATTTTATTCTTTAAAGCTGTATTCCTTTTTTGCTATATTCTTTTCCCACTTTGATCTGTTTACAACAGGCCCCTCTACAATTCCTGCAGCACTGGTTTGGTTGTAATGAATTCCTTGAGTTGTTTTTTGTCTGAGAAGCTTTTAATTTCTCCTTCGATTTTAAATGATAGCCTTGCTGAATAAAGTAGTCTTGGTTGTAGGTTCTTGTTCTGCATTACTTTGAATATTTCTTGCCATTCCCTTCTGGCCTCAAGTGTTTCTGTTGAGAAGTCAGAAGTCATCCTTATGGGGGCTCCTTTGTAGATGATAGTCTTTTTTTGTCTAGCAACTTTTAATATTTTCTCTTTATCACTTAGCTTTGGTATTTTGATTATGATGTGTCTTGGTGTTGATATCTTTGGGTTTCTCCTTAATGGAGTTCTCTGTGCTTCCTGAACATGTGAGATATTTTCCTGCCTTCATTGAGGGAAGTTTTCAGCTATGATATGATTGAACAAAGTCTCTATCCCTTGTTCTTTCTTGTCTTCCCGAGAAACCCCTATGATGCGAATGTTATTTCTCTTCATGTTGTCACAGAGCTCTCTAAGAGTTTCCTCAGACTTTTTGAGTCTCTTTTCTTTTTTCTTCTCTGCTTTCTTGCCTTCATTGAAGTCCTCCAACTTGCTGATTCGATCCTCAGCTCTATCATTCTGTTTTTAATTCCTTCCATTGTGTTCTTTATTTCTGATTTTGTATTTGTCATCTCCAACTGATTCTTTTTTAGTATTTCAATATCCTTTTTTGTACTTGCTATTTCTTTATTTAGGTGTTCATAATGACCATCCATTGTTGTTCTAAGATCCCTAAGCATCCTTACAATCATTATTTTGAACTCTGCATCTGGAAGTTTGATTATTTCTATATCACTCAGTTCATCTCCTGAAGGTGTCTCTTGTGGTTTCATTTGGATTGCACTTCTTTGTCTTCCATTATCTGTGTTTGGTTGTTTTGTTTGTAGAGTTGGTTGAGTCTAGGCTTGGTGTTATCTGCCTCCAATTTTCAATTGTATTATTTCTAGGTCTTCTTGGGTTGGTATCAGCTATTATTTGTAACCCACTTTAGGATTTGGGCCACTTTGAAGTCTTGATTTGTTTGTTTTCTTAACAGATGATAGTCTTGTTTACTGATTTCATCAGGGGGCTTCCTTGAAACTGTATCCAGGAATGCGGTGGGTATAACCTGAGATTCTGAAGGCCTCTTCCTCCAACTAATCTCTCTGGGGGCAGGGTGTTTTCTCAGCTTCAGTAGGGGGAGGTGTATCTCAGATCTCCATGGAGACCTGAGTTACTGCCCCTCCTCCCCACTTCTTGTTTTCAGCTGCGTTTTGTTTCGCTGATTGGAACAGGAGAGATTTCTGGAGATCTGTGATCCGGAAGCACTTTAGCCTTGTTTTGTGGAAGGATCAGTCCCTCCCCCAGCTATGGCCACCTCCAGCACGGATGAGTCAGCTTTTTAGGTTGTATCCTGCATTCTTTTGCCCTTCACAGTCTGTCCTTCTCTTTCCCCTTTCCACTTGGAAGATAAGCTGGTCCTTTCAACACACCTTGCTCCCTGGTCGCCAGGCAAGTGGCTGTGAGTAGTATTTTCTGCTCTTTTCCCTGGAGTGAGATCCCCTCTGGGCTCTCAGCCTCAACCCCCTCCCTCCCCGTTCCTGTAAGCAGGGAAGATTCAGGCGCTCTCTACCAGGTTTGTTGTGGCTTCTTCTTTGCTCCCTGGTTTTTGAGAGCTGTTCTTGTAGTCCAGAGTTGGTTTTTCAGGCTGATTTTTCCTAAATTGATTTGTATTCCAGTTTGGTGATGAGAGCTGGGTGTCTGTGCATCTGCTTACTCCACTGCCATTTTCCCCCTCTCAACCCTTCACTTTCTTTTACAGACAGGGGAATTCTTCTGCATGGAAATGATAATTGTTCCAGAGCCAGTTTATTATAACCAGTTTATTAAGAACCTACTCCTTGGTGTGAATGTCTGGACTCAGCCACAGGAGGGCAGAGCTTACAGGGGCTCCTCAGAGCTTCAGGACAGTCTGACGCCTCCAAATATATAATTTGCTACTGCTAACTCACTAGCCCTCAGGGTTACAGTCTTGCTTTTTGAAAGGTAGTTCTTGAAATTAAAAAAAAACAGCCCTACAACTCTGACCCAGGCCAGTGCCTAGATGTTATATAGGCCATGAAATCTCAGGTATGTAGCTACATTTAGCAGATAGATTCTCATCATCACAAGTGAGTGATCAGTTCCCAGACTGCAGTATCTGACTGAGACCTGTCATACAGGGCCGACTCTGATTAGCATTGGTGAAAGGGTCAATACATGTTCAGAAGTATCCTTGTGTTCTAGACTTCAGTGTTGATGCAACTGGAAATCAGCTCTAACATCTGATTTAAGCTAAAATGACTCCATTTATACAAAGCTGGAGAACATCCAGAATGCACCTAGTAACCACATAAGGTCACTTCTCCTGGGCCTAATGATTAGTTTAAATGGAATTCATTTCAGATGATCAGTATTAATTGAATTTCTGACTTTCTCCCAATAAATATGGATTCATTAAATACAGGCATATCTCAAAGATATTGTGGGTTTGGTTACAGACCATCACAATAAAGTGAATATCACAATAAAGCATATCATAATCTTATTGCTGGTAGAGGAGATTTAATTTGTAAAAATCACATTTGTGAAGCGCAATAAAACAAAGTACGCCTATAATCCTTTTTTGTACATGAAACTATATTGGTTTTCCTTTTATAATGATTTGTGATATGACTAGAGTTTTAGAGAGGCAGATAAACGACCTATAATTTTAACCAACGTGGGCCACCCACCCCTTTATGAAAATAGTAGAATCCCAGAGAAAAGCACACAAACATCATGTCTGCATTGAATTTCAAGATAGTCACAGAACCATGAGGCTGACAAATGAACTTCAGTTTTTTAAACTATAAGTTAAGTCTTGCTTACAGATCCAGATTTTACTGTGTGAATAACTGAGTCCTTACTGTATTTTAAATACAAGTGTAGCATGAATAGATTACGATTTTTGAAAACTATGGTATCAATCAAATCACATATAGAACTATTCAAATAGTAACACATTTCCCTTAAATTCAATTGAATAACTAAATTATTTAAATATTTCAAGTAGGTTCAAAGGCATGATTTCACATTAATTTTTATGTAAATCCTTGCTTTAATTCTAATTAGCTATGGAATATTGGGCAAACCACTTAATACCTAGAAGCCTCAACAGCCTCATCTGTACAATTAGAATCATGATAATAAACCCAGGATTTGAGTTGTTCTAAAGGATAAATAAAAGTATATCAGTAAAATTCTGGGTTGTTTTTTCAAAATGTTCTGATAATCTAATATGTGTAACTGTACCATAAAGGTTGTAACATTTTTTTACTGTTTAATCATTCAGCTTATGAAATGATTAAGCCTGGAATATGCCTAAAACTAACTATAAACTCACCCTAACACCTAGTATTTTTCATTTCTACTCACAAACCCTTTTTCTCTTGTTTTAAGCCATTGTTACTGCACCTGAGATGTGCTCTTACAAAATTAAACATTTTTATTAAATTCTGTATGACTGCCAGAGGAGGTTATAATAAGTTAAATAGTACTAAAAATCAAAATAATGTATTAGAAGAAAAGAGCCATTGGAGAAGCAAAAGTCAAAGAAAGGGTAAAAGAAAATGTCACTGGACTTAAGTCTTCAAACTGAAAGGGTTATTACCAAGTACTCTGCAAGACACCTGAAAAAATTATTCCCTGAAATTTCTCAAATCCAAAGATAAAAAGAAAATCCTATGGACTCTTAAATTTTAATATGAAATCTATAAAATAAAGACAATTACATGATATAATTTCTAATTTGGCATCAGAAATCTCATTTGCAACACTGAATGAAGCAGTGTATGTAGAATGATGAGTAAAAGGTTATATAACATAGTAAGTCTAATCCCACCCTCCAAAATCTGAGACAAACAAATGTATAAAGACAAAAGAAATATTTTCAGACATAACACTGAAATTTTTTCTTAAAGTTCTCCAGTTAAAATTCTCCGTAATGCATGATGACTGCACAGTTTTGTAAATATACTAAAACCACAGTTATACACTTTAAAAGGGTGATTGCATAATATGTAAATTATATCTTAATAAATCTTTTATTTTTTTAAGATAAAGCATAAGAAATACTTGATGAAATCGATGTAGACCACAAAAAGCTTCAAAGTAATTACCAAAAGAACTCACAATCAAGTCTTTAACATTTTTCAAATATCGTTATAAAGATTAAAGCAATTGTTAAAAGAGAATTGGTAGGAAAATGTGAAAAAGCCAAAAAAACAAAAGAGGTGATCTGTAGCCTCTGGGTACAATCTGGCTGGGTAGTTCAGTTGGTTACAGTTGTTCAGAGTGTTGTACCAATATGCAAGGTTGCAGGTTCACTCTTGGTCAAGGCACATACATGACTCAAACAATGAATGCATAAATAAGTGGAACAACAAATCAATGTTTCTCTCTCTCTCTCAAATCAATAAATGAACATTTAAATTAAAAAAAAAATACAATCTCCTGATCTGTGATGGTGCAGTGTATAGAGCATCAACCTGGAATGCTGAGATTGCCAGTCTGAAAGCTTAGGCTAGCCTGGTCAAGGCACATATAATAAGCAAATACTATGAGTTGATGCTTCCCACTCCCCACCCCACGCTTCCCACTCCCCACCCCACCTCCTTTCTCTCTCTCTTCTCTCTCTAAAATCAATAAATAAAATATATTTTTTAAAAATGAGCAGAGAACATAGATTCGCAAATCAACAAAAGACTATGATTCACAGAATCCAGTGTTGATGAGTGGGTGAAGAAATAAGCACTTATTTTTTGGAGGGGAGAAAGAGAGAGAGATAGACAGGAAGGGGAAGAAATGGGAAGCATCTCAAAGTTGCAGCTATTCATTGATTGTTTTATATGTGCTTTCATGAAGGGGAGCTCCAGCCAAGTCAGTGACCCTTTGCTCAAGCCAGCGATCTTGGGCCCAAGTCAGTGACCTCTGGGCTCAAGTCAGCAATCATGGGGTCATGCCATGATCTCATACTCGGGCTGGTGACTCATGCTCAAGTTGGTAAGCCTGCACTCAAAATGGGTGAGTTCGTACTCAACATGCAACCTCAGGGTTTTAAACCTGGGACGTCAGCGTCCAGGTAGACGCTCTATCCACTGAGTCGCCACTGGTCAGGTAAGAAATAAGCACTTCCATGTTGACTATAATTGATTAAGCTATATGAACAGCAATTTGGCAGCATCTATAAAAATTGTTAAGTATTAACAATTATTATAATGGTTACGTATACCTCTTTTCCCATAAAGTCTACCTCTAGAAACCCTTCCTTAAAAAAATAAACACATAAAAAAGAAAATCTTACACTACATTTATCTTTTTTCAAAAAAAATAAAAACATATATACTTGCTTCCTAATATACTCAAAATATGGCATCCATATTATAGAATACTCTACAACCATTAGTAAGAATGCCATTTTACAAAAGAAAAAATAAGAATGCCATTTAATATGTAATTGTACAACTATGATTATGTCAATTTCTCCCTCTAAAGCAAAGCATCATGAGAACAATGACTATGTCTGCTTTTCTCACAATATCACAGCATCTCACACAGGTATATAGGAAATAATCAATAAATGTTTAATTAACAAATACATAGATGGATGAAAGGCTGCTAAGGTACTGTCTTGCTTGACTGCAAAGGTGACCTCTGATGGTAATTTCTAGACCTACTATTATAGGATATTACATATGCACATTAAAATTATAGTATCTGATATCTTAATTATTAAAATTTGTTAGTTTATTAATGCTAAAAATATAAATGGCATTACTAGCTGTGGTTATGGGACTTTCATTTTAGAAATTGCACAGTTAGCAAATGAGGGCATTATAAATACTAGTAAGATAAAACTAATATAAAATGCTTTTATATTTTGAAGCAATGAAATGCCTAACCCTGTTGGGTAAAGAGAGGTGGGTGGTTTCCCCTCTGAGTTTTTTTTTTAATAAATCTCAATCCATGTACTTACAACACTAGAAACAACTTAAAACTCCCAATAAAATAATTAAAACAAAAGATAAATATTTAGGATGGTAAATAAAGATTTAACTACTGTGGTGACAACTGCCCAACATGCAGCTAAATTCACCACACTAAAAATTAACTCCTAAATAGTTCCTGTGACTAAAGATCAGAGCAGCTGCAAGAAGTACTTTTTGGAAGATGCTATTTTCTTTTCCTCTTAAATCATGTTACATATGAAAATTATTACATAGCAATAGGACTTTTCAAACTACTTAAATTTCTCTATCTCAACACCTCCTTCTCTCTCCCTCTTTTATTTATTTATTTTTTTTAACAGAGACAGAGAGAGAGTCAGAGAGAGGGATAGACAGGGATAGACAGACAGGAACGGAGAGATGAGAAGCATCAATCATTAGTTTTTCATTGCGCATTGAGACACCTTAGTTGTTCATTGATTGCTTTCTCATATGTGCCTTGACCGTGGGCCTTCAGCAGACTGAGTAATCCCTTGCTCAAGCCAGCAACCTTGGGTCCAAGTTGGTGAGCTTTTGCTCAAACCAGATGAGCCCACGTTCAAGCTGGCGACCTCTGGGTCTCAAACCTGGGTCTTTGGCATCCCAGTCTGACGCTCTCTCCACTGCTCCACTGCCTGGTCAGGTTCTCTCTCCCTCTTTTAAACTGCTATCTAAAACATGAGTCCAAAACAAACTCACTCAAAACAGTGAAAAGATAGTCTAAAAAATAATTTTAAAAAGAGAAAAGAGGACTAAAATACATCAATTATGTTTAAATCCATGAACTCATTATAATTCTTTTTTTTTTTTTAAGTGAGAAAGACAGACAGACAGGAAGGGAGAGAGATAAGAAACATCAATTCTGAAGTTGTGGCACCTTAGTTCTTCATTGACTGCTTCTCATATGTGCTTTGACCGAAGGGCTCCAGCCAAGCCAGTGACTCCTTGCTCAAGCCAGCCACCTTGGACTCAAGTCAGTGACTTTGAGCTTCAAGCCAGAGACTTTTGGGCTCAAGCCTGCAACCAGAGATCATGCTGATGATCCCATGCTCAAGAGGGCGACCCTGCGCTCAAGCTGGTGAGCATGTGCTGAAGCCAGAAGAGCCCAAGGGAGCGCTGGCAAGCTCAGAGTTTCGAACCTGAGTCCTTGCGTCTCCAGTTGATGCTGTGTACCACCTGGCCAGGCTCATTATAATTCTTTGAAAAATAAAATCGAATTGGTCAAGACTGAATATGCTACAGCTAAAGACAATATGAACAAAATAAAAAGACAACCCATACAATGGGAGAACATATTTAACAATATGCCTGATAAGGGGTTAATAACCAAAATTTATAAAGAACTTGTAAAACTCAACACCAGGAAGATAAACAATCCAATCAAAAATGGGCAAAAGAAATGAATAGACACTTTTCCAAAGAGGACATACAGATGGTAGAGTAGGCATATGAAAAAATGCTCAACATCACTAATCATTAGAGAAATGCAAATTAAAACTACAATGAGATATCACCTCACACCAGTCAGAATGGCGCTCATCAACAAAACAACACAGAATAAGTGCTGGCGAGGATGTGGAGAAAAGGGAACCCTCCTGCACTGCTGGTGGGAATGCAGACTGGTGTAGTCACTGTGGAAAACAGTATGGAGATTCTTCAAAAAATTAAAAATGGTACTGCCTTTTGATCCAGCCATCCCACTTTTAGAAATATATCCTAAGAACCCCAAATCACTGATTCAAAAGAAAAAATGCACCCCCATGTTTATGGCAGCATTGTTTACAATAGCCAAGATCTGGAAACAGCCCAAGTGTCAGTCAGTGGACAAATGGATTAAAAAGTACTGGTACATACACACAATGGAATACTATGCAGCCATGAAAAAGAAGGAAATCTTATCTTTTGCAACAACATAGCTGGACCTGGAAACTATTATGTTAAGTGAAATAAGCCGGGCAGAGAATGAAAAATATCATATGACCTCACTCATTTGAGTGAACTGAGGAATGGAATAGAGGCAGAGGCAGGATCAAAGGGACTAGAGGGAAAGAGGACAGAGGGGAAAAGGATGAGAGGATGGAATCAGAGAATGGAAAGAGATTGGTGAAATTATATATACATAACACAGTATTATAGAGAGCAGAAAAACAAATCCTGGAGGGAAGGGGGAGGGGGCAAGAGGGATGTTGAGGGAAATACTGGAGTAGGGGGGATGTATTTGGTGGGACACTTGAATCTATGTAAACACAACAAATTAAAATCAATTAAAAAAAAAAGATGGACTATGCTAATAAAAAACTAATGATTAGCCTGACTAGGCGGTGGTGCAGTGGATAGAGTATCAGACGGGGATGCAGAGGACCCAGGTTCGAGACCCCGAGGTCGCCAGCTTGAGCACGGGCTCATCTGGTTTGAGCAAAGCTCACAAGCTTGGACTCAGGGTCGCTGGCTCAAGCAAGGGGTTACTCGGTCTGCTGAAGGCCCGTGGTCAAGGCACATATGAGAAAGCAATCAATGAACAACTAAGGTGTCGCAACACGCAACAGAAAACTAATGATTGATGCTTCTCATCTCTCCGTTCCTGTCTGTCCCTGTCTATCCCTCTCTCTGACTCTCTGTATCTATAAAAAAATTAAAAAATTTAAAAAAAAACTAATGATTATTTTGAAGTTTAGTAAATAAAGAGAAAAGAATTCAATATATAGCCTACCTTTGCTATACAAACTGTACTAATAATTAATCATTAGGTATGAGTAAGGTTCTCTTCATAGTAGTATTTTAGGTAATGAGAACAACAAAAAATAGAATTAGAACACCAATTTGAATCTCCTAGTGAATTAATGAATCAAACCACTGAGCATCAACAGTTAACAACTGGATATCATGTGCCTCCTGATGGAAGAACACATTACCAACAATGAAGAAGTCTTCCCTCTCCCGACATCTACCCAAACAACAACAAAAACTTAACTTATATATCATCATGTTTCTAGAAGCAAATTTTCAATGTACAGGAAATAGAGAGAAGTTAAACCACATGAGGATATAATCAGCAAAATCCACACTGCGGAAATCACCGCAAACCAAGTTTCTTCAATAAATTATAAGGAAAAAGAGAGACAAAAGACAGAAAGAAATAAATGTGAGGGGCAGATCCTACAGATAAAAGAGATGTGGGCCCTGGCTAGTTATCTCAGTTGGTTAAATCAGTGGTTTTCAACCTTTTTACACTTGGAGACTGGTGAAAATAGAATTATTTCAAGGACCACTAAGACAGATATCACTGGGAGCATGAGCAAATTCAACTATGATCATTGGGTCTATAATCTTCATACATCAGGGTGTTTAACTCATTCACAAACCAGCACAAAATTTCTGGTGGACCAGTGGACTGGTGGTTGAAAAACACTAGGTTAGAATGTCCTTTCAATATGCCAAGGATAAGGGTTCAATCCCTGATCAAGGCATATACAAGAATCAACCAATAAATAAATAGAACAGCAAAGCTGATGCTCCCACCCTATTCCTCTCTATCTAAAATAAAAAATAAACTTAAAAAAAGATGTAAACAATATAATAATCCTTTTTTTTTCTTTTTGTGACAGAAATAGAGAAAGAAACAGAGAGGGACAGACAGGAAGGGAGAGAGATGAGAAGGATCAATGCTTCATTGCAGCTCCTTAGTTATTCATTGAATGCTTTCTCATATGTGCCTTGATGGTGGGGGGAGCTACAGCAGAGCTAGTGACCCCTTGCTCAAGCCAGCGATCTTGGGCTTCCAGCCAGCAACCATGGAGTCATGTCTATGATCCCACACTCAAGCCAGCAAGCCCGTGCTCAAGCCAGTGACCTCGAGGTTTCAAACCTGGGTCCTCTGCATCCCAGTCCGATGCTCTATCTACTGTGCCCACCATCTGGTCAGGCAACAACTAATTCTTATTCAGATGGTCATTTAAACAAATTATAAAAAAATATTATGAACTAGAAACCTGAAGAGTGACTAGACATTAAAAAATTAAGAATACACACATGTATATCTAAGTATAACAATATCATTACTATTATGTATTTTTTTAAAGAGCTATATACTTAAATATCTATAGAAGAAATCAGATAATGTCTAGGATTTTCTCTAAAGGAATATGGGCAGGATGGAAGTGGATGGAGTTATGGAGGGAGCAGGACTTGTTGGGCTGACAGAAACAGGAGGGTTCATAACACTAGTCTACTTACTTTTGAAAATCTCCATAAAGATTTTTAAAAATCATAGGAAAAGTTCCTCTTTGTAATATCAATTTTTTCCAAAATTTTCTTTTTTTTTAATTTATTGAGATGATATGGTTCGCCAAACCACACAGGTTTCAGGTGTACAACCCAATGTAACACCATCTACACATCAAAATGTTCTTGATTGTTGTTGTTTTTTTTATATATCATTCTCCAAGGTATTATTTCCTTCCTTTATCTCCCTTGTCCTGGCAACCAAGGCAATGGCTGTTTCTAACATTATTGCTGCTTAGAGAGATAATTTAGTTTCAAAAAAAAAGATTCCAAAATATGAGTATGATGATGATGATGATGATGATGATGACAAAAACGATGATAAAAAACATGGTGGCATCTTGCCATCACAGTAAAACTAGTATATTATCTTTGACAATAAATCTCCATACACTCAATCTCTCCTCCCTCTCTCCCTGTCAGAACAATACCGATTTAGTATTAGTCACTCATACTTAAGCACCATTATGTTTCAAAGCTTGCGCTGAACTGAGAGGCTGAGAGATACCTATGTCCGAAGTCCTGGCTTTCCCCCAAGTTCAGTCCCAGTGCAGAAAAGACTCTTCGAGAATAGTTTCCCAGTCTCCTCTCTGTTTTGGGAATTACCTCTCCTTCCCTATTTATATAATTACTATATAAGGAAGCCTAGCACACATATGTTCACACAAGAAAGATATAGCCTATAGAGAGTTAAATTATGTCCCCAAAATGATACATACTAGCCCTAACCCCTGGTACCTGTGACTATGACTTCATTTGGATATAATTAAGTTAAGGATCTCATGGTGAGATCATTCTGGGTAAGCCTTAAATCCAATAATTGGTATTCTCATAAGAGAAAGGAAAGAAATTTGAGATGCAAAGACACACAGAGAAGAACGTCATGAAAAGAGAGGCAGGAGGTTCGAGATACGCGGCCACAAGCCAAGGGGCACCACAGGTTGCTGGCAGCCATCAGACCTAGGAGAGCCAGTAGAACAGATTCATACAGCCAGAACAACTGACCCTGCTAACATCTTGGTTGTGGACTCCCAGCCTCCAGAATTGTGAAATAATCATTTTCTGTTGTTTAAGGCACCAGGTTTGTGGTCATCTGTCACAGCAACTCTAGGAAACTAACACACAGCCCCTGGCAGAGCTGACTGGCCCTCATACATTCTGGGTTCTAGCCTTGGAAATCTTTAATTGTGACCAAGAAATTCCAACCTCAGTCTGGCTGTCTTCTACACATAAGAGATGTTAACCCAGGAGCAGGCGGTGGCCTGTGCAAAGAAAGTCAGCTGCAATAGAGAAGAGACACTGCCTGTATCCAATTTGTTTCTAAGGCCCAGGTGCATCCCTGTTCTTGGGTCTTATGGGACACCTCTTTATCAAAAGAAGTAAAAATCGCCCTTTTATGCTCAAACTCATTCAAGTAGTTTCTGTAAATTGTCACCCAATGAGTCCTAACACACTCAGAAACCTGCTGCCAAAAGCCCTTTAGGAAAGATCAAGGTAAGCAGTCTTTCCTGGGGTGGGCGCCAAGGAGAGCTGGACTGCCTCAAGAACCCTCTGAGAAAGAGCGAAGGAAACGTCAGACCAGGGCCATAAACACAGCGGCAAAAGACAACGCAAACCTCAATTTTCAGTGGGCATAAAAGCCAACACCCAGATATTCATAAGAGGGAGTGTGTGTGTCAATAATGATGTTGAGTATTTCAAAAATATAAAAATAAAACAGAAAAGAAAAAAATTTTTGGTCAGGCTATACAAACTATGCTAATTAAAACCACCCAGGAAAAGTGCTCTTCTCTAGATAAATATAGCACAACTGCTACTGTGCATACAAATAATGTGCATCAGGTTTCCTTTGTTTGGGGTTCATTTGTTAACAACATTAAGCACTGCTCATGTATTTCAGTCTCCTTTTGAAAAGACCACAAATGATTCCCAGTTTTTTGCCTCAAGACATTCCAAATGTGAGGTACAGGAAGTACTCATACTAATTTTTGGCCAGGGATGAAAATAAGAAGGTTGAAGACGCCTGACCTGTGGTGGCACAGTGGATAAAGCATCGACCTGGAAATGCTGAGGTCGCTGGTTCAAAACCCTGGGCTTGCCTGGTCAAGGCACATATGGGAGTTGATGCTTCCAGCTCCTCCCCACCTTCTCTCTGTCTCTCTCTCCCTCTCTGTCTCTCTCTCCCCCTTTCTCTCTCCTCTCTAAAATGAATAAATAAAATTAAAAAAAAGAAAAAGAAGAAGTTGAAGAGAAGACACACACATCCCAAAATGGGGCATCCTTAGGTGTCAAGGGAACAAACTGGTCAGCCTTAAGCAGAGTAAGTCACCAGCAAATTAAAGAATGATAAACACTAGATTAATGATCAAATCATTTTCTAAACTTATTAGAAGAATTAGATGAGAAGAGAGTCAGAAAGAGAGGGAGGAAATAAGAAAACAAAACAAAACAAAAAGAACAAAAAATCAGTTCTGAGGAGCCCATGCTTGAATAAATGACAGAAAATAATGCTTCTTTAAAAAACATTTCAGAGCGGTAATGCTACTGAGCTGTGCATGGCAAGTTCTGTGTCCTCATTTGTCTCATAGTATCAGAAAACAGTCTGATCTCTTCTGAAGCATTTTTCGTTATAAAAATCACATGTTGAGTGGTTAATTTCCTTAAATCACCTAGAAACATCTTAGCATAAACATGTGACTGGAAGATTTCAGGGACAAACAAAGCCTTCAACCAGATCAACTAACTTAGAGAAATAGGGCAGAATGTCCTAGACAAGAAAAGTGGCTGGAATTACTTTCCTGGTTATGAGCTGCAATTTAAGAGAGATTCTGGGATTTTAGTGAAAGAAAAAGGATTGGATAAAAGGAAAAAAGAACATCTGGAAACAAACTAAACAACTTAAAGGAATATTTAAAAGAAAAGAGAAAAATAGACATGCTCTAGTAAGTCTGCCACTCGAAGGTAAGAGTTAAGTGAGAATGATACCAATGTAGATTTAAGCCCCGAAACTATCTTAGTTCATGAACAATGCTCTGACACCCCTAGCTATAGATCAAAGCACACTAACTTTCTTTCTTAGAAGACACCTTGGAGAAAACCTCATAAAAGTATTCTTCCTTGGTTCTTCTCCTGACAAATAAAATAAAGAGAAGGAAGCTAAATAATGCAGAAAAGCCTCAAGAATACAAGATATAAACACAATTCCTCCTTATTTGCTAGCCATGTCCTACATGATAACAAAGCAATCAGGTGTCCCAAGTAACAGGGTCATCAATACAAGAGAAGACCCTGAGAGACAAGATTTTTCTCATTAAATTACTCTAAATCTTAATTCCAAATAGTTCTCTGAATCATTTTTTAACCAAATTGAACTTCATCAATCCATGATCAAGAACTCACTGACTCCAACAGCTTTAATCAGGTCATTAAAAATGACCCACTATGGGCATTTTTAATAAATACCCTGTGCAGAATTTCACTAAAAAGTAGACTTTAGGTACCTCAGAAAATAGACATTAATCTCTCACACCTTATTACAATTTATTTTCCCAAATACATAAATTGCAGGTCTCTTTCCTGTGTGAAAGCACAAAAGGCACACAAATCAAGTGTAGCCTAGTTTATCTAGAGCATAACCGATTCACCAAACACATTTTTAAAAGAAGGGGTGGGGAGGTTGGAGAAGCAGTTAAACTGAAATTACAGGCTGTCATGACATCTCAATATCGAAAACTGAATACCTGGTTCCACAGGACAGTATCGTTTTTATTCACAGTCCCGTTACTAAGCAACTATAACAATGGCTGCATCAGCCTTCTAGAACAGTAACATAGTTAAGGGGGCGAGAAATCTAAGAAAAAATGAGTAAATTCCTTGCTTTGGGAATCTTTATCTTAGGATAAACTTAATATAAAAACAAACAAACCAAACAAAAAACTAGTTAAACTTAAAACAAGCAGGAAAAGAAAACTATATGCTACTTTGTGTCATTCACTTTAATTTCACTTTTGTTTAATTTCAAAATTCACATTTAACTGGTGATAATGATTTCCTTACTGTATTGCCTTTGTGTTCCCCTTCTTTCCTTCATCCCCCTCCCAGGAATTTTTCCCCAAAATTTCCTTACTGATTAAAAGAACATTTTTGACCTCTTAAATCCATTTCTTTGTTTACAGAAGCTATAAAAACTAGTTTACAGTTGTTTCATGTTACCTCAGCTTTGAACCAAGAACACTCTTGGACATCAAACTATTCCTTTGATGGGACCAGTCTCTCAAACAGAGCCAGACACTTTCCCAGCCACGCCCTGAAGTTCAGACAACCAGAGCACTGCAAATGTCAAGTCTTTTTTAAAGTTAGACTATACAATGTGGGTTAGATTTGAGGCGGTGGTGGGGGCAGGGGTGACTTCCATACATGTTCCAAGAGAAATTTACAGACTAGACTCGCAAAGGGCTAAGGGGCAGGTTATAAAGTTAGGATGATCTCACCAAGTTTTCCTTCCATCTGTCCTTGCAGCTTTCAACATTTACTACCATCCTAAGAAAGATCCCGAAACTGCTACATTCTCTAAATATATATTCCACAGAAGGCTGCTTCCCACCACCGCTCTCTCTCTCTCCCACCCCCCAACCCCACATGTGCTCTCTCATTTTATCTCCATATTCCCGAAAGATGTTAGGTCTGTAGGTAGGCAAAATGAAAAAATAATTCTGGGATTATTTTCTACATCAAAACAGAAAGGCTCTATTCCGAAGATGCCTCTAGATTCCGAAAGTCCTATATTTTAAGATTAGACTTTCAGAGACATGTAGAAATTTGAATAATGGAAACTGAAGGTCCAAAATATCTCAGCCAAGAGGCATAGCAAGTGACAAAGTCATTCCTACTTTTAAATCCCAAAAATAAAGATGGTTTTCTGCCTCAAATGATTCTCTGAGCAACATTTGGAGGAGGAAGCTATTTGGATCTTCTGTTTCTCATTAAATTTAGTTTAATTTCTTAAATTTAATTCTCATTTTGCTTTAAAAAAAAAAAAGATAATACACATATTCTTTGTAATCTCTACAAACCACACAGCTCTGCTACTTCAAAAAAAACCAAATGAAGAAAATTCTTCACACATATTTACTACTTCTATTGCAACAATAAGAAAAACTCGGTACTTATATAACACATTACATGGTCAAATTGGCTCAAAAATTAAACTGGTTAGCTTCAGGGTCTATTCTGTCACCATCTCCCTGTGGCTAACAGTTTAGACAACATGAACATTCTCAGATAAGAAACGTTTGTAAAAGAAATTTTTCTCCAGGCCCTAGCTGGTTTGCTCAGTGGACAGCGCATCCATCTGGCATGCAGACATCCTGGGTTCAATCTTGTCAGGGCACACAGGAGAAGTGATCATCTGTTTCTCTCTCCCTCCCTCTCCCCTTTCTCTCCTTCTCCTCCCTTAGCCAATGGCTTGATTGGTTGAGCTCCACTGGCACTGACGATAGCTTGTGGATCCCAAGGGTCAACCTCAGGCTCTAAAAATATCTGTTGATTTGAGCATCAGCCCAAGATGAGGGTTGCTAGGTGGCCCCCAGTCAGGGTGCTTGTAAGAGTCTAACTCCCTTCTCCTATTACATAAAAAAAAAGTTTTTAATTAAAAAAAAAATTTTATCCAGGACACTTCATTCATTAAAATTTCTATATTAGCATACTATAGTATACATTCAAGGTTTTCTTCTATATCAGCCATATTTCCAAAGACCTCTGAAAACTAATGGGCACCTATATATGTAAGATTATGTTACTCATTGAAGCATTGCCTATACTTGCAAATAATTGAATACAATAGGAAATTGGTAAATTATGGCACATTCATACAATAGAATATAATATAGCTAGAAAAATTAGAAAGCACTTTATGTATGTTAAGAAATAATCTCCAAGTTATACTTTTATATTGTCCATTAATTATTCAAAATATGCTATACTTAAGTCTGTGTAATATTTGTGCCTTGGTCTTCCTGGAAAACATTTTTTAGCCATGGAATTTTTTATTTTTATTTTTTACAAAGAGAGAGAGAGAGAGACAGGGACAGACAGATAGGCAGGAAGGGAGAGAGATGAGAAGCATCAACCCATAGTTGCGGCACTTTAGTTGTTCATTGATTGATTTCTCATACATGCCTTGACCAGGGGGCTCCAGCTGAGCCAGTGACTCCTTGCTCAAGCCAGAGACCTTGGCTTCACACCAGTAACCTATGGGCTCAAGCCAGAAATCATGGGTCATGCCTATGATTCCACGCTCAGGCCGGTGACCCTGCACTCAAGCCAGTGGGCCCTCACTCAAGCTGGTGACCTCACTGTTTCAAACCTCAGTGTTTCAAACCTGAGTCTTCAGCATCCCAGGTCGACACTATCCATTGTGCCACCACCTGGTCAGGCGCTATTATTTTCTAATACATATACTATGCCCAAGTATTTTAAATAGTGTATAAATTTTACCATTGTAAAAGTATTGCATATGGGTAACCTTCTTTCATAAAGTAAGTCAGGAATCTGTACAGCAATTGTGAATTCTAAACCACTTAGCCATTTTCTTCATTATAAAAAAAGGGACAATGACAATTTAAGCAGAGCCCTAAACCTTTATTACAGCACATGCCCACAAATTCCAAAAGTATAGTTTAATCTAGCATGTTCTCATCACATACGAAATATAAACCTCAAGACATTTTAAGAGAAAGAAAAACAAATGGCAATGTTATGGTTTTGTTGACTAATGTCACTCTGATAAGTCCAGTTTAAAAAAAAGTAGGGAAAAAGTTGACCCTTAATGAAAAATAATGATTTTTTTTCTAAAAACTTAAATTGTTAACAGATCAAACATGAAGAGTACCTGGAAGATGGAATCAGGTTGAGTATCCCATTGAGAACGTAGCTGAACTCTGCCTGATCCTGAGCAACCAGAGCCACCAGCCCCTCACAGCAGGCTGTGCGGACCACTACGTTCTCACTGCAGCACTTCTCCCACAGCAGGCTCAGAGCAGGGGTCTGAAACAGAACCAGTGGTTAGAAGACACTTTGAACGAGCAGCAAATGCAGACACACCCCCAGTCACATAATTCGTTCACAGTAAGCTAGCTCTCCCATACAAAGGTGATGCCCTTGTCACAGCATTTGTAGAATAAACTTAAGTTGGCTTTCCAAGAGAGGTAATAGATGTGTTCTGATATAGCAACTCTGTGTCATCTGGTGTATTTGCTGCAAAATAAGCCTGGCTGCCAGCTGATATGGCCTGACCTTGACCTCAAGCAACACAACAGAATAGGGGATCGAAACTAAGACTTGGCTCTAGCACAGTGCTAACCCAAGCTCTTTAACCAGATGTCAACATTATCAGCAGATCAGTTAGTCTAAGTTGAACTCCACATCATACCTATGCTTCAAACCCTCAATGGCAATACCATTTTCAGAAAATGTTTCTGCTCTCCTACCACTTATCTCTATCACCCACACATACCTCCCCCACAAACATACAATGTCCCTGCCCCTGTGGGCCCCAAGGAAAAAGAGAAGTAGTGACAGGCTATCAGCAAGCTACTGGTTCCATGGCTACCAATAAAGGCCTATAATAACTATTTTGCCTGAGAAAGAGATGGTGACTTTTTTCACCCCTCACACCATGAATCCGTCATCTTTCATAGAAAAGCACTGGAAGGGCATATAAGTTCTTCATTTTGAATAATCCTGTAAAAGCAGAGGTGCTTTCATAACTTTCTCAGGAACCCATGATTTCCCTCACCAAAAAGAAAAGTTCGCTATTAATGATAAACCCGTATTTAAATGTAGTAAGGGTTAAATCTACTTACATTTACAAACAGTTTGAAGATTTTTTTGGTTTGGGGCTTTCAAAAAAATTTTATTTATTGAATTTAGAGAGAGGGGAAAGGGGGAGGGGAGAAAGAGAGAGAGAGACAGACACATCAATCTGTTCCTGCATGTGCCCTGACCAGGGATTGAACCCACAACCTTTGTGCAACAGGATGACACTCCAACCAACTGAAATATCCAGCCAGGGCTGGGCTTTTTTAAAAACACATAATGGGCCCTGGCCGGTTGGCTCAGTGGTGGAGCATCGGCCTGGCGTGTGGGGGACCCGGGTTCGATTCCCGGCCAGGGCACATAGGAGAAGCACCCATTTGCTTCTCCACCCCCACCCCCTCCTCCCTCTCTGTCTCTCTCTTCCCCTCCCGCAGCCAGGGCTCCACTGGAGCAGATAGCCCGGGCGCTGGGGATGGCTCCTTGGCCTCTACCCCAGGCGCTAGAGTGGCTCTGGTCTCGGCAGAGCGACGCCCCAGAGGGGCAGAGCGTCGCCCCCTGGTGGGCAGAGCATCGCCCCCTGGTGGGCGTGCCGGGTGGATCCCGGTCGGGCGCATGCAGGAATCTGTCTGACTGTCTCTCCCCATTTCCAGCTTCAGAAAAATACAAAAAAAAAAAAAAAAAAAAAGGACACATAATGGAACTATTTTTCCTTCCCTTCTATCCCCCAATAATTTATTGAGAAAATATATAATTCGGAGAAAAAAAATAAAAATTCCCAGCTCCCAAAGAATAACTAAAAGAACAAAATCAACATCTTATTGTGTCTATTTTCCTACTATTGCTGGCTCTAAGGGTTTTTTAAATTATAGGCTCCCACTATAACAGAAAAATACAGTTAAAAGTCACTGTAGGAAAGTAACATTTATATTCCATTACTTCTATTCAGAAGGAAATTTTATTCACTTGTATAAATAATGTCAAAGGGTTCTAAATGTCATTACTCTATTACTAAGCCAGAGAAATAAAATAAATAAATAAATAGCTGTCCCTTCAGGTAATACTGTGTTCTCATAGAAGCAAGCATTCAGTTATCAATGAAAGAGGAAATATTTGGTTATAGGGGTTGACATTCAATAAATCCTGACAGTTTAAGTAAAACCACTAGATCTTGTCAGAGTACATAATATGATTATAGGTGGAATTAAAATCAGGGTTCTCAGAAAACCAAATTTATGTGACTACATAAATGCCAATTAGTGACTATACCCCTACACTTCTTTCAGTGTGTCAGCAGAAGCGATAAAGAAATGTGGTCAAATATAAGGAAATCGATTTGTTCTTCTGTGGAAAAATTAAACCTCACTGCCGTCATCTGTATTCTCTATAGAGTTTACTTAGAGCACCTACTTAAGTAGAATTTCCAACCAGCTTGTCAAAATACACAACTCTGAGAGCCCTGGCCGGTTGGCTCAGCGGTAGAGCGTCGGCCTAGCGAGCGGAGGACCCGGGTTCGATTCCCGTCCAGGGCACACAGGAGAAGCGCCCATTTGCTTCTCCACCCCTCCGCCGCGCTTTCCTCTCTGTCTCTCTCGTCCCCTCCCGCAGCCAAGGCTCCATTGGAGCAAAGATGGCCCGGGCGCTGGGGATGGCTCTGTGGCCTCTGCCCCAGGCGCTAGAGTGGCTCTGGTCGCAACATGGCGACGCCCAGGATGGGCAGAGCATCGCCCCCTGGTGGGCAGAGCGTCGCCCCTGGTGGGCGTGCCGGGTGGATCCCGGTCGGGCGCATGCGGGAGTCTGTCTGACTGTCTCTCCCTGTTTCCAGCTTCAGAAAAATGGAAAAAAAAAAAAAAAAATACACAACTCTGGTGAACCAAAGCCCAAGTGATACAGATCTCAGTAAGCTGGCATTGCTTCAGACTTAGCATTCACCTGACTTATTGAAGGTACAAAAACTATTCCTCCAATTCCAAATGTCAATGCAGGACTTTTTCACACATGGGGTCATCTACAGCCTGAAAAATCTCCTACAGCCAAATACAGCCACTAGCTTTACTTTCTCTAGTAAATAAAACTGTTCCCTATCAACCTTCTCTAAAGCATGCCCACTATCAGTCCACCCATTATGTTTCATTAATAATCCTAAAAATGCTCCCTTTATCCCCTCCATATCTCTTCCATATCTTATTCTTGAAGTCTATTGTCATAAATTTTAATTTTTTAAATTATTTGGAAGAAAAACATGCAAACAAGTAAATAAAAGACAGTAAACTAACTGCTCACAGTTCCCAATTCCTTCTGCAGCAACCTGAGCAGGGAGGGAAACAGAAGTGCGTGTGTGGGCCAGCTGGCAGCCACACCTGACCAGCCCTGCAGCACAGAGTTACACAGACCTGGTTTGTGGACTGATGGATCTTTTCTGGACAACCATTTTCCTTCAGGACTGCAGCAATAAGATGACCCACAGCCTAAAAATAAATAAATAAATAATGAATACATTTCCTCAGAAGTTTTCTCCAAATAGTGCACTTGAAGGTAACTAATATGAATACTAGTTGATATGAGTATGACAATCAATTGGTAATAAAATTCCAACTCACTGAGTATGGGCTATATAGAAGGCAGTCCACATACATAATTTTTCTTTCTTTTTTTTTTTTTTTTTTTTTTTTTTACAGAGACAGAGAGAGAGAGTCAGAGTGAGGGATAGACAGGGACAGACAGACAGGAACGGAGAGATGAGAAGCATCAATCATTAGTTTTTTCGTTGCGCATTGCGACACCTTAGTTGTTCATTGATTGCTTTCTCATATGTTCCTTGACCGCGGGCCTTCAGCAGACAGAGTAACCCCTTGCTGGAGCCAATGACCTTGGGTCCAAGCTGGTGAATTTTTTTGCTCAAACCAGATGAGCCCGCGCTCAAGCTGGCGACCTCGTGGTCTCGAACCTGGGTCTTCCGCATCCCAGTCTGTCGCTCTATCCACTGCGCCACCACCTGGTCAGGCCACATACATAATTTTTTATCTTTATAGTAACTCTCAAAGTAAGCATTTTTATCCCAATAAGCAAACTATAGCTTATAAATGTTAAGAAAATTGCTCAATTTTCAGTTCAAATTGCATTAAAACCATAAAACAAGTAAGAAATTTCACAGCTTTTAAAGTCATCTTTGCATCTAAATGAACTCTATCATGCTTTGTCATGTCCTTAATGAAGAGGGAGAAATTGCACCACCATCTTTGACTATAGCCCACACAGATCTGAACCAATAGGTCTCCCCTGGTTACACTATTCTCCTTCCTCTAGTCTCTATGATTTAATTTCTTTGTCATTTTTTCATAGGTTTTAGCCCATTAACAAGCTTTTAGTCTAATAAATCTCTAAAAATTTCCCTTATCCTTGTTTGGTCCAAAGGCCCAAAATTGAAGCTAAGACTCATATAGGGGTGTTGATTACATAAATACATAAATATCATTACCTCCTACCTCCTCAGCCTTATTCTCCTAGTTCTTCAGCACTACCCACCCCACCGTCTCGGAACTGAGGCAACAGTGACAGCTATTTTGTGTGTAGGTTGGAAATACTCAGCAGCAGCAACAACTGTTGATCCTGCACTTGAGACCAATGTATGATACAAGTGTGAACACTTGTCAGTCTTGCAAAGTTTCCAGAAAATCTCAAATTAAAACACAGTACCTAATCCTTCATCTCTTTCTGTATTTCACAATTTAAATATGATTAAAGACTTCAAGGCCTGATGGCCTCAGTTTTGCAATACAAGTCATTCACTTCTATGAATATTAAGTTTAGATTAATAAACTGTCTCATATCCCCTAGTTCAAGAGACAGTAACAAGAATTGAGGACCAGTGAATAGTTTTGGTTCCTGTTTACAAAATATACTGTACTTCACTGAATGTAATTGGCCATCAACTACAAGATGCATCATTATTTTATGTACCACTAAGAAAGAAAAAAAGCTGCCAATTAATCTATGTTATACAATGATTCATATGATTCAGAATTTTTCTTTTATATTAAGACAGAGCTCTTTCATATTCATTTAGAATATCACGGCCAAGTTCACAGGCAATATGAACTATATAATGACTACTGCCAGCAATGACTAGATGCAACCCAATTTCACAGATGTTAAAATCAGAGAATATAGCCTAAATTGATTTTAAAGTATAAAAATCCAATGATATAGCAGCCTACATTGTTACTTTAGTTTTCCATAACAGAACAGTTTAAATAGACCTTCTTTCTACAATACATATACACTTTTCACTTAATTTAACCCTAATGCATATAGGCATTTCTTGATTAGCTGTGCTAATGAAGGGACTCCAGGCACAGAAAAGTAAAAATTGTGGATAGTATCCTCCAAGCCTTCATTTTCTTCTTCATGGTAAGGACCTGTGATGCACAAGATATGACTCCAACCCAGTCAGGTAGAAGGGAACCTTGCAAAAGGAGTGTTCTTCTCCTCATGGAAGGGTTCCTTCCCCACTACCCAGCTTAGTCAATTCCCACAGCAGGCATCTCTGAAGTCAACTGTTGAAAGTATCCAAGATGCTGTATGTCGTTAAGTCTTCGGCCATGCTTCTGCTGTTCCCTTAGTTTTTACTTTCATAAAAAAAAAAAAAAAAAAAAAAAAAAACCAGCCCTGGCAGGTTGGCTCAGCGGTAGAGCATCAGCCCAGCCTGTGGAAGTCCAGGGTACGATTTCCAGCCAGGGCACACAGGAGAAGCCCTCATCTGCTTCTCCACCCTTCCTCCTCTCCTTTCTCTCTGTCTCTCTCTTCCTCTCCCACAGCCAAGGCTCCATTGGAGCACAGTTGGCTCCAGTGCTGAAGATGGCTCCATGGCCTCCGCTCAGGTGCTAGAATGGCTCTGGTTGCAACAGAGCAACGCCCCCTAGTGGGCATGCCAGGTGAATCCTGGTCAGGCACATGCAGGAGTCTGTCTCTCTGTCTCCCCGCTTCTCACTTCAGAAAAATACAAAACAACAACAAAACAGAAAGTTATTATGATACCTTGATTAACCACAATGCTTCTAGTTAGCTGAAGGCTAACCAGAAAGCCATCTTTGTTTTAATCCTAATAATTAAAAAGCTCTCTTAAATAAATTATAATCTCCTGTGTGAGTTAGTATATAGACCAAAGTTTTTAAATCCAGGATCTTACTTATTAAAAATCATTATTATTAAAATTTATTATTCTTAATAGTTGGATAGGGTAGAATATACTTTTTAAAATATTAATCTCTCATACTCTGTAGATGTATAACCATTTATTTCTGTTGCCAATAATTATAGACCAAAAATACATATTCAAGTGGTTAATCAAGGTTTTATTATTTCTGAAAAGTAAAGTATGATAAGTATGATGTAAATAGAAGCTGAGATTGGTCAATTTCAAATATTTACTTTCCTGTCAAATATAAATTTTCAAATTAACTCATAAGAATTAGTTAATAAAATTAAATCTCAGCCCCGGCCAGTTGGCTCAGTGGTAGAGCATCGGCCTGGCGTGCAGAAGTCCCGGGTTTGATTCCCGGCCAGGGCACACAGGAGAAGCACCCATCTGCTTCTCCACCCCTCCCCCTCTCCTTCCTCTCTGTCTCTCTCTTCCCCTCCCGTAGCAAGGCTCCATTGGAGCAAAGATGGCCCGGGCGCTGGGGATGACTCCTTGGCCTCTGCCCCAGCACTTGAGTGGCTCTGGTGGCAACAGAGCAACGCCCTGGAGGGGCAGAGCATCGCCCCCTGGTGGGCAGAGCATCGCCCCCTGGTGGGTGTGCCGGGTGGATCCCGGTTGGGCACATGCGGGAGTCTGTCTGACTGTCTCTCCCCATTTCCAGCTTCAGAAAAATACAAAAAAAAAAAAAAATTAAATCTCTATAGATAGAATAAAACATAATGTTAAAAATATAAAGTTCAATTAACAATCTACTAAAAAGGTTCATTTGTTACCATGAGGCCTAAATAAAGAAATAAGTAAATAAATAAAATTACCTGTGATTGGATAAGAGAATTTGGAAATTCAAACCTTTTCCTGATATCCTCTGACATTTTTGCTTCTTACATGTATGTATGCAGATTTTCTTACCTAAACAAAAGAACATTTGTTAGTCCGGAAAAGGACTTCAAACCAGTTATTCCTCAAATAACACGAAAGAACAGTAACTCATTCCAAAGTCAACAATGGAAATAAAGCGCAGGGCTCTACAGTGTAAGGAATCCTTGCATATACTTCACTGTTAACCAGTTCAGCCCTCAAATGCCATGACTGATCATCTAAAATGCCCAAAAGCTCTTGGTTTTTCCCCTTACCGCTAATTCAGAAACAGATGAATTCACACTATAAAACCACCTTCAGAAAATCCAAAAGTCCCAAATAACATGGCTTTAAACATTCAACATGTTTGAAATAGAAATTAATTCTTTTATCGATCAAGAGTTCTAAGGGAGAAATAAACTTTCAAAAAATTGTTTAAACTATGCTTCCCTTTGAAACAAAGCTTCATTAGCACTAATCCAACTGCTAGTGACAAGTGTAAAGCCTAGGTGAACTTTTCTGAGGTTGTATAAAAATGACCTAGAAATTCACACATCAAAACACATTGCTTGTCTCCTAAAAAAGGAACCACCAAGCAATTAGCACCAACTTTTAATATTTACATCACACCTCTTATTCCTACTGGGGTCTCAAAAAAAAAAAGCACACAAAAGGATGAAAGAGGGCAGGTGATAAATCAAAGGCACATAGAACTAGTAAGAGGATTTCCTAAGGATCCCAATTTATCCAATTCCCGTGCAGCACCGACCTAATAAATTATAATACTTTGAAAAATGGATGCTTTAGGTCACCTATTACAATATAACGTTCAAAAAACTGTAGTACTTTAGGTTACTTATAAAAATAACAGACTGCAAAACAAGCTCTCCTGATCTCAAAATTGAAGTTACCTTGTGGTGAACTTGTGGCTTTAACTATTTTCCTCCCTTTCTTCCAAAGCTAACCTCCCTGAGTGAATATTTTATCCAAGCTTTCTTCTTCAATATCTAGGTCCAACATTACTCCCTTGAATTTGACATTTCAGAACACTAAGACATGTTCTTTTTTTTTTAAGATTTTATTTATTGATTTTAGAGAGAGGAGTGGGGGAGAGCAGGAAGCACCAATTCATAGTGGTTGCTTCTCATATGTGCCTTGACCAGGCAAGCCCAGGGTTTTGAGCCAGGAACCTCAGCATTCCAGGTCAATGCTTTATCCACTGAGCCTCCACAGGTCAGGCTAAAACTTGTTCTAAGACTGTAAATGATGTTCCTATCTAAATCTACTCTTTATCTTACACAAGTCAAAGTTCCAATTTCCTAGCTGCACTAATCTTACCTTTCTTGAAATTTGCTTCTCTTTGAATTCCATTAGACGTTATAACAATTTTCCAAAGTGTGTCCCCGTGAAACCCACAATAAAGAGATAGCCACAGGCCTGACCAGGCAGTGGCACAGTGGATAAAGCTTCAGACTGGGACAAAGAGGACCCAGGTTCAAAACCCTGAGGTCGCTGTCTTGACCGCAGGCTCATCTGGTTTGAGCACAGCTCACCAGCTTGGACCCAAGGTCACTGGCTTGAGCAAGGGGTGACTGCTTGGCTTCAGGCCCCGAGTCAAGGCACATATGAGAAAGCAATCAATGAACAACTAAGGTGCCACAATGAGAATTGATGCTGCTCATCTCTCTCCCTATCTGTCTGTCCCTATCTGTCCCTCTCTGTGTCTCTCTCTGTCACAAAAAAAGAGAGAGAGATCTCACGGGGAAAAAATGGATTTGGGGGAAAAAATGGATTTTGTAGGATATGTATTGCAATCTTGAAGATTCACTCACTCACTTAAGCAAACACTTACTAGATGCCTACTGGGTGCCAGAAACTATTCTGAAAGTTTAGGCTACCTCAGTGAACAAAATAGATAAAAATCTCTACACTCACAGACTTTACAGTCTAGCAAGAAAAGGTAGACAGTAAATAAAATAATAATAATAAATAAAATGGAACATGTTAAAAAGTGATAAGTGTTAAGGGGAGGAAAGATAGTAAAGTAGATAGAGAGAGGGGTGAGACATGAGGAAAAGATACACTTTCTATATTTTTCCTTTTATTGAATTAATTGAGGTGACACTGGTTTAACAAAATTATACAGTTTCAGGTGCACAATTTCAAACATATCATCACACTTTCTATTTTAAATATGGTGGTCTGGGATGGTCTTTTCCAGAAAAGGTGGCAGTTAGAAGTTGCTAGCCATACTGATATTTGTGTGAAAATGTCACAGGCTCAGAAAACAATGAATGCAAAAGCCCTGAGCTAATAAAGTGCTTAAGACCTATTCCAGAAAGAGTGCAAAAGGCCTATAGGCTACAGGAAGAACTGATGCATTTATCCTGAGTGAAATAGGAAACTACTACAGTACAGGGAAAAAATGTGGTAAGATTTTAATAGAATCACTTGAGGTAAAAGTGGTCTGATTCCAGGTATTGGGTTTTTGTTTGTTTGTTTGTTTTTTGTGACAGACACAGAGAGAAAGACAGAGACAGATAGGGACGGACAGACAGACAGGAAGGGAGAGAGATGAGAAACATCAGTTCTTTTTTACAGCACCTTAGTTGTTCATTGATTCCTTTCTCATATGTGCCTTGACATGGGGGGCTACAGCAGAGCGAGTGACCTCTTGCTTGAGCCAGCGACTTTGGGTTCAAGCTGGTGAGCTTTGCTCAAACCAGATGAGCCCGCGCTCAAGCCAGTAACCTCAGGGTTTCGAACCTGGGTCCTCCGCGTCCCAGTTCAACACTCTATCTACACTGTGCCATCATCTGGTCAGGCCCAGGTATTGTTGAAGGTAGTGCCAACGTGGTTGCTAAAGAATTAGGCGGCAGTACGAGAGAAGAAAAGGGTCCAGGATGACTCTGGGTTTTTTGATCTGAGCAACTTTATTTTTAACCTCATTTCTTTAGGACATTTTATACATTAAACAAAACAATCTTTTATATATATATATATATATATATATATATATATATATATATATATATATATATATGACTTACCATGGAAAGTAAGTCATATATTTTACAAAAGGAAAATATGCAGTTGCTATCAACTGAGATAGGAAACAAGTTTTGTGGGGGAAGACCAGGAATTCTATTTGGACCAGGTAAGTTTTAGAGGCCTAAGAAACAGCCAAGCGAAGATGTCAGGTGGAAAACTGGATAAATGAATCTATAATTGGAAAGACAGATCTAAATAAAAGTGCATATTATTAAAAAATATGAGCGGTTCCAATGCAGGAAGTATGATTGACTTTGCTTAACCAGCGTTCCTTAGACTTATTTGATCATGACACCTTTTTTTCCTAAAAATTCCTGTAACCAGCCTTTCCTGGAATACACACTGGGGAACACTGTTCTACCCACTCTTCCTACTCCTCTGTCCTCTCTGCTCCTTGAGCTTCTTCCTCCTTCCTGAAGGCACTCCCAAGTCTCTGTCTGGTACTCTCTTCCTTTATTCAAACCCGCCCAGTCTTCCTCTAGTCCGTATCTCCAAACACTTTCTTACTCTCTATATAAGGCTCTAAAACACCAGAAATTAGAGATGTCAAATCCAAACCTTATTTTCTTTCATAAACATTGTATTTCAGTTTTTTGTATTGTTTTTTGTTTTGTTTTTTTAGCAAAAAGAGAGAGAGGGAGAAAGACATGTAGCATCAACTTGTAGTCACAGCACTTCAGTTGCATACTGATTGCATCTCATATGTGCATTGACTTGGTGGCAGGGTGGGGGTGCTCCAGACGAGCCAGTGACTCCTTGGGCACAAGGCAACCTTGGGCTCAAGCTAGAGACCTTTGGGCTCAAGCCAGCGACCATGGGATCATATCATAATCCCACGCTAAGCCAGCAACCTCAGGAATTCAAACCTGAGACATGCTCTATCCACCGCACCACCACTGGTCAGATGCATTTCTGTTATTCTTTCCCGCATTCTCCTCTAATTTCCCTCCCACCATTCTCTAAATATAGTCAGCCCCAAAGTCGACTTCATTCTTTACAGCATCTTGGAATCTACTTTCTTCTCCACTTCTATACTCATCAACTGCATTCTTCAGGCTAGGCTGACTTCAGAGGCTGCTTAGTCTTGCTTGAATTCATGCCATATACTACTGTCAGATCAATTGTCCTAAAATGCTATTTCCATCACATCATTTCCCTGTGAAGAATTAAGACTGAGTTTTCAAGAGCCTGTCATATTAAACGCAAATTCTGATTCCTAGTTTTTAAGCCCTCTAACAACAGTCCCACCTATTCAACTACATTTTCACTACTGTTTAATTTCAATCTGTCTAAAATAATTTCAAAATAGTCCCTCATGCTCCAAAATTGCTCATTCCTAAGAGATTTTACTTATGCTGTTCTCTCTCACATAAAAATTCCCTTTTATGTTCCCACCATTTAAAGATAAGCCTTGGCTGATAGCACAGTGGACAGAGCGCTGCCCCAAAGTGCTGGGGTCGCCAGAGCTCCAGGGTCACCTGCTGGATCCAGAGGGCACTGGTTCCAGGCCTGGTTAGGGCAAATATGAAAAGCAATCAAGGTCACAACTAGGAGGAACAATGAGTTGCCCCCCCTCTTTATCTCAGAAAAAAATAAAAAGCCTGTTTGAAAAAATAAAGATGAAATACCTTTCATAGCCAATTTCCATTAAGACTTTCCCAAATATCCATCTCCAATAGCAATCACCTGGTTCTAAATTCCCTCACTGCATTTGGTCTGACCCATACCTTCATGTGACTACTGCATTAGGATTGTTAATATTTTTTCTGTGAAGGGTCAATAGCAACTGCTGAAGTCTGCCACTATAGTATGAAAGTAGCCACAGATTATGGCTGTGCTCCAATAAAATTTTATTTACAGGCCTGACCTGTGGTGGTGCAGTGAATAAAGCGTCGACCTGGAAATGCTGAGGTCGCTGGTTCGAAACCCTGGGCTTGCCTGGTCAAGGCACATATGGGAGTTGATGCTTCTAGCTCCTCCCCACTTCTCTCTGTGTGTCTCTCCTCTCTGTCTTTCTCTCTCCCTCTCTCTTTCCTCTCTAAAAAAATAAATAAATAAAATTTTAAAAAATTTTAAAAAATAGTATTTTCAAAAACAGAAGGCAGGTAGGCCATAGTTTGCTGATTCCTGGTTTACATAATTACTACTGTTTAAATTGATTTATAAAATTTGTTGATGCAATTGCAACAATTGGCATTCAAATTTGTCCCTGTGCCTCTAGGCTCAGGAAATATTATATATAAATAAGGTAAATTATACATCTTTTATTATCTAAAAGTTGGAAAAATACCCTTTATCAAAGAAAACAAACTTTTTCATGCCCCTAAACTCTGAAGGAAATTCCTCATATTAACCTTTATAAATGGAACACAAATTGATGTGTAATAAGCAATACTCTTAATTACATAAGCAATAGGGAACTGTTACTTCTTTTTTTAAACAAACCCTGGATAAAGTTATAAATATAATGTAACATGTAATTCAGCCAATGAGCCTCACGTATGGGGTCCAAGTGCAGAGTTTTCTGATGATCTGACCTAACTCAATAGGAGGTGGACTGTACAGCATGCAGAGGAGCAGCGGGTCATCGACGTACCACAGGGTAGACCTACCCCAATGTCCACAGAGATAGAGCTACACAAAGAGAATGGAGGAATTCCAAAATGCTTTGGAGACCAGAGGAGCAGCTGGTTAGGCCAACAAATTATTATAGAAGTGAAGAGGCCAAGTCATCCAGAAAAATGTCTCCAGAAGGTGGGCCAATGGAGTAAAAGGGTGCTGTTTTTATCATAATTACCTAACTATAAAAGGTAAATATCTAAGCTTACAAAAGACAGCCCTTGTTCTAATGTGACACTTTAGAGACTTAATATGTTAAGACTTTAAAATCTTAGGAACTATCTTCCCTAACAGTCATGAAAGATTCTCAAAACCACTACTCAAGCTGGAATATGATCTGATATCATTTTTGATTTGCTATCCGTGGGCTACAAATGTGTCTTTCATCTCCTAGAGACTTATATTTCAAGGTTAATCACAACCATTGGGCCCTTTAAGCTATCAGAACACCATATTCTCCTAGGGAAGTCAAAAAGAAGAGTACATATACTTGCTTTAGCATTGGCAGTATAGTACATGTACTACTTTATTTTAATCTCAACTTCCCTTGGGCACTTCATACATTAGAACAGAGTTTCTTCTTCCCATGGCATTCTTTACTAGTCATAATATGCTCCATAAACCACATGATACAAAAATATTGTTTGATTTAAAAAGATTTATCTGCAACCTATCATTGTGCCTTTTTTGTCTGTCTAAATCAAAATCAGAAAGAGAATTTTTAAAGAGATCTTAAGTTCCAAATGAATCAAAGCATTTGTTTAACTTAAGCAATCATCTTAGCTGTCAAGGCATTTTAGTCCCATAAGGACATTTTCAAGAAAATAAAACTATCGATTGATCTTTAGAAGTAATAAAAAAGCAGCAAGATAAAGCACTTTAGGTTTTCAACCTTCTCAACAGTTTCTCTAGGATACAAAAATATACAACCATATATCACACAAAAGTATTCAGTGTCAAACTTCGAATGAAGAGCACAATCAGAGCTCAATAGAGCCTGACCAGGTGGTGATGCCATGGGTAAAAGCATTGAACTGGGACACTGAGGACCCAGGTTTGAAACCCTAAAGTCATCAGCTTGAGCGCAGGCTCACCATTTTGAGCATGGGATCATAGACATGACCCCATGTCACTGGCTTGAAACCCAGGGTTGCAACTTGAGCAAGGGGTCACTGGCTTAGCTGGAGCCCCCCAGTCAAGTCATATATGAGAAAGCAATCAACAACAAAAGTGTCACAACTACGAGTTGTTGCTTCTCACCTCTCTCCCTGTCATATGTCTGTCTCTCGAAACGAAGGAAGGAAGAAAAAAGGAAGGGAGGGAGGGAGGGAGGGAGGGAGGGAGGGGAGCAATGTCATCAGCAGACTGATAAAAACATATACTTCATTCACATTAATGAAACCCTATGTTTGAGACACAAAATCTGGGACTTTTTTCTAACACTTTATCAACTATTCAAATTATTAGTTATGTGTTTGTTTAGTTTCTTCCTCTCACAAATTAAGCTGCAGAATCATAAGCCTGAGGATTTAGAACACATATTTTGACAAATTATTTTTCTACTTTTTAAAAATGGCTTATGAAGAAGCTGATGGGCACCAATAAATTTGAGCTGATTTTATAAGTTTATCAAGACTGTGGCTCAGGGGTATATTCCAGACACTTCTAGTGTGGCTCTGTCCTACTTCTTAATAAAAGAAAACTATATTTTTCACCCACCCACCTTGCCCCTCTGTCGAATATTTCTATCCTCCTTATTTGTCTGCCTGCTACTCTCTCAACCACCACCTCTCAGTCCCTCAGGGTTCCCACACATCCTCTCCAGGCTCCAGCAGGCAGGTGCTCTTTCATCACCCTGTGGTACATCCTGACACACTTGTTAGGATGTAATACTAACAAGCTTAGCCTGAGCTCGTGTTTCAAAAGCTTCCAAATCCAATTGTCACCTGTACCCCAAATTAACAAGACAAGACAATTAGAGCTCTCCTAACTATATGATTCATAAAAATGGGAAGATATATCATCAAACAAACAATCTAATTTAAAAACGGGCAGAGGGCCTGACCTCTGGTGGCACAGTGGATAATGTGTTAGCCTGAAATGCTGGTCACCAGTTCGAAGCCCCGGGCTCACCCAAAGCACATACAAGAAGCAACTACTGCAAGTTGATGCTTCCTGCTACCCCCCCTTCTCTCACACTTCTCTCTCTAAAATCAATAAATAAATAAATAATTTTTTTAAAAATGGGAAGATATGGGGCAAGCACAATGAAAACTTTTTAACACTAAAGAGCAAGTATAAGAAAATAGTAATTTCTAATTATTGCATTCTCAAAGAGATCACTAAGTCATTGTTAAGTTAGACTGAAAGTAGAAAATACTTTTATGTTATTTTAAAATCAGTAATTTTAAAATCAATTTCAAAGTCAAGCCAATGCAAAAGGCAACTAAGTGTGGTGGCAGTGCTACTTGGTCAATATTATAAATCAGAGAAAGCAGGAACTGCGTAGATGTGGCAGAGACCAATAACTTGAATATCCGTGCTCTCCTTCAATATTAATAAAAACTGTAGCCTGGTCATCTTCATCACATTTTCTAGACTCAAGTATGGCTAGGTAAGACCATGTGTGTAATCAAGTTCTCTCCGGCAGCATTGAAGCAGATGTGATGTGCTACTTCCAGGCTACAAACTGCTTTCTGTCTTCCCAACCAAAACCAAGTCTCCGCGACAACCCAGATAAAATCATGTGCATGAAGTCAATGCCTCTAGGGCAGCAATTTTCAACTGATCTGTCACAAAAAGCACACTGGTGTGCTGCAAGAATTTTTAAAACGTGCAACACCTGACTATTTAGTAGTCAGGAGAACTGACCTCTTTTCTCTTAGACTGTCAAATAAAAAAGTGACAACAGCCAATACAACAGTAGCTGTCCAGTGTGAATGAATCAAAATTAAACCTAGGGCAAAAAAAATGTATTTTTTGGTGTGCCACACAATTTTAGTAATTACTTTATGTGTGCCATGAATTGAAAAAGGTTAAAAATTGCTGCTCTAGGACATTGTTGAATAAAAAAGATGGAAGGAACCTGGATCTCTAAATGATAGCTTAGAGCAGAACTCCAACTATTACATGAGAAATAAAGAAATCTGTACTTTGTTTGAACTATTCAATTTTGGGGTCTCTTTGTTGTAGTAGCTAATACTTCATAATAATATAGTGAGCCTGAGATCATCTCCCTTCCCTACTTTTTTCCTTTGGCGAAATTAAGAAACTGAATTTCAGAGTAGGTAAGCAACTTGCCAAATAGGCAAATCATCCGGGCAGTTCAGGTGAGATGAGGGATTTCCTGATTTCCAACCTAGTGTTGCCCTGGACCATCAGTAAGGTGACCAAACATCTTCCTTTAGGGAGGACAGTCCTTTCTTTCATAAGTTCCGTCCTCCTTCAAAAAGTGTCCTCCAACATGTCCTCCTTTTTGATATTGGAAGACTAATCTGTAAATGTCCGTATTCGATCGATGCAGAGTCAATCCATTGCGTGTGATGTGATGTATTTGTATATAAATGAGTACTTTTTTCTTACAATTATTATTCAAAATTAATAGGCATGTAAGCATAATTACAATATAAAATATTACAAATGTTTTTATTATGTATTTATCATATTATAGTGTATTATTGTTGCAATGAATAAAATGTTTCTTTTATTTACAATATTGTTTTCTTCAATTTATTTTTGTCCTCCTTTTCATTGTAAAAAAGTTGGTCACCTTACCACCAGTAACATGAGCCATGACCAGCATGGTCCACATTGCTACATCATGTCCCAAGAATTTTAATATCTACAATTAAAGTGCTGAGCAAATTTAGGTGAATATGAATTCTGATGATCTCACAAAGTTTCAATTTACTGAAATACATCAAATTGCAATCAAATTCCTGCCTTTGCAACTGAGTTTCTTCTTAGTTATATCACACGCTACCTTACTCAAAGATTTTGAAATGGTAGTCTAAAATAAGATTAAAGGCAAGAATTCCAAGTTAGATCTGATTGCTGTCCAGAAGAAGTAGGTATTAAAGTCAGAAACAAAACCATTAGGAAACAGAATCACTACCTTGAATAGCACCTGATGTTAAAATATTTTCTCGGCCCTGGCCGGTTGGCTCAGCGGTAGAGCGTCGGCCTGGCGTGCGGGGGACCCGGGTTCGATTCCCGGCCAGGGCACATAGGAGAAGCACCCATTTGCTTCTCCACCCCCGCCCCCCCCTCCTTCCTCTCTGTCTCTCTCTTCCCCTCCTGCAGCCAAGGCTCCATTGGAGCAAAGATGGCCCGGGCGCTGGGGATGGCTCCTTGGCCTCTGGCCCAGGCGCTAGAGTGGCTCTGGTCGCGGCAGAGCGACGCCCCAGAGGGGCAGAGCATCGCCCCCTGGTGGGCAGAGCATCACCGCTGGTGGGCATGCCGGGTGGATCCCGGTCGGGCGCATGCGGGAGTCTGTCTGACTGTCTCTCCCCATTTCCAGCTTCAGAAAAATACAAAAAAAAAAAAAATTAAATTAAAAAAATATATATATTTTTTCTCTAACTGTTCTTAAATAATTTCATATATTTGTATGTATTTACAAATAATATAAATCTATGAGAATGATAAAAAGTTATTGTTTTAAATCTAAAGACTTTATCTTTAAAATTTTTACAGCACCCAATCTAAGCCTTCAAAAAGTCTTCAAATTAGCATCTTTATGAGGTAACATTTTTCCAATATTATAATTTAAAAATATTTTTGCTAAACCAAAATAATACTCAAATTGCTCAGTACATTTTTTCTTTTTTTTTCTTTTTTTTTTTCAGAGACAGAGTCAGAAAGAGGGATAGATAGGAACAGACAGACAGGAACGGAGAGAGATGAGAAGCATCAATCATCAGTTTTTTGTTGCGACACTTTAGTTGTTCATTGATTGCTTTCTCATATGTGCCTTGACCGTGGGCCTTCAGTAGACTGAGTAACCCCTTGCGCAAGCCACCGACCTTGAGTCCAAGCTGGTGAGCTTTACTCAAACCAGATGAGCTCGTGCTCAAGCCAGCAACCTCGGGGTCTCAAACCTGGGTCCTCCGCATCCCAGTCCGATGCTCTATCCACTGCGCCACCGCTTGGTCAGGCGCTCAGTACATTTTTTGAATAAATATTTTGTTGATACAAAATAATCTTTATAGTATGTTTGTAATAAAACAGATACCTTTCATTTTAAAATTTTTATGGACTAATAAATGTCTAATCTAAATATTTATAATCTCCACATTAGTAATCTCACTTTAAATATCATTCAGTTAATTAAAATCTAGTAAACAGCATAGATATATTTTGTAGGTATTTTACTTGTATTTTCTCCCCTCAAAAATGACTCAGATTAGGCCCTGGTAGGTTTCTGCTCAGTGGGTAGAGCATCAGCCCAGCGTGCGGACGTCTGGGGTTTGATCCCCAGGCAGGGCACACATGAGAAGTGACCATCTGCTTCTTTTCCCTCTCCTCTCCTCTCCCCCTTCTCTCTTTCTTCCCTTCTCACAGCCAGTGGCTCGAATGGTTTCAGCGTTGGCTCCCAGCACTGAGGATAGCTTGGTTGGTCCCAGCGTTTGCCCCAGGCACTGGTTGATTCGAGCATTGCCCCCAGACCAGGGTTGCCAGGTGGATCCCAGTCGGGGTGCACGGGGGAGTGTGTCTCTATCTCCCCACCTCTCACTTAAAAAAAAAAGACTCAAATTTTGTGCATTGGTTCTCTAAAATAATTTACTGCTTCCCAGATATTAACATGGTATAAATTAAAATACATTTATGGGGTAATGATGTGAAATTTGGGATTTTATACAAAATACTCCCATCTACCTCCAGAAGGGGGAAAAAAAGAGGGAATAATAAGACAAGCAAGAATATCTAAATGTTGAAAATGTTAATAATAGATGGGTACATTAAAGTTCATAACACTATTCTGTTTTTACATATGTTTGATATTTTTCATAATAAAAGTTTTTTAGCCCCTCCATCATGTGAGGACACAGAGAGAAGGCACCAGCTGTGAATCAGGAAGGGGGCCTTCATCCAGCTACGCTGGAACCTCTCTCAGACTGCCAGCCTCCAGAACAGCAACAATTAAAAGTGTGTGTGTGGTGTGTGTGTGTGTGTGTGTGTGTGTGTGTGATTTCCTTTTGAATTTTCAAAGCCCATGTATGTGGTTTTTAGTAGGGGCCAGGCAATATTCTAAACATTTTACCTGTACTAACTCATTTAACCCTCACAATAACCCTCAGAGATAGGTATTCATTTTACATATGAAAGACCTGAGGCACAGACAACTTATATGACTTTCCCAAGGTCATTTAGTAAATTGGAATTGACATCCAGGTTGTCTAGGTGCATATATACAAAGAAATACCTGGAAAATATAAATAGGAGTAATCCTTATTTTTGCTTGTTCCTAGTTTCTAATTTTTTTACACAAGAACACGTGTTTCTATCATTTGAAGTTACCAAAACATACTATTTATTCAAATACAAACAAATAGAAATAGAATAAATGAGTTTCTGAAACCCAGAACACTGCAAGCATAGAAATTCATTATTAACAGGCATGACAAAGGGAACAACAACAAACTAGGAAATTTTTAAAAATGAAAAAAGGTTAATTACTTTGTTAACTATTTAACCAATTTTTTATGGAAAGAGTAATATTCAAAAGAGGTCAATGTAATTTAACTGGATAAATTCAATTAATTTAGACCATTGTGAAATTTCTTCCATTCTCAAGGAGAAATGTAACTATTACTAAAGTTTTCTCAATTAGACTCCTGGGAAATTTTACTTCAGAGTAAGAATTCTTACTCTTAAAAAGAAATTATATTTATATTTTCCAGGTGTTTCTTTGTATATATGCACCTAGACAACCTGGATGTCAATTCCAACTTACTAAATGACCTTGGGAAAGTCATATAAGTTGTCTGTGCCTCTCAGGTCTTTCATATGTAAAATGAATACATATACCAGAGTTATTGTGAGGGTTAAATGAGTTAGTACAGGTAAAATGTTTATTACAAGTTAAACAACAACATTTTTCTTCATTGCTGCAACTAACTAATCAACCTCATTTCTTATTTTTCACGAAAAGTAAATTATTAAATTTATGTAGAATGGAAGTTATAGGTTAGTTACTTTAACTTGCATTCTTGGTTGTAAAGAGAGCTAAAGATCAAATGTGCAAAGGAATTTTACAAGACAGTAAACTTCCCTGGTGTTAAATAAGTCAATGTAGTCCAAGATGAACATGGGAAATATCACTATATTCCAGTCCTGAATGAATACAATCATAAGACAACATAAGCACCACACTGTTAAAACAACCATTCTGAAAATGTTCAAATGAATAAGAACAGTGCACTATGAAGCAGTGCCATACATGTTTGGCAACCCCTAAGATTGTCTATTGTGGTCTGACCAGGCGGTGGCGCAGTGGATAGAGCATTGGACTGGGATGCGGAGGACCCAGGTTCGAGACCCCAAGGTCGCCAGCTTGAGCGCGGGCTCATCTGGCTTGAGCAGAAAGCTCACCAGCTTGGACCCAAGGTCGCTGGCTTGAGCAAGGGGTTACTTGGTCTGCTGAAGGCTCGCGGTCAGGGCACATATGAGAGGGCAATCAATGAACAACTAAGGTGTCGCAACGAAAAACTGATGATTGATGCTTCTCATCTCTCTCTGTTCCTGTCTGTCTGTCCCTGTCTATCCCTCTCTCTGACTCTCTCTCTGTCCCAGAAAAAAAAAAAAAAAAAGTTTGTCTATTGTGAGGATGAGAAAAGATCTTTGATCTGATTATCCTTATAGGCTTACATACCTCTATCATCATGATGACAGAGCAACCCTACTGAGAGCAAAGTACACAGGGGATGGTGGGGACATGGATACAAATCCTGGCTCCAGCACTAGCCATTAAAATTAAGGTTAATCACTTACTACCCCAAAGCCAGTTCCTCACTGGATAAATATGGGAAGAACTACCTCACAAGGTAGTGTGAATAACAATACGAGGTGCGCCTAAAAGCCAGCGGGGTCTAGACACAGTTATTCTAATAACGTGTGTTTCCTCCTTATACCATGTGGGATAGTCAAAGGAGGTGAATAATGGAATGAATGCCTATTAGTGAAAAGCAGGGCATTTCTAATCAAAGACCAGGGTGGGATCTAGCACATAAATTACCAAAGAGAGAAATAGACACCAAGCCAAGACTAGAAAATGCATGAGATTCCCATTCAAAATACAACTGACTTGTAACTCACCTTCTGAGACCTTTCAGTAGCTTCCCACTGCACTTCAAAATAAAATCCTTTTTCTTCCCACAGCCAATGGTCCTACATGATTTTGTCACACAGCTCTCCCTCTGTCAGGGAGCTTCAGCCACACAGACTTCCAGTTTGCTCCACATAAAGCCAGTAGCTGAGGCCACCATCACAGCTGCCTGGCCCATGCAGGTTCGCATTAGATTTGGACAGACAGTAATGAAACAATGGAGCCAAGAACTGGTGGGCCATCATCTTTAATCCTAGTTAGTACCTGGTGGACAAGAAAATAATTCCCTTTGCATTCAGGGCTCCCAAAGCCACTGACTTATCCCAGTTTCCCAGCATCAAAGGTTTCTAGCTCATCAGCCTTATTCACCTCTGTTCTCCATCTCCTTCTCTCTGCACAAACTCTGCACTAACTGGCTTCTCCTTCAGCACTCAGCCATCTTGGCTGCTTCTTCTGGCCTCCTCCATGTGGCCTTTCTCTGCTCTCCTCTCTAATGCTAATCTCAGGAAACAAGAGAGCAAGCTCCTGGTCTTCCTCACTTTATAGTGTAGAAACCAAAACCTTTAATCCAATATACAAACAAGGAAGTCTCTGTTACAAAGTCACTCATCTGAGGCATAATGGGATTCCTCACGAGAGGGCACCACCCCACATCCAAAAGGGTGGGAAAGGCTTAGTCCTAAAACCAAGCCCCAGGCTACAAGGATCCTGCCTGCCCACAGCCTGCCCCCAACACACATTAATATAATAACGCCCATCCCAAGCAAGAAAGGCAACCAATATCATCACCTGGGTGATGGGCTTCCACATGAGCAGCGCCATCTTTAACAAAGTGAGCATAATATATTTTATCTGCCCAACACTCCACCCCTATGCTCACTTTACTACCCACAATCTACACCAGCATCCCTGTAGAAGGAAATTAGGCACATTACACACATTACAAATACATGACAAATCATACAATTTCAACAATTACAAAGGTACATTTCACCAGTCTCTGAGCACTTTGCCAAAAGTGCAAAATGTCTTTGGCCTTCTTTCTAGCCATGGGAAAAGCTTCCCGGGGTAGGAGGAGGGCCTCCATCAAAGCCGCCCCCCACCCCCATCAGGGTATTTACATTGTCCAAAATCCGTAAGTCCATCCAGCAAAGGAGCCAGTGCTCACTCTGGTCATAGTCCAGGAATCAGTCCACACACATGGGCCATTAGCCAACCCCCTCATCTCTGCCATCCTGGCAGGTCTTACACTGTCCCAAAAAGAAGCACATGGCAATGGTAGTCAGCATTTCCATCTCAGCTCTGGTGTCCCAAAATCACAGACTTACCAGGAACGTAGCAGATGCTCCTTCCAGCTGGGCTCTCATCTTCTGGAGACTGCAGATTGCAACTCCAGCCCAATTCTCGTCATTCTCCAAAGAGGAACTGGAAACATCAGCTCCCGCTACCAGGCTCCAGCCCCGGGATGCCGCCACATTCTGCTCCGTAGACCTTTCAGCCCCAGCCTCAGCCTTAGCCCCGGCCTCCTGCTGCTGCTGGCTCTCCACAACATCCAGGGCAAGCTGCAACTCATGAACCTGTGATTCCTTCTCCAGCGGCTGGTCCATTTCCAGGTGAATCTCATGAACCTGATGGCTTCCTCTGGTGCTTGCTCCATTTCCAGGGTCAGCATCTCTTTCTCACTCATTTGCTCTAGCTCCTTCCACTGCTCGGTTTGCAGGTCCTGGCAGCCTCTTCCACAGAGCTCTCGGTTTCCTCATGCATGGCTGTAAAAGTCAGCCAGCCTACGGTCCCCAAAAGGACAGACATGGGGAACCCTAACACTAGCCAGTCCTCTACTCCACCGCTCAAAGGTGGTGGTGGCTCCATACCAAACTGTATTGAATCCTGTCATAGACAGCCCTGGCCGATTGGCTGGCTCAGCAGTAGAGCGTCGGCCTGGCGTGCGGGGGACCCGGGTTCGATTCCCGGCCAGGGCACATAGGAGAAGCGCCCATTTGCTTCTCCACACACACCCCCTCCTTCCTCTCTGTCTCTCTCTTCCCCTCCCGCAGCCAAGGCTCCATTGGAGCAAAGATGGCCCGGGCGCTGGGGATGGCTCCTTGGCCTCTGCCCCAGGCACTAGAGTGGCTCTGGTCGCGGCAGAGTGATGCCCCGGAGGGGCAGAGCATCGCCCCTGGTGGGCGTGCCAGGTGGATGCCGGTCGGGCGCATGCGGGAGTCTGTCTGACTATCTCTCCCCATTTCCAGCTTCAGAAAAATACAAAAAAAAAAAAAAGAATCCTGTCACAGACTACGCCAAATGTAAAGCCAGTAGCCACGACCACCATCACAGCCGCCTGGCCCATGCAGTTTAGCATTAGATTCGGACAGTCGATAATGAAACAACGGAGCCAAAAACTGGTGAGCCATTAGCTTTAATCCTAGCTTGCACCCGGGGGCAAGTAAAAACACACACTGGGCTCCAAAACCCACTCATTCAGTGCTCACAAAGCTACTGACTTATCCAAGTTTCCTAGAATCAAAGGTTTCTAGCTCACCAGCCTTATTCACCTCTGTTCCCCATCTCCTTCTCTCTGCACAAACTGGCTTCTCCTTCAGCATTCCTCCATCTTGGCTGCCTCTCCTCTCCTCCTTGTGGCCTTTCTCTGCTCTCCTTTCTTTAATCTCTCCTCTAATGCTAATCTCAGGAACCGAGAAAGAGCAAGCTCTCGGTCTGCCCCACTTTATAGTGTAGAAACCAAAACCTTTAATCCAATATACAAACAAGGAAGTCTCTGTTACAAAGTCACTTATCTGAGGCATAATGGGATTCCTCATAAGAGTGCACCACCCCACATCCAAAAGGGTGGGAAAGGCTTAGTCCTAAAACCAAGCCCCAGGCTACAAGGATCCTGCCTGCCCACAGCCCACCCCCAACACACATTAATATAATCACGCCCATCTCAAGCAAGAAGGGCAACCAATATCATCACCTGGGTGATGGGCTTCCACGTGGGCAGCGTCATCTTTAACAAAGTGAGCATAATATATTTTATCTGCCCAACACTCCATGAACCCCCAAGTTCTTTCCATGTCCAGATCTGGAACTCTTAGGCCCTTCAGCCTCAACTGTTTTTGCTGTTGTTCAAACAGCTGACGCCTCTCACCCTTACATCTTCCCTTGAGCCTTCCCTATCCCAAGCCTCAAGGAGTTCCCTACCCACTATCCCAGTGACCACTGTCGTACCCCTCATAGTTTTGATCACAAACTCGGATGATCATCATTTACTTATTTCTGCTGCCCCTCTCTACCAACCTACCAGTGAAATGCAAACTATTGAGGACATGGGACTGGTCTCTCCTTTTCAACACTAGAATCCTAGCAACGTAAGAGGTACCTGTTCAATAAAGATTCACTGTATAAATGCAAAGCACGACCTTGGATTTAGATTACAATGTTGGATGAAACAGTTCCTGTTAGCCACACAATACTTAAAGTAACAAATCCCATTGGATCATCACAATAACTCGGAGGTAAATAGTATTAACTCCATTTCCCTCATGAGAAAAAAAGGAGCTCAGGAAGTAATTTGCCTGAGGTTACAGCAGTATTAATGGCCAGGATTTATTGAAAATTTTACTGTGTGCCAGGCAGACACTGTCAAGCTCTTTACATGTATTCTCTCACCCGATATTCAAAACAAACCCCTGACACAAGTACTATTATTAGCTTCATTTTTATATGGAAAACCAAGTGAGGCAAAAAGAGGTCAAAATTAATTGCCTAATTATGTAAGAAGCAGAGCATGGGTATGACCCATGCAGTCAGTCACCAAAGCTCACATTCTTCTTTTTTTTTTTTCTTTTTTTTTTTTGTGGCAGAGACAGAGAGAGTCAGAGAGAGGAACAGATAGGGACAGACAGACAAGAAGGGAGAGAGATGAGAAACATCAATTCTTCATTGCGGTTCCTTAGTTGTTCATTGATTGCTTTCTCATATGTGCCTTGTCTGGGGGTCTACAGCAGACTGAGTGACCCCTTGCTCGAGCCAGCGACCTTGGGCTCAAGCTGGTGAGCCCTGCTCAAACCCGATGAGCCAGTGCAAAAGCTGGTGACCTCAGAGTCTCGAACCCAGGTTCTCTGTGTCCCAGTCTGATGCTCTATCCACTGCACCACTCCTCTATAAAGTATATCTGACAGTTTTGGGGTTTGGGGGGTTTTTTTGCAAAACTAAAATACATAATCTATTAAAGTACTTCACTCAGAGCCAGGCACATAACACATTTTAAATGTTAGTGTTGGTCAAATAAGTTTGTAAATATGATATATATGTTTGCTCGCTTATAGTTTGCATTGAGTGTGGGGACAGGCTGTAAGCAGGCAGGGTCGTTATAGCCTAAGGCTTAGTTTTAAGACTAAGCCTTTCCCACCCTAAGTGACTTTGTATCAGAGACTTCCTTGTTTGTAATTGGATTAAAGGTTTTGATTTCTCCACTATAAAATGGGGCAGAGGAGCCCATGCTGGAGGAAAGCAGTGAAAGGCCACGTGGAGGAGAGGAGAAGCAGCTAAGATGGCAGAGTGCTAAAGGAGAAGCCAGTTTGTGCAGAGAAAAGGAGATGGGGAACAGAGATGAATAAGGCTGGTGAGCTAGAAACCTTTGATTCTAGGAAACTCGGATAAGTCAGTGGCTTTGGGAGCCCTGAACAAAAAGGGAAGTGTTTTCCCACTGTGTGTATTTCCTGTGCGCTGGGTACAAGCTAGGATAAAGCTAATGGCCCACCAGTTCTTGGCTCCATTATTTCATTACCGTCTGTCCAAATCAAATGCGAACCTGCATTGGCCAGGCAGCTGTGACGGTGGCCATGGCTACTGGTCATACAGTTAGCTATTATTCTCAGTCTGAATCCAAATCCTTTTTATTATTATTATATTTATTGTATCCCAGAGAATCAAGCAAATCTTTTTTAAAAAGTGGGATTGGATAGTATTAGATCAGGTTTCCAAAGCAATTCATCAGCACGTGCAAACAGCTCTGGATCTTCATATTATATATACGGCAATCCTAAAAACATGTAATTAAGTCTAATGTGCAAAAGTTACATAGTACAAGGGCACTCCTTGCCAGGCACAAAACATAAAAATTAAGAATCTAAACAATGCTCATCCTGTGACACCACCACCACCAGCACATCTCCCACTTTTGTGTATGTTCCTTGATTGGGTACTTTCATTTCACCATTGACCATTTTAGTTTAAGTCTAACCAGCATCTAACAAAGGATAAAGATTGCCCACTTTCATCATGTCAATTAGTGTAGATCTTTAGTAAATCCATGTTTCTTGCCACTGATGTCAACTCATTCATATTTACATTTTCCATTTTTTAAATAAATGAATATTCATTAAAAGAAATGAAAGCAATTATTTGCCCAAATGATTGCTCAAACACTACCACAGACACAGATGGCCACACTGCTGCAAATGAACGCTTGGCTGGCAGGTAGCCCCACCATGTGACAGTTCAAAACACAGCTTGAGAGACAGAAAATGTGGGGTGAATGAAATTACTTGTAAAAATATAGTTTGAAATAACAATGGAATGTTCTGGAAGAAATGTCCAGAAGCAGGAAGATCAAGAGGAAGCCATTGCAGGTTCTTTCTCGGCTCCTGCAGCTGCTTCAGAAAATGGGTCTCAAACTACAATTCAACATCACATTCCCAGCAAGGAAAATATGAAGGTACGGTGTAGAGGGGCCACATTGCAGAGCTAGGATCAGACAATTTCTAACACCCTTTCCAGCTGTAAAAGGGTTATAATCAGCCCTCAAGATGTAGATCTCCCTCATTCTGAAGGGGTTAGCTCCCATCTGTGCAGCAGCTGCACCTGCTCAGACACTAGCGAAGTGTCTCAAGTAGTAAAGGTATCTTCACTGACCAACTGCTGCATTATTTTCCTAGACTTTTGAGTTTCTTGAGGGAAGCATCTGAGTCTTTTTCATCTACTGCAGAACTCGGCATGTAATAAGTGTTCTTTGAGTTACTGTGTTTAGCACCTAGTTAATATACCATAGACTCAAAAAGAATGTTAGACTCAGAATTCTATTTTGTTTTCAGATCAACTTTCCCAAACAGAAAGTGAAAGAAAAGAATCTATATCTCTCTTTCTCACTAATTAAAGCTATATAAAGAAGATAAAAATATATTAATAAGAACCAGGAATTAAAAAAAATAAATTTGTCAAGTTTCTTTTCAAATGAATACAGTAACCCATATTCAGTTATCAATACATCTAGAGTTTGAAAGTAATTAATTCTTTTCAGACACACTGCTTTTTCCCAGCTTTTAATTTTATTTTTTAGTTGCTCAAATAACTTTTGTACAGGTATCATAAAGATGAATTGCAGCCAAGTCCAAATCCCAAATCAGTAGAATTCATATTAGTGAGATTTTATTACACTGTTATTCATTTTGGTACAATTTCTTTTAAAGAAAAAGTCAAAGAACACATGCAAAAGCACACAAGACCAGTTGTTCACTGTTTCCAGCTGAACATAGATGAGAAATGGATCTTTGTTATTTGAATACATCATAAGTTTTACGCGAATGCTTCAGTTGATAGCTATTATTTATCATAGCTTTGCTTTTAATTTGTTATGCAGTACAAACCCTTTAAAAATTGGCATCACCTCTCTGTAGTCCCACTGGAGTAAAAGCCATTTTAAACATGTAATTACCCAAAGAAATAACAGTTACTAATTTATTATTGCACAGCTAACATTATTCATGGCTGTTTTTATTTGTAGAGAGCTTAATGATCATATATCAGTTATCCTTTACAACCATCCTAGGCAGAAGATCCTTACTTAGTAAGTGATTTCATATTAGCAAAGAAGCATCAGGCAGCACAGTCAATAATTAGAAGAGGATCCTGAACTGAAATGCTTGTATCCAGTTGGCATTGTTGAGTGTGTACAATGTCTTTGCAATAAAGACAATATAAAAATTATATATAAATGAAGAGAAGGAAAATCATGTGCCTCTTCATGAGAACTTTTTAAATTTCAGTTTATAATCAACACATACATACCTAAGTATTACAGGTTCCTATGTATATATTCATATGTACAGGTTAAATGGCACTTGTGAACACTACGCTGGAAGTAAATGACTGAGGAGATGAACAGCAGCAGCAGCTCCATCGGCTGTCAACGCACAGTGAATCCAATGTTCACAGAGCTTCACTTCACCCTCAAAGACCACTTCTGCCTCTCAGTCCAAATTCAAACATTACCTGAGAAACTGCTCCCAACCTGGCTTACCTCCAAACTGATACAAAGGCTCTCAATGACCAACCAGGTCAGCTCAGAAGCAAAATCACAGAAACAGGGCAGAGACAGCATGGTCCCCAGGATCTCACCCACAGGGCTCTTAGCACAATAAAGCTGAAGGTCTAGGGTAGGTCAACAGCACTCTGTGGAGTGAGTGGGCAGTTGGGATACTACTTACTGAGCATTTGACCTCAGTGTTTGACACTTCTTGGCTATATTCCAAAGTGTCACATAGCATTCTTGAAGTTCTAGTAACCTCCCATTTCAAAGTATAAAAATACAAAAGGCTTATCGGAAGCATCTTTTATATAAAGTTATTCATTGACTGAGCTAAAAGGTAAGCTAAGGAATATGCAGACAAAATACTGACTAGTAATTTAAAATAACAAAGTTTTAATAATGTAATGATTATGATAGAGTAAAAATATAAAATTTTTATACACAATCATAAACACAACCAACTTTAAATATATATATATATTATATATATATATATAAAGACACGGGATTAAGGAGAAAAAATAAAGTGAATATGCAAAAATGTTAAAGTTTATTTCTGGATAAGATAATAATAAGTAATTATAGCATATTATATTTCTCTTTATACTTGCTACATTTAATTTTTTCCCTGCAATGGGTGTGAATTATTTTTACTTTAAATAGAAATTATTAATTCTCTGCAAATAAAAACATAAGATCCATTTCTTAGACTTAATAAAAAAGTAGTGATCTTATTTATTCACTGGATATCATGGTCTTTTATCATTGTCTAAAGAGGCAATTTCACTACAGCACACATCAGATAAAAAAAGGCTTGCTTGATCCAATTACACTACTTATTAAGAGCTCTTTAATGAGAAAGTCACACCTTTGAGTTATTAGAAGCTATAATGGTCCTTCAGAGTGCCAAGCAAGTAAGCTAACAGAATTACCTTTGATTCTAAATTGTTTGTAGGAGATTAATCCATCTGCCCCTGAAAAAAATTAAGTGTTCTTCCAGTGTGTTCAACTTCCTCCTATTTCATTTTAATCAAGTATGTTAGCCTCAGTCAAGAGAGTAGGTATTTTTTAAACAGATTTATTGAAGTATAATTGATATACAAAGAAATGCACATATTGAATGTGTACAGTTTGATGAGTCTGAACATATGAAACATTCATGATACCATTACCATAATCAATCAAGGTGACAGACATATGCAACACCTTCCAAGGTTTCCTTGTGGGCTTTTGTTTTGGTTTTCTCTGTGAGTGTGGTAAAAGAACAACAGGAAAGCAAAATACCATATTCAATGTGTGGTCAGCAAGACTGTATGGGTCTTGAACATATTCATCTACCATAACTGAAAGTTTATAGAAGGAAAGTGCATATTTTTAATTGCTTAAATTGCAGTACAAAGAGTTTATTTTAATTTTCCAAATGCATATATAACATCATACCTAAATTTTTTTTTAGTCATCAATAGGTAAATTTTATGGAGGTCTTTTTGGTTTTTTGGGGGGGTGTTTTTTTTTTCTGAAGCTGGAAACAGGGAGAGACAGACAGACTCCCGCATGCGCCCGACCGGGATCCACCCGGCACGCCCACCAGGGGCGACGCTCTGCCCACCAGGGGGCGATGCTCTGCCCCTCCGGGGCGTCGCTCTGCTGCGACCAGAGCCACTCTAGTGCCTGGGGCAGAGGCCAAGGAGCCATCCCCAGCGCCCAGGCCATCGCTGCTCCAATGGAGCCTCGGCTGCGGGAGGGGAAGAGAGAGACAGAGAGGAAGGGGGGGGGGGGGTGGAGAAGCAAATGGGCGCCTCTCCTATGTGCCCTGGCCGGGAATTGAACCCGGGTCCCCCGCCCGCCAGGCCGATGCTCTCCCGCTGAGCCAACCGGCCAGGGCCTCTTTTTGGTCCTGGTTTGTCAAACCAGATATGACAACATTTTGGACAGAGATGAGAAAGAAAAAATAAGCATTCCAGGCAGAAGGTACACAAAGGACAACAACCTTGAGGTGGAAGCATACTGGGCAAGCGTAGGGAAGATCACCACCAGCGTGGTTTGTGCAAGTGACCAAGTTGGGTCATGAGAGACAACAGAGTGAAGCAGGGCCCCGGGTCGCATAAGCTCCTGTGGGGCACTGTGAGACTTTGGATGTTCCTGAGTGAGAAGGGAAGTCCTAGAGGATTTGGGACTGAGGGATGGCATATTTAACTGTCATTTTAAAAGACCAATCTGGCTTTATGAAGAACAGACCATAGGAAGGCAAGGATGGAAAAAGGAGACCAGTTAGGAGGTGACAGCAGTAAGCCAGAAGAGAAATCATGTTGCCTCAGACAAGCATAGAGATGGTAAGAAGAGGTCAGACTTTACATATATTTTGACAAAATTTGCTACCAGATGAAATGTGGAATGTAGGAAGAGTGAAGGATAATAAGGTTTTGGGTCTGACGACTGGAAGGAAGAAGCAGTCATACGCTGATGCACAGAAAACTAAAGGAGTCATTCATCTGTTTTTAAAACATTACAGCAATGCATGAGTCTCCTAAGTGCATGGGGTGCAGTTTACTTTTGTCCATGTCAGAAAGGAAAGGCTAAATGACAAAAGGGTGCTAAGTGCAGAGAGTACAAGCTTGATCTACTTCTCAATTTTATTTGAGGCCAATACTGACTACACAAGGCAAATGTTAAAATTTGTCTGCTTAACTCCAGCCTGGATTTATATTCAATTCATATCCAATACCAATGCTGCTGTTAACACCTGCCCCAGGCTTATCCGCCTTTCAATCCCTGGAAGTCCTCAGTGGACCTCTAAACCCTAATTATGCTACAAGCTTTAAAAATCTTACAAACTAAAAACAAAGAAATTCTAAACAGGGAAGGAGGAAGGTAAGACAGGCAAACAAGTAGGGGGGTAGATAATCCTTTCTCTATTTCCCCAGCCCCTTCGATATCCATTCCATTCCATATCTCCTTCCAAATTCATGTCAAATGCTCAGTACATTCTTTTTTTCTTTTCTTTTCCTTTTTTTTTTTTTTTTTTTTTTTCTGAAGCTGGAAACGGGGAGAGACAGTCAGACCCCCGCATGCGCCCGACCGGGATCCACCCGGTACGCCCAACAGGGGCAAAGCTCTGCCCACCAGGGGTCGATGCTCTGCCCCTCTGGGGCGTAGCTCTGCCACGTGACCAGAGCCACTCGAGCGCCTGGGGCAGAGGCCAAGGAGCCATCCCCAGCGCCCGGGCCATCTTTGCTCCAATGGAGCCTGCTCAGTACATTCTGAAGTCATTATGTATGTGTAAATGTAGGATTCCGGAGCAGAGAAGGGAAAAATTAGTTGTGAAATGACATTGTGAACATAGAGGTGAAGAATGAAAACATATTCGTTTCTATAAAAATACATTTAAAGATATTAATCCCTTTGTTAATATATAATTGACTTGGGAATGAATCATCAATTGTTGCTAAAAAAAAACACAACTATTAGGTTAGTAATGATGGAACTTCATATTAGAGGGATAAGGATAACCCCATCTGAACCCATTGATTTATCTTAGCATCACTATAAAAGGAGAGAACTAGACACTGTTCCCTCATGATATGATGAAATAAGACAAACACAGAACCCTCTTCTAAGAATATGTTGCCTAAAATATTTCAAAATGAATCTACACAGCTCTGTATATTTACCTCCCAATTTATAGGCAACACAAGAAGTAAAGAAGCAAGGTAAACAAAACCATTTGCAGAACAATAACTCAAGTTCAGAATTTGGGACACAAAAGACAAATGATGTTTCTCCAACAAATCAGTGACATGGAGAACAGAAGGGGTGGAGGGATTGTTGTAATATAAGTGACTTGAGAGACATAATAACCAAATACAATTTGGAAACCTTATTTAATTCTGACTCCAATAAATCAACTATAATAAGACATCCTTGCCTGACCTGTGGAGGCACAGTGGATAAAGCGTTGATCTGGAACACTGAGGTTGCTGGTTCGAAACCCTGGGCTGGCCCGGTCAAGGTACATATGGAAGCTGACGCTTGCTGCTCCTCTCCCCCTTCTCTCTCTCTCTCCCCTCCAAAATGAATAAATAAAGTCTTAAAAAAAAAAGAGACATCCTTGGCACAACTGAGAAATTTTGAAATATGAACTGACTACCAGATAACAGTAAGGAATGGTGTTAATTTCATTAGCTTCAATAATGACACAGAATTAAATTTAAATAAAAAGTCCTTATTGTTAAAGACAATTATGGTACTTTTTTTAAAAAAGATAAAGAAAACCTGTTAGAAGAGAGAGAAAACAAAATGGACAAAACAACCAGAAGTTATAAGAATGCAATGTAAACTTTTAATAATTATTATGGTTTGCAACTGCTAATTTATGTAAATGGCGCTTTCCTTGACAGTATGCAACAAAAGCAAAATACAAAAATAAATTGGAAGCTGAGGCACTTAAAAGAATATCATTTTCATTCATAATCACCAATTTCTTAAATTATACACTATTACATGAAAAGGCCATGGAAACAAATTGGCCTCCAAACGCCAAAGGAGCTGAGAGGCCAAAGAAAGAAGCAGGCAAGTTCAGCTTGCCAATTCTGTACATACGTTCCACACAGAACAAGGATCCTGGAAGACAGAGGGCACTCAGATCTCTGCAGCTTTTATCCAGTAAAGAACCATTTATTAGCTCTGGTTAGAGACTGACCCACATTCTGGAAAAGGAATTCATAGGTGGTCAGGGGGAATCAAAGGCCAGGTACCAGGAGGCCCTGGAGCCAGGGTGAGTTAAGAGAGAGATAACAACGAGGGCACCTTGCCCCACAGGATTAATAAAATTCTGTGATTAGCCCAAAGCTTCTGTACACATTCCAGAGTCCACCAGAAGGAGGGAGAGGAGGTCAAAGGTCAGGGTTTCTTCACTCATAAATTAAATGGGTAGATTAGCTTCAATATGGAGTCAACTTTTTTTTTTTTTTTTTTTTTTTGTATTTTTGCGAAGTTAGAAGCGGGGAGGCAGGAGAGACAGACTCCCACATGCATCTGACCAGGATCTACCCAACATGCCCACCAGGGGGCAATGCTCAGCCCCTCTGGGGCATTGTTCCACTACAATCGGAGCCATTCTAGTGCCTGAGGCGCAGGCCATGGAGCCATCCTCAGCGCCCAGGTCAACTTGGCTGCCGGAGGGGAAGAGAGAGATAGAGAGAAAGGAGAGGGGAAAGGGTGGAGAAGCAGATGGGTACTTCTCCTGTGTGCCCTGGCCGGGAATCGAACCTGGGACTTTCACACGCCAGGCCGATGCTCTACCGCTGGGAGTCAACTTTTCAAGATGGAGTCAACTTGTTCCACACATGCTCATTATAATAACTTCAAGATTCAGACTGAGTTTATGAGACTATGCTGTAAATAAGTATGTAAAATACTTTATTTTGACTAATAGAAACATCTCTTTTGTCTGAAGTTCTCAATAAGATATTTGGGAGAAGGTGAAGTTCCAACAATTTAAGAAACAGGTTTAAAATGTTTCAGCCTTAGACTATTCCTTTCACATATTAACTACTTTTTCTTTGCTTTGAACAAAAATGTTATGATGTCCAACTCAAAGAGAAGAGGTTGCTGTTAAGTAACTAAAGAGTAGGTATTCTATGTAGTCGACTGGAGAATGTAATACTCCTCCTTCAAGGAATAAAAAGCCTGGATGTGAAGAACACCTTGATTTGCAGACCTCAAGAAAAAAAAAAGAAAGAAAAAAAAAATGGATCACAAAGGTACCTGCAAAAAGAGATCAGGAATTTCCTCAGATAATAACCCAGAATCTGTTTCAAGAGCTTTTTCCATAGACATGGGCAAAATAGCCAGGCCTGGAAAATGTTCAGTAGTGCCAGATACTATTCTAAGCACTGGGGATACAGACAAAAATCCCTGCCTCTAGAGATCACATTCCTAGTGGAAGAAAGATAAGAATAAGCAAAACAGTAGATAATACAGCATTTTATAAGATAAGTGCTATCTACAAAAGTAGAGCAGATAAGGAGAATAAATGGTATTAGAGAAGGGTTCCAATTTTAAAGAGGATAGTCAGGGAAAGGCTCACAGAAATGAAACAGGAGAAAAGACTTAAAGAAAGTAAGAGTCCACAATCTCCGAGAAGAGGATTGATCCCAGGCAGGAATAACAGCAGTGCTATGGGGAGAGTATGCCTCATGTCTAAGAGAAAAGAGGCTAATGGAGTAGATCTGGCGAGTGAGGACAGAGTAGTTGGAAATGAAGTTAGAGAGGCAACAAAGGGGTCAGGTCATGGCAAGCCTCACAGGCCACTGCAAAGACTTTGCCTTTTAACTCAGTGGCAAAGGGAAGCCATTGGAGGGCTTGGAGCAAAAAAGTAAAGAAAACCAACTGTTGGGCAGATAAAATGTATTATGCTCACTTTGTTAAAGATAACACGAGGAGGCCGTTGCCCAGGTGATATTAATGTGTGTTGGGGTGGGCTGAAGACAGGCAGAATCCTTGTAGCCTGGGGCTTGGTTTTGGGATTAAGCCTTTCCTACCCTTTTTGATGTGGGGTGGTGCAATCCAATTATGCCTCGGAAGGTGACTTTGTATTAGGGACTTCCCTGTTTTGTGTATTGGATTAAGGGTTTGGATTTCTACACTATAAAATGGGGACTGAGCGGGAGCTTGCACTCTTGGTTCCTGAGATTATCATTAGAGGAGAGAGCAGAGCAGAGAGCAGAAGGAGGCCACGTGGAGTAGGCCAGGAGAAGCAGCCAAGATGGCGGAGTGCTGAGTGAGATGCCAATTTGTGCAGTTTGACGCTGGATAAGGAAGGAGATGGGGAACTGAGGAGAATAAAGCTGGTGAGCTAGAAACCTTTGATTCTAGGAAACTCAGATAAGTCAATGGCTTTGTGAGCACTGAATGTGAGTGGGTTTTGGAGCCCAGTGTGTGTTTTTACTTGCCCGCCGGGTGCAAGCTAGAATTAAAGACTATGGCCCACCAGTTTTTGGCTCCATTGTTTCTTTACCGACTGTCGGAATCCAATGCGAACCTGCATAGGCCAGAAGGCTGCTGTGATAGTGGCCCTGGCAGTGCCTCCTGGCTTTACACCAACTCACAGGGGGGTTTTCTGTTTCTTTTTAAATCACTTTGCTGGCCCTGGCCAGTTGGCTCAGTGGTAGAGTGTCGGCCCTGTGTGTGGAAGTCCCGGGTTCGATTCCCCATCAGGGCACATAGGAGAAGCGCCCATCTGCTTCTCCACTCTTCCCCCTCTCCTTTATCTCTCTCTTCCCCTCCAGCAGCCAAGGCTCTATGGGAACAAAGTTGGCCCGGGCGCTGAGGATGGCTCCATGGCCTCTGTTGGTCAAATAAGTTTGTAAATATGACATATATGTTTGCTCACTTATAGTTTATATTGGGTGTGGGGGACAGGCTGTAAGCAGGCCCGGTCATTATAGAGTAAGGCTTTGTTTTAAGACTAAGCTTTTCCCCATACTCTTGACTGATTGCATGATGTGGGGTGGTGCACTCTCATGAGGAATCCCATTATGCCTCAGATAAGTGACTTTGTATCAGAGGCTTCCTTATTTGTATATTGGATTAAAGTTTTTGGTTTCTATACTATAAAGTGGGGCAGGCTAGGAGCTTGCTCTTTCTCCATTCCTGAGATTAGCATTAGAGAAGAGAACAGAGGAGGGGAGCAGAGAAAAGCCACGTGGAGGAGGCCAGGAGAAGCAGCCAAGATGGTGGAGTGCTGAGGGAGAAGCCAGTTTGTGCAGAATTTTTGCAGGGAAAAGGAGATGGGGAACATAAGTCTGGTGAGCTAGGAACCTTTGATTCTAGGAAACTCGGAAAAGTCAGCGGCTTTGTGAGCACTGAATGAGTGGGTTTTGGAGCCCAGTGTGTGTTTTTACTTGCCTGCCAGGTGCAAGCTAGGATTAAAGCTAATGGCCCACCAGTTTTTGGCTCCCTTGTTTCATTACCATCTGTCTGAATCTAATGCGAACCTGCATGGGCCAGGAAGCTGTGATGGTGGCCATGGCTACTGGCCATACACCCATTATGCCTCAGATAAGTGACTTTGTAACAGAGACTGCCTTGTTTGTATATTGGATTAAAGGTTTTGATTTCTACACTATAAAATGGGGCAGACCAGGAGCTTGCTCTCTCTTGGTTCCTGCAATTAGCATTAGAGGGGAGAGCAGAGAAAGGCCACATGGAAGAGGAGAAGCAGCAAGATGGCAGAGTGCAAAGGAGAAGCCAGTTTGTGCAGAGTTTGTGCAGAGAGAAGGAGGTGGGGAACAGAAGTGAATAAGGCTGGTGAGCTAGAAACCTTTGATTCTAGGAAACTCGGATAAGTCAGTGGCTTTGGGAGCCCTGAATGGAAAGGGAAGTGTTTTCCCACTGTGTGTATTTCTTGCCCACCAGGTGCAAGCTAGGATTAAAGCTAATGGCTCACCAGTTCTTGGCTCCCTTGTTTCATTACCGTCTGTCTGAATCAAATGTGAACCTGCACAGGCCAGGCAGCTGTGATGGTGGCCGCTGCTACTAGCTTTACAGCCTCTGCCTCAGGCACTAGAATGTCTCCGGTTGCAACAGAACAATGCCCCAGATGGGCAGAGCATCGCCACCTAGTAGGCATGCTGAGTGGATCCTGGTTGGGCGCATGTGGGAGTCTGTGTCTCTGCCTCCCAGCTTCTCACTTCAAAAAATACAACAAAACAATACAAAAAAAAAATCACCTTGCTGCTCAGCTGAAAATATTATAGAGGGCAATGAAAAATAGAAAAGACCAGTTAAAAGGCTATAGAAGATTACAGAAAAATGTCCCCCAAATCCTACACATACCTTTCTGTACAAAGAGATTTTGCTGCTCCTCTCATAAGGAGGTAGTGAATCTATTTCTCCCAGTGAATCCAGACTGTCCTCATGATCTGCTTTGACCAACAGGGGGGAAATAAAATTGTGGGAGTTTAGTCTAGGCCTCAAAAGGCCACGCGGTTTCCCCTTGCTCTCATGCTTCCATTAAACCACCACGTAGAGAACGGTGGGATAGTTTACTGGGCCACATGTAGCAGAGACAAGCCATCCCAGCTGCAGCTTCCACACATACCAGTCCCCACCGCTACATGAGCGAGCCCAGGCAAGACCAGCAAAAGAACTGCCCCTGCCCCTCCCCAAGCTCAACCCAAATAGCCAACCCCAGAATCAGAAAATAAATAATTGTTGCCTTGTGCCAGTAAATTTTGGGAGTGGGTGGTGGTAGACAACTGATACGAGGCTGTTGCAACATCAAGGACAGACTAGAGTGAGAGCAGTAGGGAGTGAGAAGTAGTCAGATTGTGTATAGATATATTTTGAAGGTACAGCCAACAGGCTTTTCTATTAGTTTATATGTGGATTATAAGAAAGAAAAGAATCAAAGATGATACCCAAGATTTTGGCCTAAGTCATGGAAAGAATGCAGTTTCCATTAACTGAGATCAGGAAGACCACAGGCACAGCAGGTATAGAAAAGAAATCAGGAGTCAGTTTGAAATTGCCATTAGTCATCCAAATAGAAATACTGAGTGGGCATCTGGACAGATGAAGTCTGGAGTTCAGGGAAAGAGGCCCAGGCTAAAAATATAAATGTTAGCTAACAAGGGTGTTACTAGTATTTAAATCCTTAATAAGATGATTGAGAGGGTGTAAAGTCTAATGACTGAGTCCAGGAGCACTCCAATGTTAAGAGGTCAGAGACTATAACACCCAGTAAAGGAGTTTTAAAAAGTCAGTGAAGTAAGAGAAAATCAAGAATTGTAGCATCAGCCTTGGCTGATTAGCTCAGTGGTAGAGCATCAGCCTGGTGTGTGGAAGTCCCGGGTTCGATTCTCAGCCAGGGCACACAGGAGAAGTGACTATCTGCTTCTCCACCCTTCCCCCTCTCCTTCCTCTCTATTTCTCTCTTCTCCTCCCACAGCCAAGGCTCCACTGGAGCAAAGTTGACCCGGGCACTGAGGATGGCTCCATGGTCTCCACCTCAGGTGCTAGAATGGATCCAGCCACAACGAAGCAACGCCCCAGGTGGGCAGAGGATTGCCCGTGGTGGGCATACGGGGTGGATCATGGTCGGGCACATGCGGGAGTCTGTCTGACTGCCTCCCGGCTTCTAACTTTGGAAAAATACAACTAAATAAAAATAAAATAAAAAGAATTGTGGCATCTTTGATACTAAGTGAAGCAGTGTTTCAGGAAGCACAGTAGCGCAGTGTTAGTCAAATAAGTTTGTAAATATGATGTATATGTTTGCTTGCTTACAGTTTGCATTGGGTGTGGGAAACAGGCTGTAAACTGGCAAGGTCCTCATAGCCTAAGGCTTAGTTTTAAGACTAAGCCTTTCCCACCCTTTTAATACTAAGATCTTTTCAACATCCTTTTAATACTAAGATCTTCTCAAAACTAAGCTTTTCCCCACACTGTTGACTGTTGCATGATGTGGGTTGGTGCACTCTTATGAGGAATCCCATTTATGCCTCAGATAAGTGGCTTTGTAACAGAGACTTCCTATTTGTAAATTGGCTTAAAGGCTTTAATTTCTACACTATAAAATTTCTACACTATAAAATAAGGCAGACCTGGGGCTCTTTCTCTCAGATCAGTCCATCAGCATTGTAGAGGAAAGGAAGCCAAGATAGTGAAGTGCTGAAGGAGAAACCAGTTTGTGCAGAGTTTGTGTAAGGAGGAGTCAGGGAACAAAGGTGAATAAGGCTGGTGAGGTAGAAACCTTTGATTCTAGGAAACTCGGATAAGTCAGTGGCTTTGGGAGCCCTGAATGGAAAGGGAAGTGTTTTCCCACTGTGTGTATTTTATCGCCCACAGGGTGCGAGCTAGGATTAAAGGTAATGGCCCACCAGTTCTTGGCTCTGTTGTTTCATTACAGTCTGTCCAAATTCAATGAGAACCAGCATGTGAATGGCCAGGATGGCCGCCCCTAGCCATACATCCAGAGTTATCAATTCTTTCAAAAAAGGCTAATAAGAAACAGTAACTATGTGACTGATGGAGGTGATAACTAATGCTACAGTGGTAACTGCTTTGCAATTTATAAAGGTATCAAATCAATACATTGTATATCTTAAGCTAATAAATGTTATGTGTCAATTACATCAATAAAGCTAGTGGGGGGATGCTAATAGGTCAAGATAAAGATTAAAACAACCTTTACACTTAGCAAAATGAGTCATCATGACTTTTAGGAGAGCAATTCTTTTAGAATGTTGAGAAGGAAAGCCTGATTAAATTGAGTTTAAGAATAAGAGAAAAGTAATTAGACACATAAGTACGGTTTTGCCATAAAGAGGAAAAAATTAATTGTGTGGTAGCTTAATAAAGAAATGGAGTCATGGAGGAATAATTATTTTTTAAGAGTAATTATTTTGAAGATAGGAGGAATACCACCAGCATACTGATATACCAAAGGGAATAATCTCATGAGAAAATGTGATTTTACAGGGGAGTGATATGGTGGATCCAAATCTTTGAATAGTTGAAATGAACAGGATTTTACGCATGAGTGGGAGCTGTCCTTATTAGAAACACAGAAACTGTTCAGTGAGTCTCCAGGTCCTAAAAATAACAAGGGAATCAGAAGTAAATGCAGGTATTCCCACCTTCCATGTCCATGACAACTGTCACAAGTATCAAGGCATTTTTCATACCTATGAGCCCAGAACTGATGTAAAAATGCTCAATACAACCTTCCAGGCAACCTAACAATAATAGACAAGAGATGTGATATGTGATGAAGAATATTTGCCAAAGTAGTTGGGAAGTCCAAAGATCAGAAAGAGGTGCATAAAAGGAAAAAAAAAAAAAAAAAGCCACTGCCTCTGCTTTCTCTGACAAATAACACCCATATTCACTAGAAACATATGTTATTTTTAATTTAGAAATAGTACTACATCTGTGCTATAATAGAAACTAATGATTTGATGGGTAAAAATTGGCCACAGGAAGCTTCATCAAAACTTGAAATCCAAACTACTATTTGGAACTTCAAAGCCAGCCATATGCTTCAGAAAAACTGTCACCCTTGCTCACAATCTAATCTAATTTCTTTCTAACCTGCCTTCCTCTTTACTTTTCTCCCCACCTTTTGGACTGATACCATGGCCATGACCTTTCTTATTAGATGCTCAGCTTTTTCATTGAGTGGTCCCACTATATCCTAGGTATAATGGAAACTAGACTTTCATTCTTTGATGACTACTTCAGTGAAGGCTAATCATCCTTCTGAGCTCCACGGCCCAAAAGAATGTTTCCATACCATTTACCTACATATCTCTGAGGGCATGCCATCTAAGTATCTTCATCTCTCATATATACTGATTGCTATCATAGGCAGTCTAAACACTTCAGAAAACAGTCAGTCTCATAGTCTAACTCTCCACCCTGGGTACCACAATTATCTGAGGTCAATGCCTAAATAATATTTTCAACACACCAGTCTCCATTCCATATAACCTCCATTTCAACCATCTGTATCCATGGCCAAACCCTATCCTCCATCAGCACCCTAAAATCTTGAACTCCAAAATTCTACTCTAACTACAGAGTACTTCCATCCTAAGCTATCTTTACCTTATCCAGACTCCTAATCCCTTGAACCAATTATTTTTTGTCTCAATCTTTCAGTCTTCTCCTGGCTTGGTCATCATCCCTAACCAGCCTAAACCTCACATTCCTTCAACCATTCTCTTGCCAATATTTTGTACTCCTTTGCATCCCTGCCACATGTACACAACAACTTCTACTGAATTTTGCTCTGGAAAGTCAAACAATTATATGAACTAGTATCATTACAAATCAATGATCCTTGTGTATCTAGTAACCTTTCCTAATGTCTCTAGTCAGCTTTCTTTTCCATTCCCTATGGCAGCAGTTCTCAACCTGTGGGTCGCGACCCCGGCAGGGTCGCCTAAAGCCATCGGAAAATACATAATGCATATCAGGTATTTACATTCCGAATCATAACTGTAGCAAAATTACAGTTATGAAGTAGCCACCAAAATTATTTTTTGGTTTGGGGTCACCGCAACATGAGGAACTGTATTGCGGGGTCACGGCATTAGAAAGGTTGAGAACCACTGCCCTATGGTATTTGACAATTGACTATTCTATCTTTCTCAATTTCTCTTCCTTGTCTAGAGCTCACTGTCATTAGGCTATACCTTCTCAGTCTTTTTCATTGGAGCGTCTTCCTTATATGGTGGTGCTTCTCTTTTGTTTCATTCTTTCTTATTCCCCAAAAACTCTTAGGTAACATATCCATTCTCACTCTGTTTTAACTATCCCCTACTATACTCATAACATCCATGCTAATCTCTAAATAGCTCCAGACCAATGCAGCCAACTACCCACTGAACAACACTAATTGTGTGCAATCTAAAGCATGTTCAAGACTGATTTTATTCTCCCACACATCTGATAATCCTCATGTGATTCTTATCTTGGAAATCATAAGCCTAGGAGGCATCCTTGAGTCCATCCTTTCCTCATCCTACGTATCAAACTGGACATCAACTTGATCACTTTAATATATCCTGAATCCATGCTATTTTCTCAAGCCCCACTGCATATTTCTATATCTTACCTTCACAAATCGTTCTTGTTCCACTATATTTCCTTCCTCGCTTGCCACATAAAACTGATCTTAACTTTCCTCTACTTAAAATTTCTTACTCATGGATCATCACAGCCTTAATGATAAAGTTCAAAATCTTTAATATAGGCCCTGGCCGGTTGGCTCAGCGGTAGAGCGTCGGCCTGGCGTGCGGGGGACCCGGGTTCAATTCCCGGCCAGGGCACATAGGAGAAGTGCCCATCTGCTTCTCCAACCCCCCCTCCTTCCTCTCTGTCTCTCTCTTCCCCTCCCGCTGCGAGGCTCCATTGGAGCAAAGATGGCCCGGGCACTGGGGATGGCTCCTTGGCCTCTGCCCCAGGCGCTAGAGTGGCTCTGGTCTCGACAGAGCGACTCCCCGGAGGGGCAGAGCATCGCCCCCTGGTGGGCAGAGCATCGCCCCTGGTGGGCGCATGCGGGAGTCTGTCTGACTGTCTCTCCCCGTTTCCAGCTTCAGAAAAATACAAAAAAAAAAATCTTTAATATAGTGGGGTAAAGGACCTTTCATTACTTGGCCTTTATTTACTTACTAAACTTCATCTCTCTATTCTCTCCTTGGCCTTACTTCTTTCTTGTAGCTAAAATGCCTTATCCTCCAACATCACCAATTTCTACTTACTTTCAAAGTTAAGTTCAAGGAAATATTCCTCCAGAAAGCCTTTTCTGAATCTCCTAAAATCTCATACGCACACACTTTTCCCGTATCTCCCACAGTACTCAATGCCTACATCTAATTCCAATATTTACATATTTTGGCCTTGTCTCTGGCTTCCATACAGTAACACACATTACTTGAATAAAAGTTAGGGACTCAGAATCAGAGCAGATGTCATGATTTGGTGAATAAAAATTAAATAATGCATATAATAGCTTTAATATCTATGACTTTTACATTTATATTTACTTAAATTTCTCAAGACAACTTTAATAAAGTTTTCTCTACTCCCTCCAAGTTTATGCCCTAATATCATATACTAAAACCCAAAAGTTTGATTACATAAACCCATTCAACAGCTTGAGCATGGGGATGCTGGCTTGAGTGTAGGACCATAGACATAACTCCAGGGTCGCTGGTTTGAGTCCAAAGGTCACTGGCTTGAAGCCCAGGGTTGCTGGCTTGAGCCCAAGGTCACTGGCTTGAAGCCCAGGGTTGCTGGCTTGAGCAAGGGGTCACTGGCTCAACTGGAGCCCACCAGCCAAGGCACATATGAGAAAGCAATCAGTGAACAACTAAGGTCTCGCAACGAAAAACTGATGATTGATGCTTCTCATCTCTCTCCGTTCCTGTCTGTCTGTCCCTGTCTATCCCTCTCTCTGTCCTTGTAAAAAAATTATATATATATGCCTCATCGGTGGTATAGCAGTGCATAGAGCGTTTGACCTGGGACACTGAGGATCCACACTCAAAACCCAGAGGTTGTCCTGGCCAGTTGGCTCAGTGGTAGAGCATCGGCCCAGCATGTGGAAGTCCTGGGTTTGATTCCCAGCCAGAGCACATGGGAGAAGTGCCCATCTGCTTCTCTACCCTTCCCCCTCTCCTTTTTTTCTCTCTCTTCCTCTCTTGCAGCCAAGGCTCCATTGGAGCAAAGTTGGCCCAGGCACTGAAGATGGCTCCATGGCCTCCACCTCAGGCGCAAGAATGGCTTGGGTTGCAATGGAGCAACGGCCCAGATGGGCAGAGCATCACCCCCTAGTGGGCATGCCGGGTGGATACCAGTCAGGAGCATACAGGAGTCTGTCTCTCTGCCTCCCTGCTTCTCACTTCAGAAAAATATAAAAAAATTAAAAACAAAACAAACAAACAAACAAAACCCCAGAGGTTGCAGGCTTAGGCATGGGCTCACCAACCTAAACAGGGTTGGGGAACTGGCTTGAAATTGGGATCATATATATGATCCAAGGGTCACTGGCTTGAAGCCCAAGGTCACAGGTCGCTGGCTTGAGCAAGGGGTAACTGGTTCAGCTAGAGCTCCCCCATCTGCTGTCAAGGCACATATGAGAACACAATGAACAACTAAAGTGCCGCAACTATGAGTTGATGCTTCTCATCTCTTGCCCTTCCTTCCTGTCTGTCTGTCTGTCTCTCTCTCTCTCTCTCTTTCACAAAAAATAATAAAATGAAATACAGTAAATTTTAGTCTGACCTGGGTAGCACAATAGAGCGTCGACCTGGAATGCTGAGATTGCTGGTTCAAAACCCAGCTTGCCCAGTCAAGGCACATACCAGAAACAACTACTATGAGTTGATACTTCCAACTACTCCTGTCTCCCCTTTCTCTCTCTCTCTCTCCTCTCTCTAAACTCAATAAATAAAATCTCTTTTATAAAATACAGTAAATTTTAGGTTGATAAATAATGGTTAACATATACACATGATATTGATAGACATTAGCTGGCTTACAGTATCCACCTAGCATTACCCAACAAAGCAGATACCCAAGACAGAGTTTTAGATACCACTTATCAACCAAAGCAAGTAAAACTACTTGGAAAATTGCCTTTGTATCCAATTGTTTTCATATCATACCATTATATACAACACTTAAAAGCTTCTGATTATTACATTTCAAAATTTAGATGAGTCATAGTGCTTTGTATGCAGGAACTGGATGTGAATCAAAATTATAAACATGTACTTGCTCGCTAGCCAGAAATTTAATGTGGACAGATTCAAAAAATCTAAACAAGCATAAAATACATTCTGTATTCTTAAAATGTTCACTTTCCCAACTGTTAACACAATAAACATGCCATTTGCCCCTCCTACCCTTAAACACCTCAAAATTACAGAATACTTCGAACCCATCCTTTCACTTTACAGACCTAGGTGGTTAGTGATACTATAAACAAGATTACAACTCTGGGCCATCATGGTCTGAGGCTTACTAGAGGTTAAAGTAAGAAAAACGAAGAGATCCCAGAACAGCTTTCTCCTATGATATAGGATCATAAGCTTCTGACCTAAATCTAAAACCTGAAATTGAACCACCAACTGAAATTCCATCTCAAATCTAGACAATAGAACTGGCAAATAAACTGAAAGATAAGTCAGTGAATGCCCATTTCAGTTTGTGGCATAAGACCCTGACCATCAAAGAACACATCAAAAAGATCTGCTGAATGAATAAAAGAAGGGATGCATGATACTTGATAGGATTACTTTGCTGATTTTAAAGTTCCAAATTCAGGTACTAAAGAGATCAGAATGCCATAGCTGAAATTAAAACTCACAGAGAGTAGGTGCAACATAAGTGCAAGTCCCTGCAAATCTCTGCATAGCTGTTGTAGATATCTCAAAACATAGATTCATACATGTATGTGCTATTTTAAACATGCAGACACATGGTATTTCTTCAGGTAATTCCTCCAAGTGAGGACCAGAAAACCAGGAGGTATGAAAACAGGCCCTGCTCACACACAGGCCTTTGCATTAAAGTGGACAGAATCTGGGTGAGTTACTAGCAATGAGGAGACGGTCACCCCAGGCCAGTCAGTACAGGGCCGGAATCCCCTGCACTGCCCTGGATAGGAAACCGGTCAGGAGAGACTATGATGACTGAAATCTGCTGCAGGTAAGTATGTATAGATCGCTCCACAGGATCCCGCTGAGCACCAACGCAAGCACCAGAGTCGGTATCACCCAGGCATCCCAGAGTTCACAACCCAGAAAAGACAGGACGCAGACAAACGGCACCTGTCCCCTGCCCTGCCACCCCACGCCGCAACATGGCCCTGCCTCCACATGCTCCACTGTTCCCTCTCGGATCAGAGCCGTAGGCGCCGCAGGGCCTCCACCGTCCTGCAAGCAAGCTGACACAAACCACAGGCAGGTGCGACCGGCGGCGTCTGATTAGAGGACACCGGCCTACAGCCGGCGGTCCAATACCCCGCACTGCTTACCTCCCTTCTGCCACAAGCTCAGCCCCGCGCCGGCTGTCTGACGTGGCCCGCCCATCCGTCTCGAACGCTCGAGGGCGGGAGCTACGAGGAAATAGCCAATGGACGGCAGACTGCGAGGACCTGCCCCGCCTTCTCCAGCTTCAGTCCCCCCCCCCCCCCCCCCCCCCCCCCCCCCCCCCCCCGCTCAGACGCACGCGCGTTGAAGGCCAAGGCCCGGCTCAGCTCTAAAGGGCGGCGTGGGAGGTCAAGCCCCTGGCTCTGCGGCTACCTGGATGGGAAGAAAGGCACGCGCAGGTGCCTGTTGTGTGGCTGCACCACAGTCGGAGTTTAGCCCACGAGAATGCAGGTTGAAAGAACCTGTCTGTAGAGGCCACTGCTGTGCGACATGTTGTTCTGTTGGCAGCCTACCACTATGGGGATTTTGTTGGCATCTTGGGATTTGGAGATTTTGTTTCCCAGAAAGAAATAGTACAGATAGTATTAGGATTCAGAAATTTAATGCAGACAGCACACTTGCCACGTGGTTTTTCCCCTTGTAGCAGTTGCTTGCTAACTTTACTAGCTTGGCCAAGGAACAACACTGCAACTACTGAAGCTAACTGTGTGAATGATAAGGGGCGACAGAGTAGACTAGACAAGGTTAGGGCCTGTTTGGTGGGCTTGGCAAGCCCAATGACGGACAGTAACTGCACAACTTTGTCTTATCATAAATTCCTAATTGAGCAGGTAGGTCATGGTGGGGCGTCAGTGTTCTAAGCCTATCCTTCCTTAGGAAGCATTAAACTTGACCTTTAGTGTTCCTTCGCATCTAGGATAACATACCTTTGAATTGTCAGAGAAATTTTTTTCCTGACATCCTTGAAAGCACAACTGGCACCAGAACACAGGACCAACAGAGCAGAAGACAAAAAAATTCCCCATTGTTATTTTGTTGCCCACATACCATCTCTACATTCTATAAATGTTAACTATCCTGTACCCACCACAAATGTAAAGGAAGCAAGCATACATCTTTCCATTTTCCGTAAAAGCCAATCCTAGAGATTAACACACTTTGCTTCTCCTGCCTCCTTAATCACCATCAAGAGTTTTCTTATGCCTTCTCCTTTTATTCTAAACTAGTGGTTAAATGAAAAAGAAAGAAAAGAGCACACGTTTCTAATATGTTTAATTTCACAATGCTAGTGGGTATACAATATTTTTTGTTGTTCCATTGTCTGTACAGATATAGAGATTGTCTGGTTTGCCAAGTCTAGAACACGCAACATATAATTGTCCATGTGAGAAGCAATTTGTGTCTAGGTCTAAACTGCACAATTCTAAAGATTGGCCCTGAGCTTTGTTGATGGTGATTGCAAACACCGCCAATCGAATTGGGAATTGCAGTATCTTAAACTGAAATGGCATATCCGTTGGAATCATAGGAATGCGAGGAATGAGGATATCTTCACCTTTGAAAGGTCCTGTCAAGATTGTTGCTTCTACGATGTTGCTCATTAATTTTTTACAGCGCACAGACCCAAACACTTCATATTTTATCATGAAATCCATCAGCGATTTCAGCTTCTGTCTGAAAACATGTGCTGTAATGTCATGCCTATCTACCCTCGATTGGCCAGGAAGTAAGAGCTGTTGTATATCGTCCCAAGCTGGATTGCACGTGAATGTAATGAATAGGTCTGGACGCCCGTAGTGACGAACATACGCAATTGCATCTTAGTCTTCCAACATTAGTTGTATCACCGGCATTTACAACTGCATCTCGAAAATGAACGTATTCTTCAGAGCAAAGCTTGGTCTGATTCAAATGGATGAATATCAAATGTTCTGTTTCAATTTTTGCATACATATCTACGATGTATTGGTGAAACAATTGACAGCATTTCAAAATGTGGTTGTCTTCATTCTCTCGAATCATTAATAGTATGAGTAATAGTTCTTTGTGCTGCTTTTCACATTTGTTTCTTCGCCACTGACTGGATTTATCATCTTAACGTTAAGTGATATCCTTTAGCACCATCCCAAAAAATTATTGGATATTGCAGGGCATCGTAGCATCGATGAGTTTCTGCAAGTTTTGTCAATTGATGTTTCTCTGATGAAGAACAATACCTCTAGGTTGGAATTGATCTCCGACTATAACAATTGCCACTTCGTCTATAGTTGGAGCATTGAATCTTTGCACATGTTCTCCAGAAGCCGTTTTGTCAGCATGAATAACAATCTTGTGTGTATCAGATGGTATCATGTTAATTGCTGTTTTGAACAAATGCACTAAATTGTTTTTTTCATGAAGAAGCTCTTGCAGTTGGGAAATGATGGACCTTTTTATGCTGGTAGAAATTCCATAGTGTGCATTCAATTCATCATTGCCATCACCGATGAAATATATTTGTAGGAATTTATGTTGACCATCTGGGAATGGAAGCAGGAAGCCAGCTTTATGATAAATTTGTCCTTTCACTTTGAAAGTTGGCATGAATTGAGTTGTTACGATTTCTGCGCCAAATGACGTCATTTGGAAGCATGAGTTCTATTTCCTGATGTTAGATAGGAAATGCTTTGATTTGGCGTTATATCTGGCAAGCAAAGTTTTTAATGGCTCTGGTGGTTCTGCAAGTTGAGGCAGTTTAATTTTTCCGGCGATGCAACACATTCCTTTCGTCTCTCCATTAAATTTCAGAGCCTTGCAATAAGGACACACTTCAGTCATAGTGCTGATGAGAACATGCCGGCTCAAACTACAATCATCAGCTGGGTTGTACTGGAATGCAAGGCGATTGTAATTGTGTGATTGCTGCGCACGGAGTCGTGTTTGATGTTGATATGATATTTCTTGTTGATGTCTTTCAGCCACTCTCAGCCTGTAGTGTTCATTCTGTTGAGAACGAAGCAGATCTGAAGCTGCAGAATGCGATTGCCATGCTCACAACTGTGCATCCTCAAGTCTGGCTGCACATAAATGGATTGCAAATCGGAAACATTGAAAATGGAATCAGAAACTATTTAGTATAGTGTGTACTGGTTTTATGTCCAACAGATGGCGCTGTTTTTCAAAAAAAGCATGTTTTTACCTGTCACAGGTGTGACATCTATAGCTATATAATAGTAGGTATATAAAATAAGAGCACATATTCAAATGAAATGTTGTGTCAAAATTTCAAAGCAATCAGTGAAGAACTTTTGGAGATTTAAAATTTTGAACAAACCTTTACATTTTTAAATAAATTCTTATAAAGTTTTCTACAGGTTTGGACATTCTTTCATCAACTGGTATATCTGCCTATAGGATAGTTATACAGGTTGTTCTAGCTCAGACATTTCTGCTGATTTAATCTAGGGAAAATTTTTACTGTTATTGTTACTGTTAACATTTTTATTAACAGTACTCATAATTTTTGCTTTTATGGTTATTATTTTTGTCTAGTACTTATTGAGTGTTCACCTTGTGTGAACGGACATTTTCATAGGAAAGCTGTAAGATATGCAGCACAATGGAACAGAAGCTAAAAAAGTAGCAGAAAAAAATGAGAACAAGTTATGAAGAAATTGAATTCTGCTTGTGGATGTCAAAAGAGGAAATTATTTATAAAATGAAGGAGTTAAGACAAATTATTGTAGAGAAGCTGACTTACCTGCAGTTTCTAAACCCTCGAGCATCTTTACAAGCATTTAGAGAGTTTTGTTTGTTTCTTTGTTTTTTTAAATACCAGAGCCTGGGCCCCTTCTCTAGAGATTCTGATTTAATAACTCAGATGTGGAGCTTTAATACTGGTATTTTCCTAAGTTTCCACAGTCATTTAAATGTGCTGAAAAAAGTTCTACTTCTCATTTCTAGGAAGCCTTTGGTTCCCTATGCTCCACTTGGAAAAGTAATTTTGTACCACAGAACATCTTCAGTTCTCTCAATAACCTATTATATGTTCATTTTGTAAGAATTTATCAAAATTAATTTTGAATCTACCCTTTGAGAGAAAAAAGTTTTATAAGGTTTATAATTGACTTCTTAATTTTATGGGCTTTGATAATATTTCCCTTCAGTCTTAACAATTCCAAAAGCACTAGCATTTCTCTTAGGACCTTTTGAATTCTTTTTAAAAATTTCTCTTCTATTTTCATATTTCTTAAAATACATTAGTCAAAATTATAACGGAACACTTAGTCATGTTAGCAGTACTGTTTTAAGAATATCAACTCATTTAATCCATAGAATAACTTCACTAAGCAAGTACAATAATTACCCACATTTTATAAGTAAAGAACGTTAGGCATAGGGTGGTAAAATGTCTTGAACAAGGACATGACAAAGCTAAAATTTGAATCCAGGCACCTGGCTCTCAACAAGAAAATGCACTCCCTCCACTGTAGGCAGGCTGGTTTTAGGCATGCTTGAGTAAATGCCCATTTAAAGAATGATGGTGAAAACAAAAAGTAATGGTAAGGATGTAGAAAAAAAGAAACCCTCATGCATTGTTGGTGAGATTGTAAAGTGGTGTAGACAATATGGATAGCAGTATGGAGGGTCTTCAAAAAATTAAAAATAAAACTACCTATTACCCAGCAATTCCACTTCTGGTTATTTATCCAAAGAAATCCAATACTAATTTGAAAAAATATATGTACCCCTATGTTTATTGCAGCATATTGTATTATATATTGTAGTAACTAGGTAGAGTGCCAGGTGGGTACTAGACATATTGGGAGGATCACTTCATAAATTATATAAATGTCTAACCACTGTGCTGTAAACCTGAAACTAATATAAAATAATATTGAATGTCAACTATAATTGAAACATTAAAAATATTTTTAAAAATAAAAATGATGGTAAGTCTGTGATTTTTCACTTAACACTACTCTAAATTCAGATTTGAAGCAGGCTTGAAGGATTTAGGCTTTTAAACCTAAAATCTAGAACTGACTTGATTCCTTGCTGCAGATATTGAGCTAGGCTGAAAGTGCAAGGGCTCAATCCCTTTGAGATATACTCACCCTACTTCTGGGATATACTCCCTCTTACATGACTGTAGTTCAATAGAGATCATTTCACTTTATAATTGATTTAATCTATCACTATATCAGGCACTGTGCTAGAGAGGAGAGATATAATATTGAAAGAAATAATACAGAGCCTCAAAGAAGAAGATCATCCTGATATCTAAGGAGCCACCAGAGTTGGCTTCAACAAGAGTTGAAGTATAAACTTCTTTTCTAGATGAAAAAAGGGGTGATAGTGAGGCTGAGTCCCACATGCACCTGGACCATATGTCCACCCAGCAACCCCATCTGGGGCCAATGCTCAAGTACGAAGCTATTCTTAGTGCCTGAGTCTGACACATTCAGACCAACAGAGCTATTCTCAGTGCCTGGAGCCAAAGCTTGAACCAATAGAGCCATTGGCTGTGGTAAGAGAAGAGGGAGAGAGGGAGGAAGAGGGAGGGGATGACATGCAGATAGTTGCCTTTCCTGTGTGCCCTGGCCAGGAATTGAACCCAGGACATCCATAGGCCAGGCCGACACTGTATCCACTGAGCCACTGGCAATGGCCAAACTATAGACTTTTTAAACCAGAAAGGTTCCCAGAAGCTGTCAGTCCAAGACAAACTATTCACTGACCACTGCTGAAATTTTAAAATAAATAAATAAAGGGTTCTGATCAAGATGGCAGCTAGAATAAACACAGTACTTGGAAGCTCCTACAACCACATCAAAATTACAGCTACACTACAGAAAAGTGTCATTCAGAACCAACTGAAGTCTAACTAAATGGAAGTCCTACAACTAGGGATTTAATGAAGAAGCTACATGGAAAGTGGTAAAAGGGACAGATATGTGAAAGGGCTAGTCCCACAGGCCATGTGTGATAGATAAAAATTGATAGGCCCTTGCTGGTTGGCTCAGTGGATAGAGCATTTGCCTTGCATGTGGACATCCATGAGAAGCAACCATCTGCTTCTCTCCCCCTCCTTCTACCCTTTTATTCTCTTTCCCTCTTGCAGCCAGTGGCTTGATTGGTTCGACCATCAGCCCTGGGTACTGAGCACAACTCAGTCAATTCCAGCATTAACCCCAGATGGGGTTTGCCGGGTGGATCACGATCAGGGCCCATGTGGGAGTTTGTCTCTCTATCTCCTCTCCTCTCACTTAAAAAAACAAAAATAAAAATTGATAAAAATATGAAGAGATGTCTTGGCTATGGAGGTCCTGCCTGAGGAGCAAGGGGTCCAAGCCCTACACCAGGCACCCCAAGCTCAGGGTTCCAGTGCCAGGAAGAGGTCCTCATAACTTCTTGCTATAAAAACTAGCAGAAATTGTAGCTAAGTGAGACTGAGAGCTGCTGGGGTCCCAAGAAGTTCCTCTTAAAGGGCTCATGCACAGATGTACTTAGACTCATTCCTTCTAAGCTCCAAAGCTGGGGCAGCAGCTCAAAAAAAATCAGTGACATATAAGGAAGAATTGAATTGTCTGACATCAGAGCAAGAGCTGGTATTCAGCTTCCTGAGAGACAAAAGTGCTGGAGAGGCCATAATTTTTTTTTATTTTTTTTTATTTTTTATTTTTTGTGAGAGAGAGAAAAGAAGAGAGAGAGAGGAACTTTCCAGACAGAGAGAGAGGGAGACAAAAAGCATCAACTTGGGCCCTGGCCGGTTGGCTCAGTAGTAGAGCATCGGCCTGGCGTGCAGAGGTCCCGGGTTCGATTCCCGGCCAGGGCACACAGGAGAGGCACCCATCTGCTTCTCCACCCCTCCCCCTCTCCTTCCTCTCTGTCTCTCTCTTCCCCTCCCGCAGCCCAGGCTCCATTGGAGCAGAGATGGCCCGGGCGCTGGGGATGGCTCCTTGGCCTCTGCCCCAGGCGCTAGAGTGGCTCTGGTCGCAACAAAGCGACGCCCCGGAGGGGCAGAGCATTGCCCCCTGGTGGGCAGAGCGTCGCAGCCTGGTGGGCGTGCCGGGTGGATCCCGGTCGGGCGCCTGTGGGAGTCTGTCTGACTATCTCTCCCCGTTTCCAGCTTCAGAAAAATACAAAAAAAAAAAAAAAAGCATCAACTTGTAGTTGCGGCTCTTCATTGATTACTTTTTCATATGTGCCTTGACTAGGGTGCTCCAGCCGAACCAGTGACCCCTTGTTCAAGCCAGCAACCTGGGCTCGAGCCAACAACCTTGGACTTCAAACCAGCAATTTTTGGGCTCAAGCCAGCGACCATGGGGTCATGTCTATGATCCCACACTCAAGCTGATGACACTGAGCTCAAGCTGGTGAGCCAGCACTCAAGCCAGATGAGCCCTTGTTCAAGCTGGCAACCTTGAGGTTTTAAACCTGGGTCCTCTACGTCCTAGGCTGATGCTCTATCCACTATGCCACTGCCTGGTCAGGCGCTGTTGTTCCTTTACTGATCCAGAACAGGCAGGTGGGCTCTATAGCTGAGTCTCCATCAACCTGGCTAACAGCATTCTTTGCCCCACTCTGGTGATTCTTGGAAACCCCACATCACCCAACTTGTGAAACAGCCAAGCTGTTTCCAATGGCTTTTCCATATAAATGACCTGTCTTGGCTCATGCTTCAGACTTTCCTAAAATCTCTCAAATAAAAAGCATTTGACCTCAGCATAATCCCTGCCTCTTACTAAGTGGCCCCAGGCCAGGCACTAGCAGAAGCCAGGCTTGATTTGCAGCTTGGCCTTGCTTGGGCACCTCCAAACCCAGCACGACTAGCGAACATCTACAGACTGCTTTGTAGTTCATGCTGGGTGGCCCCAGGCAGAACACAGGTGACAGCTGACCTTGGCCTGTACCTCTAGAGAGGTCCCAGAGCCAGCACACCTTGTGGACAGCTTCAGACCACATCAAACCACCACCCAATCACTTTCACAAGCAATGTACTCAAGGAGCAGACTCAGTGGGCACCCGAGCCCCACTGAAGTAAGTCCTGCTATGTGGGGTAGACACCTGCTCAGCTGATTCTCCACAGTGGTTGATGGTTATAGCCATTTCTTGCAGTTCACATGCCTGGGGGTAAATTCTTCCCATTGACATGCTAACAGCATTCAAGACTCAACTACAACAAAAGTGTATACACAGCCCATACTGGAGGTCATGGTCAGCTTGGGTGGTTGTGCTACTGGACCATAGAATACCTACTACATAAGGACACTCTACCAAGCCGAGGAGACATAACAACTCTACCTAATACATAGAAACAGACACAGGGAGACTGCCAAAATGAGGAGACAAAAAAAACATGTCCCAAATGAAAGACCAGAACAGAACTTCAGAAAAAGAACTAACCAAAATAGAGACAAGCAATCTAGTCGATGCAGACTTTAAAACACTCATTATAAGAATGCTCAATGAAGTTAGAACTTCAACCGCGTGAAAAAGGACATGGAATGGAAAGCATAAAAAAGAACCTGTCAGAAGTGAAAGATACACTAACTGAAATAAAGAATAATTTATAGGAATCAACAGTAGAGTAGATGAAACTAAGTCTTAAATCAGTAACTTGGAATATAAGAAAGCAAAAAACACTATCAAAACAACAAAAAGAAAAAAGAACACAAAAAGACGAAGGTAGTATTAGGAGCCTCTGAGGCAACTTGAAGCATAAACACACTTGCTTCTTGGGGATGCTGAAAGGAGGAAAGAGAGAGCAAGAAATTGAAAACTGCCTGACCTGTAGTGGTTCAATGGATAAAGCATCAACTTGGAATGCTGAGGTCGCCGGCTCGAAACCCTGGGCTTGCCCAGTCAAGGTCAAGGCACATATGAGAAGCAACTACTACAAGTTGATGCTTCCTATTCCGCCCCCCTTGTCTGACTGGCTGTCTGTCTGTATATCTGTCTGTATCTCTCCTCTCTATGAAAATCAATAAATAAAATCTTTAAAAAACAAAAACAAAACAGAAATTCTGGCCCTGGCCAGTTGGCTCAGCAGTAGAGCATCAACCCTGCATGTGAATGTACATGGTTTGATTCCCAGTCAGGACACACAGAATAAGTGACCATCTTCTCCATCCCTCCCACTCACCCTTCTCTCTCTCTCATTCTCTCTGTCTTTCTCTTCCTCTCCCACAGCCATGGCTGGATTAGTTTGAGCACATCGACCCAGGGTACTGAGGATGGCTCCACAAAGCTTCTGCTTTAGGTATTAAAAATAGCTTGATTGTGAGCATGGTCCTAGATGAGTAGAGTATCAGCCCAGACTGGGGTTGCCAGGTGGGTCCCAGTCAGGGTGCATGGGGGAGTCTGTCTCTCTATCTCCCCTCCTCTCACTTGGAAAAGAAGGGAAAAAATGTTTTATATTTCTGACTTTAATATATTGTTAAATGTCTTCAAAGTTTTAATAAATTTATACATCTTTTTTTTAAAAAACCCAGAAATTAAAAACCTATTTGAAAAAAAATGACAGGAAATATCCCTAACCTAGTGAAGGAAATAGTTTGATTCCCAATCAGGGCACATACTGGAACAGATCGATGTTCCTTTCTCTTTCTCTCTTTCTCACTCTCTCTTTCTAAAATCAATAAATAAACCTTTTCAAAAAGAAAAAACATTAAAAAAATAAAATAAAATGTCAAAGGTTAAGGACAAAGAGAGAATCTAAAAATCAGTTAATTATTTATCTACAAAATAGCTCCCAAGACTTCCAGCTGATTTCTCAACAGAAACTTTGTAGGACAGAAAGAATCGACAGGAAATATTCAAAGTGATGAAAAGCAAGGACCTACAACCAAGATTACTCTACCTAGCAAAGCTATCATTTAGAATCAAAGGTCATATAAAGAGCTTTCCAGACAAGAAAAACCTAAAGGAGTTCATCACCACCAAACCGTTATTACATGAAATGTTAAAGGGTCTTCTTTATGAAGCAGAAGGAAAAGAAAAGATTTAAAAATATGAACAATAAAATGCAATAATGCATATATATTAATAATTGGGACTAAAAAACAAAATTAATGAACAAGCAGAACAGAAACAGATTCATAGATACAGAGAACATTTTGAAAGATAGTTAGAGGGGGATGGCTGAAAAAGGTAAAGGGGTTAAGAAGTACAAATTGATAGTAACAGAATAGTCATAGGGTTATAAAGTGCAGCATAGGGTATATAGTCAATATGTATGGTGTCAGATGGGTACAGGATTTATCAAGATAGTCACTTAGTAAGTTATACAATGTCGAACCACTGGGGTATACACCTAAAAGTAACATCATTTTTTCTTTTCTTTTCTTCTTCTTCTTCTTTTTTTTTTTTTTTTTTTTTTTTTTAGTGAGGGAGGACAACAAGGGAGAGAAAGAGAAGCATTAACTCATAGTTGAGGCATTTTGTTTAGTTGTTCATTGATTGCTTCTCATCCATGCTTTGATGAGGGGTGGATCTACCTGAGCTCAAGTTAGCAACATTGGGCTCAAACCAGAGACCATGGGATTATGTTGATTAAACATAAACTGTACTTAAACTGGTGACCTCAGGGTTTTGAACCTGGGACCTCAGTGTCCCAGGTCGACAGTGTCCCAGTGTCCCAGTGTTCTATGCACTGTGCCACCACCGGTCAGGCAAAACTAACATAATATTATACATCAACTTCAATTTTTGTAAAACGTTTTTAAAATAAAGAAAATATATTAAGTTCATTTATTCATAAAAATAAATTTATTTAATTTGAAGAACTGTCTTGTTTCTGAATTGTGATTTGATTTTTTTATGCTAAAAATATTCTCTTGGCTCTGGCTTGGTAGATTAAGCATCTTCTAAGCACACTAAGGTCACAGGTTCAATCCCCATTCAGGGAATGTAGAGGAAGCAATCAATAAGTGCACAAATAAAATGGAATAACTAGATAGAACAATGAATTGATGCTTCTCTCTTTCTCTTCTCTCTCTTCTCTATCTCTCTCTCTCTCACTTCCTTCTCTCTCCATTTCTCTCTCTCTCTCTCTCAAATCAATGGAAAATTTTTTTAAATGTTCTCTCTGGGAGTTTTGATTATTATCATGACCTTAAATTTCTTTGGTGGTCCTTAAAATTTTTTAGTGTTTGACTGATTTAGTTTAATGCCATCAATTTACAGAGAAACTAAAACTGAGAAGGGTGAGGTCCAGTCCTCTTTCCTGGAACAGCCTAGTTCATGTACAGAGCTAGAAATTTTTTTAAAATAGTAATAAAAATTTTTCAAAAGAAATCAGGATCATGGCTAGACAAAAAGATTAGGATATTAGAATAAGTGCTGATAGGCCACTTGTGTTGTTAGCCAGAAAGAAAAGGTACCTGCCTGCTTAATTAACCAAATTTTATCTCAATAGCTTGGTTTCCTTCTGAGCTGAAAAGAGAGACTAGACCTGAGGGAATAAGCCACTATATGTAGTTATATTGACTGAGGTGAGACCTAGGAAAGGTCAGCCTGATGGAGCAGGGCATGTCTACATCTGATACACACATTTGGATATTAGGAGCCCTACACAAGTGGTTCACTGAGAGTCCCCCTGGGGAAAGATTTTGAGAAACAGCAAGAAGAGGGTGGACCAAGGGGGCAATGGGAGGAGATTCAACTTTATTCATGTAAACTGCATAGTATGATTTAGACTTAATACCAGAAGACCCAGCACAGATGGAAATTTCAACTGAAGGATTAAAACAGACTTCAAATCTGTATATTATTTTCTGAATAGGCTTAGATTGCACATGCAAATGAACTCTGTCTTTTAGATAATCAAGACAAACTCATCTTCAAGAGGTAAGCATTTCTCTGTTAAGCTCCTCGTATTATTTCCCCTGAAGTAGTTAAGCAGTTAGCTCTCTATTGTAGGAAACCCTTTAGATAAGCATGCTTTTTGAAGTCAGTATAGAAGGGTCTATTGACTTTAACAACAAAAAAAAGAAAGAATAAGAAAAATGTGCCCACTCCCAGATCATTAACTGAACTGAAAAGAATATGCTAACAATAAAAAGACACCATAGTCTCTGAATCCTGTACTGTAAGGAAAGGTCATGTCCCCCACAGCATTAGGAGAGGCACAAAGCCTTGTTGAACTCAAGTCCAGGCATGCTGGGCTAGCTCAACACGCCCACATATTCATCAGCATGCATGAGACTAGGAGGAGAAATTCAGAACTGAGTCATGAACCTCCAATGTTGACACATAACAGAAAGTAATCTTATTAGATTTGATTAGATGTGAGAAGATGGTTCTTATTGCTTCCCATTTCTCTCAGAGTGGAAACCAGTCTTTACAAAGGCCAACAAGGCCATACATGATTTGCCTCCCATGCATCCCACACCTCCGTCCCCAACACATGAACATAGCTTGTCACATCTTTGACCTTGCCTTCTACACTCCTCTCTAGCCTTCTTGCTGCTGCAGGATCTTGGCACTTTCTCCTCATATCTCCATGACTCATTTCATTGGATTAGTCAAGTCTTTGCTTAGATATTAACTTTCTGGGTAAGACCTAGTCTAGTAGTCTGGGTCCCAGCAGGAAATGAATGACAGGATTAAATTAGAAAAATTGGAGGAGAGTTCAATAAGTTACTATAAAGAAAGATATGGGCAGGAAGTAAAGTGATCATATGAAAGATTCAGTAATACTGGGGTCTCCAAAATCATCCTTGAGCCTAGCAAGGGAAGGGGAAATAGTCACCAAATGTAGAGAAGGCTGTGTACATAGGGACTACCTGACAGGATAGACCCCTTTTGTCTCATTGTTACAGGACTAAAGGGATCCATTTGCACCAAATGTTCTTATTGCATCAAAGCCCAATAAAACATGAACAAGAATTTGCAACAAAGAAAGTAAGGGTTTATTTTTAGGAAGTGGCCCAAGCCCAGAGATAAATTAGCTAATGCTCAATCATTAATCGTGGTGACTAAGGGAGTCATGGTCAGGGTTGTGGTCTCTACTTACTGATCATTGCTAGTTGATCATTGCATCTGGTCCTGATGTCATCAATGTTATTGCTTCATCTGATTTCCCTGATGTTTTGAGCTGGGACCTGAAACAGTAATGAGGTCTAGATGTTATCTCTAGTTTGACCGAAACTGTCTCTGTGGTCAGCAGACCCAAGGCTCAGTCCCTAAGATGATTTGCTGCTGGTCAGAACTTCACTGTGTTGAGGGCTTGATGATTAAGGGAGTGGTCCTTCAAGGGAGAAAGAGGCCAATGAGTCAGGATGCTAGTTAAGGCCAGTGTGAATCGAAAGGAAAGAAAGGAGAAAAGGTCATGTTAAAGAAATAAAGTTTCTATGCAGTTAGACCATGCCTAGGAATTAATACCTTGAACTTTCTCATTCTCCTCTCACCTTCTGATCTTCTGAAGTCAACAGGGCAGTTCATACAGGTCAGTCTCATGGGGCACAGTGACTCCAGGAATTAAATGCCTAAGAGCAAGTAAATAAAAATTTCTTCGTTTCCATCTTCCAGCCTCTAACAAAACTTTCCATTGGCTGATCCAAATGGAAGTCAGAGGGCAAGGAATCCCTTTTGATGCAGTTTCTACAAGTCAGCCCAGAGTCCAGTGGAGCAGGGCTTAGAGAAGTTCAAGGAGACTACCCAGCAGGCTGGGAACAGGACAGACAGACAGTAAAGTTTATCTAGTGTGATTCCCACTGCTTATGTTACGGGTTTTATAGTCCAGACACTAAATTGCTTTTGAGACTTGCTACTTCATTCTTACTAAGTGTAAAAAAAAAAATGTTTTTAAGCTTTCTCCAAATGAAGCAGGATGCAACCTCCTGACACAGCTAATACTTGACATAGGGCAGCTACTCTGTGGAAGGTGAGCTCCTCAGAGACGGTCATTTAACTGACTCCTGACAGCTTCAATTATAACTAATGGATCCATTCAATGGCCATCATGCCCTGTAATCACACCAGTTAGGATTTTTACAACCTGTATAGACTGTCCTAATACCCCCTTTCTTCCCCCCCAATGGATGTTGCTTTATATCAGAATATAGAAATAGAAATATGGAAATAATACTTAGCTGTTAATAATTGTTGCTTATTACTGGGAGTATTTTCTTGTACAGGATAATGATGCAGGCAGATAATACAACTTTGCTTGTATCAATAAACATTTATAAGATATTGCTCTTTATTTACACTTTCATATGATTGGGTTAAGAGGATTTTCTTCATTTTGCTTCTCTTCTTATATCTAGTTTTTAAAATGGAGTCATTAAAGATCAGATAATTCCGGGGTCATTTTTCCCCCTTAAATGTTATGAGTATTCCGTAATGAACTCTCAGTAAAATGAAGAACTTTGTTATTACAACTTACTATCACATTCTAAAACAATACTGAAGAGATGGAAATAAAAATAGATTTTTCTCTTTCATATTAAACAAGGAAATGCATTTATTTACAAGAAATTATACAATTAAATCACATTTCACTCGGACATTATTGGAAAAACTTAGCTCTCCTCGGAAGAGTAGCAGAAAAAACAAGCGACAGTCCCTCTTCCTTGTCTGACCATACTTTAACCTTTTCTAGTGGCATCTATAACAACTAAAAATATGAACAATTTGGCTCTACTACTACTATCTCTATCAGAATCATCTCTTTGATGAATATAATGAAGAAAGAATTCTTTCTCTATTAGAAAGATATGGAGTTTATTTTATATTTTTGACTATTTGTTGTTGTTTTGGAGGTTTTTTGACTCCTTTATTCTTTGGAAGTCCAAGGTTTTCCACACATAAACTTGCCACTGCCTGAGCCTGACACATTACTTCTTATAACAGCAGCGACCACGTGCAGAAGTCTTCAGCAGTCAGTTGTAAAGCACCTAAAAGATACTCAGAATTTCTGTAGTGGTTTCCTTGGTGATTCCTTTTTGTTCTCTCAGGGATGTTCCTGGACTGCAGGCTAACACGGAATGGAAATGAAAGATTCCATTGTTACGGATGTGGCCAAAAGAGTGGGATTAATTTTCCGTTGGGTTAAAACATAGGAGATGAGCCATCTATTGGATACTTTTTCTTTTACAGTTTAAATTTGCAATTATAAAATTATATAGCACACCCAATCTATTCCTTCTGAGTTAATATATTTATATTAGGATGTATGTATAATCCTATAAGAGTCTGTCAATGAGAATTATATAATTTCAATTTCAAATGAGTAGGTGAATGATTTTTTAGCTATTCCTAAAGTATGTAGCCTAAATACCCCAAATTTAAATCAATCTTTTATTTTCCTAATGAAAAGATGCAAAAGTAGTGGATTTTTGGCAACTAGACTATGTAATATTTTAGGAACATTGAAGAAACAGTAAAAAACAGTTTAATAATTTATTTACACATATTTATAATGTCATGTTATCTAATATTATTTTAGAATGTTTTTCTACTAATATATATTCATTAAACAATTTTTTTTTTTCTGAAGCTGGAAACAGGGAGGCAGTCGGACAGACTCCTGCATGCGCCCAACCGGGATCCACCCATCTGGGGCGTTGCTCTGTTGCAACCAGAGCCATTCTAGGCAGAGACCATAGAGCCACCCCCAGCGCCCAGGCCAACTTTGCTCCAATGGAGCTCTGGCTGCGGGAGGGGAAGAGAGAGAGACAGAGAGGAAGGAGAAGGGGAGGGGTGGAGGAGCAGATGGGCGCTTCTCCTGTGTGCCCTGGCCGGGAATCGAACCCGGGACTCCTGCACACCAGGCCGACGCTCTACCACTGAGCCAACCGGCCAGGGCCTTCATTAAACAATTTAATGAATACTCATCACTGACATCTCCATTAGTATTTTTGTCACCAAGAGACCCACATTTTATTCTTTTTGTGTGTGTGTGCCTTGACCAGGCAAGCTCAGGGTTTTGAACTGGCAACCTCAGTATTTCCAGGTTGACGCTTTATCCACTGCGCCACCACTGGTCAGGCGAGACCCACATTTTAAATCATCACAAGTTTTCAGCACACTATTTTCACTTTCATGTAAATTGCTTAAGATTAAGTATTTACTGAACTTGTATATAAGCTCTTGTTGGAAATGTTATTCTAAGTCGTAATTACCTTGCAGACTCTTTCTCTCTCATTTTCTCCATCTTTTCAATGTAGTTCTGTCACAATTTGGGGTAAAATCAATGGTGTGTTTATATTATTATAAGTATGTTAATATACTTCACAGCTTTTTTTGGTTGTTTATTTTTTTATGGCATTAATAATTGCCTCATTTGTTTTAATAACTTTTTCTTCTATGTACCTATTACTAATTCACCCTCAAAGTCTTAAAGAAAACGGTGAAGCTTTGTTCAACATGTCTAAACACATCAGATAATCTACAATATATGTTTCAATTTTTTATAGGGAGCTATTCCTCTTGAATCTCTTTTCCTTCTTGTATTATCCTGGGGAGGGACTCCTGTCATCATCATCCTTATCATCATCATCATCATCATCATCATGATCATCATCAAAAATCCCCTTCAGCCTGACCTGTAGTGGCACAGTGGGTAAAGCATTCAACCTGGAATGCTGAGGTCACTGGTTTGAAACCGTGGGCTTGGCTGGTCAAGGCACATATGGGAAGGAACTACTATCTATGAGTTGATGCTTCCCACTCCTCCCTACCCCCATTTCTCTCTGTCTCTTCTCTTTCTAAAAATCAATAAATAAAGTTTTAAAAAGTTATTTTTTAAAAATCCCTTCACCTCTTTCCTCTGGTGGATCTCATTTTCTCTTATCTCCCCTACTTCTTTCTCAGTTTACATTTTACCAGCTTTTTAAGAAAAGAAAGGATATAAATGTTTTGACTCTTGTATTCTGAAAAGGACACATTTTTTCATGTTGATTGATAGTTTAGCTAGATGTAGAATTCTAAGTCGAAATAATTCTACCTACAGTTTTAAATGTTTTGTTCCACTGTCTTCTAGTGGGGCTGTTGAGAAATCTGAAGTTATTGTAATACCCAATTATTTTCATGTAATTTGTATTTTGTCTTTGACAATTTTAGGATCTTCTCTTTGTCTGTGAAATTCTAATACTTTAACTTAATATATCTTAGTATTAATCTCTTCTTATACGTTGTTGGTCCAAGTATGAAAAAGATACAGTGTGTTTTTTATTTTTTTTTAAATCATTTTTTTGAATTACAGTTAACATATAATATTATATTGTTTCAGGTGTATAACCCAGTAATTAGATATTATAAAACCTACTAAGTGATGATCCTGATAATTTTTTTTTTTTTTTTTGTATTTTTCTGAAGCTGGAAACAGGGAGAGACAGTCAGACAGACTTCCGCATGCGCCCGACCGGGATCCACCCGGCACGCCCACCAGGGGCAACGCTCTGCCCACCAGGGGGCGATGTTCTGCCCTCTGGGGCGTCGCTCTGCTGCGACCAGAGCCACTCTAGCACCTGGGGCAGAGGCCAAGGAGCCATCCCCAGCGCCCGGGCCATCTTTGCTCCAATGGAGCCTTGGCTGCGGGAGGAGAAGAGAGAGACAGAGAGGAAGGGGGGGTGGAGAAGCAAATGGGCGCTTCCCCTATGTGCCCTGGCCGGGAATCGAACCCTGTCCCCCCGCACGCCAGGCCGACGCTCTACTGCTGAGCCAACCGGCCAGGGCCAATTTTTTTTTTTTTAAGTGAGAAGAGGGGAGATAGTGAGACAGAGATGGCATGTGACCTGACCGGGATCCACTCTACAACTCCCATTTTGGGCCAATGCTTCGAATTAAGCAAGCTATCCTCAGCACCTGAGGCTGATGAGCTTGGACCAACCAAACTATCCATCGTGCCCAGGGCTGATGATTGAACCAATCAAGCCACTGGCTGTGAGAGGGGAAGAGAGACAGGAGGGGGAGGCGGAGAGGAAAAGAAGCAGATGGTTGCTTCTCTTGTTTGCCCTGACCGGGAATCAAACCCAGGATGTCCATATGCCAAGCCAACCTCTAACCACTGAGCCAACATCCAGGGCTCATCCTAACAAATCTTATACCCTCTTGATACCATATGTAGTTATTAGAATATTATTGACCACATTCCCTATGCTATACTTTATATCTCTATAACTATTCTGTAACAACCAATTTATACTTCTCTTTTTTGAAAAAATTTTATTGCCTGACATGTGGTGGTGCAGTGGATAGTCTCAGCCTGGAATAATGAGGCTGCCAGTTTGAAACCCCGGCTTGCTCAGTCAAGGCACATATGGGAAGCAACAATGAATTGATGCTTCCTGCTCCTCCCTACCCCTTTTTCTCTCTTTCTCCTCTCTCTAAAATCAATAAATAAAATCTTTTAAAACTTTTTATTGATTGGTTAATTTTAAAAAGAGGAAGAGGGAGAAAGAGAGAAAAAAATATTGATTTTGTTGTTTCACTTATCTATGCATTCATGGTTGATTCTTGTATGTACCCTGATCAGGGATCAAACCCACAGCCTCGGCATAATGGTATGATGCTCAACTGAGCTACCCAGCAAGGGCCTAATTAGTACTTCTTAATCTCTTCACTTTCTTCACCCATCCTCCTGACGCCCTCCCATCTGGCAACTGTCAAAATGTTCTCTGTATCTATGAATCTGTTTCTGTTCTCTTTGTTCGTTTATTTTGTCTTTTAGATTCAATTGTTGATAGACATGCATTTACTGCCATTTTATTGTTCATGTTTTTATCTCTTTTTCTTCTTCTTAAAGAAGATCCTTTAACATTTCATATAATACTGGTTTGGTGGTGATGAACTCCTTTAGCTTTTTCCTGTCTGGTAAGTTCTTTATATTACCTTTGATTCTCAACAGTAACTTTGTCGAGTAGAGTAATCTTAGTTGTAGATCCTTGCTTTATATCACTTGGAATATTTATTGCTACTTTTTTTGGCCTGCAAAGTTTCTGGTGATAAATCAACTGACATTCTGATGGAAGCTCCCTTGTAGGTAACTAACTGCTTTTCTCCTGCTGCCTTCAAAATTCTTTCTTTGTCTTAGCCACAGCATGTTTTTTTAAACCAGAAAATTCTAATCCACTGGCTTTGGAAATAAGTTTTGAATTATTATTATTTTTCTGTGTTTTTTTTCCTATTAGTCAGACATGGAATGTTCTAGCTAGTTTATTTTGTCAAAAAACAAAATTCAATGAAGTAAATTTGAGGATGTAACTTTCTTTACGAAGTGGACAGCATCCCATTTAGCAATTAAGAAAGCACTCAGGGGTTGGACAAATTGGAAGGTTTTTATAGAAAAGAGAGGTGGGGCAATAAAGCTATTAGCAAAAGAAAATAAAATTATTTTTTACTTGGGACATCTTTTTGAAGGGAGAGAGAACTGGAAAGCTTTTAATATACAGATTATTTTTTTTCTTTTTTCTGGGGGGGGGGGGTGAAGAGGGCCTACTTGACAAATGACTTCATTGGTGTCAATCAGAAAATTCCAGACTTGTTGATTAATATTATGTTGCTAAGAAAGATTGCAATAGCAATTATGTCAGGTATTAAATCTAGGTTTGGTGTCATCAGCCTTAGTACAAGTGATGGTATTTTGGGCCTGTGGTTCTCTCTTCAACAATTTCTTTTTTTATATCTATGTAGCCTGCCTAGGCGGTGGCACAGTGGATAGAGCATTGGACTGGGATGCAGAGGACCCTGCTTCAAAACCCCAAGGTTGCTGGCTTGAGCACATGGTCACTGGCTTGAGCATGGGATCATAGACATGACCCCACAGTTGCTGGCTTGAAGCCCAGTGTTGCTCTGGTTAAGTCCAAGGTCACTGGCTTGAGCAAGATGTCACTTGCTGTGCTATAGCCCCCAGTCAAACCACATATGAGAAAGCAATCAATGAACAACTAAGGAGCTATAACAAAGAATTGATACTTCTCATCTCTCTCCTTTCCTGTATGTCTGTCCTTCTCTGTTCCTTTCTGTCTCTCGTTCTGTCACACACACAAAAAAAATCTATGTAAAATCTTTTTTCTCCTGGGGTGATGAAAAACTTCAGAAATCAGAAAGAAGTAACTGCATAACATGTGAAAGACACTAAATACCACTGAATTGTGTACTCCAAAATGGTTCATTTTATGTTATATAAAGTTCATCTCAACTTAAATAATATTTCCTTGGCCCTGGCCAGTTGCTCAGTGGATAAAGCATTGGCCTGGCGTGCAGACATCCTGGGTTTGATCCCCAGTTAAGGCACATATAAGAAGTAACCATTTGCTTCTCATCCCCTCTTTCTCTCCCTTCTCTCTCTCTTATCCTCTCACAGACAATGGCTCAACTGGTTTGAGCATTGGCCTCGGTGCTATAGATAGCTCAGTTGATTTGAGCATTGGCCCCAGATGAGGGTTGCCATGTCGATCCTAGTCAGGGTGCATGAGGCAGTCTGTCTCTGTCTCCTCTCATGTCTCTTAATAATAATAATAATAATAATAATAATAATATTCTCTCTCTTATTTTTCATCTCTATTTTTGTTCTACCTTCCTGGCAACTTACAGACTTCTAAATTTCTGTATTTTCACTTTTTAAGAGACTTCTTTATTTTGTACATATTTTTATAATATCCTGTTAGTACATTATGAATGTCATTATCTTTCTGAAACATTTCTTTTATAAATATATATATATATATATATTTTTTTTTTTTACAGAGACAGAGAGAGAGTCAGAGAGAGGGATAGACAGGGACAGACAGGAACAGAGAGATGAGAGGCATCATTAGTTTTTTGTTGCTCATTGCGACACTTAATTGTTCATTGATTGCCTTCTCATATGTGCCTTGACCACAGGCCTTCAGCAGACCGACTAACCCCTTGTTTGAGCCAGCAACGTTGGGTCCAAGCTGGTGAGCTTTTGCTCAAACCAGATGAGCCCGTGCTCAAGCTGGTGACCTTAGGGTCTCGAACCTGGGTCCTCGGCACCCCAGTCCGATGCTCTATCCACTGCGCTACCGCCCTTTTTTTTTTATAATTTTTTTAATCATCATCCCTAAATTGTTTCTGCATTCTCGGAGTTCTTTTTTCCTGTTTCTTATGTTTTGTTTTTTTTGTTTGTTTGTTTGTTTCCTCCAGTGTCCTATTCACTGACTCCACTTTTTGAATAATGTCAGAGTTTTCTATCTTTGGAGTGATTTACTTCTTTCTTTTTTTTTAAGATTTTATTTATTTATTTTACAGACAAAGGAGTTAGGGAATGAGAAGTTGCTTCACTTTAGTTCTGACTGCATGCTTGTTGTATGTGCCTTGACTGGGCAAATCCAGGATTTCGAGCCAGTGACCTCCACATTCCAGGTTGGTGCTCTATCCACTGCGCCACCACCAGTCAGATCTCATTGTTGTTTTCTTGATATTGTCAGAAATAAAAGCACTTTTTGTTACCTGGTTATTTGTATGCTGGGAACAAGATACATTATAAGTGCTGCTGGACCTGTGGTGGCACAGTGGGTAAAAGCATCGACCTGGAACACTGAGGTCGCTGGTTCGAAACCCAGGGCTTTCCTGGTCAAGGCACATATGGGAGTTGATGCTTTCTGCTCCTCCCTCCCTTCTCTCTCTCTCTCTCTCTGTCTCCTCTCTCTAAAATTAATAAATTAAAAAATCTAAATAAATAAATAAAGAGTGTATCCTTCCCTGTAGGGGCTGTAAGTGCTGCTGTTAGGATTATTACTTTGGAAGATTATATTGAGGATGTTGTTAGAGTTGTAATGTATAGCATGGTAACTACAGTTAACAATATTGTATTACATATTTGAAAGTTGTTAAGTAAATTCATCTTAAAAGAACTCATTACAAGAAAAAATATTTATAATTATATATGGGGATGATGCCTGTTATGATGATCACTTGGCAATTTATACATGTAAAGATTCATTATATTGTACACTTGAAACCAACATGAAATAAAATTTGAATAAAAGGTTATGTTGAAATATATTAGACTCAGTATGACTGGATACAAAAAAAATTCTATGATGTTATTTAAATTATTTCTTTAAGTGTAAACGTTTTTTTCTGCTTTGGTATATATATATATATTTTTTTGTATTTTGTATTTTTCTGAAGCTGGAAACCGGGAGAGACAGTCAGACAGACTCCCGCATGCGCCCGACCGGGATCCACCCGGCACGCCCACCAGGGGGCGACACTCTGCCCACCAGGGGGCGATGCTCTGCCCCTCCAGGGCATCGCTCTGCTGTGACCAGAGCCACTCTCGCGCCTGGGGCAGAGGCCAAGGAGCCATCCCCAGCGCCGGGGCCATCTTTGCTCCAATGGAGCCTCGGCTGCGGGAGGGGAAAAGAGAGACAGAGAGGAAGGAGAGGGTGAGGGGTGGAGAAGCAGATGGGTGCTTCTCCTGTGTGCCCTGGCCGGGAACCAAACCCGGGACCCCTTGCACGCCAGGCCGACGCTCTACCACTGAGCCAACCAGCCAGGGCTGGTATAATTTTTTTTTAATTTCTTAATTTTGCTTTTAAGAATAATGCTCATTGAAAATCAAATATTTAGAATGTTATCAAATATATCACAGATTAAGATCTCCAAGAGCTGACTCTGAGAAGAAGTTCAGTTTCCAAGATGTTTATTTGTTTATGAGGGATAAAGAAGAAGTCTAGAGAGGAAGCAAAATTGAACAGAGGGAAAAGTTGAACCTCGATGCTGCTCTGACAAAGCCTCCATCAACCTGGCTCTTCAAAGTTGTTTGTAATAAAGCTTTGGGCCTGACCAGGCAGTAGTGTGGTGGATAGAGTGTTGGCCTAGGATGCTGAGGACCCAGATTCAAAACCCTGAGGTGACCAGCTTAAGCACAGGTCACCAGCTTAACGTGGGATCATAGACATGACTCCATGCTCACTGGCTTGAGGAAGGGGGTCACTGGCTCTTCTTCTCCTCTGCAACACATACATTGGATAACCTTGCCTCCCTACTTTTCAGGGAAGACCAAGAGCATCAGGCTGAACTCCACCACTTTCCAGTTGCCGTCACCAGGCTATTCAGTTGTGCTTTTAATGCTACCTCTCTAGTATCTTCAAAGATATTCCTTCTATCAAACTTCCCCTCACCATCTTAAACCTCTCTCCTTCTGCTGACTCACCTCTCATTGTCCATGAATATGTTCAACCACTTCATCCTAAATGATGTAATGGAAATGGTGTTCTTCCACAGAGTCTAAGGAGAGCATTCCAGAGACCCACGTATGGGGTGAGGGGAATGAGGCTTTTGTGGTAAGATTTTTCTAGAGTTCAAATAGAAGGCTGCCCACAGGTTCCCAGTGTCTCATCTCTGTCCTTCCCGGCATGTAAGAAGTCCAGCCTTATTTTCATTAAGCCCAGGAGAAAGACTAGTGTCCAGAAATTCTGTGCCATGGCTTAATCCATATCAAAGTTTAGTCCAGTTCAGGCAGTGCATTGCTGGACCAGGCCTGCAGTCAGAACCTGTGCTTGGAAGTCCATGTTGGCTGCCAGCTGAGCAGCTCCTAGGGCCATGTGGCTGCTAGGAAAATCTGTGTTACCAAGTGAGAGAAAAGGGAATAAAAAGAGAGAGCTCTTATATTTGGCCTAGGTTATATATCTTGGATTAGTTTTTTCTTTAAACTAACCAATCAGCTTTTAATTTTTTGCAGGCTTCCTTCTCATGGTTCCTCTTTTTAACCAATCAGATATTTTTTTCCAAGCTAGGCTGATAGGCCTCTATGGCTGCCATCTTGGTTTCTACTGTGCATACGTCTAGTAGAGGAATCTCTCTTGTTGCTTTTATTCCTTCCCTTCTTAGGATTGGGATGGACTAATTTTACCCTGGAGAGATTGAAAAGCTTGCCCTTCCTCTCTACACAAGGAAAGGAGGGGTGTTAATTCCCTAAGTGGGGCAAGGTTGTAACGCCTTGGAATGTCTGAAGTTGCAGTTGCCTAGTGGAGCAAGTAGGTTTTTCAATTCTTTTTGCTTCCTTCTTTTATTAATATCTAGCTACCTATGATAAAAGTTTGTCCCTCTAGTTTTTTGTTTTTTAGTTTTTTTTGGGTTTTTTTCTTTGTTTGTATTTTTCTGAAGTTAGAAACCAGGAGGCAGTCAGACAGACTCCCGCGTGTGCCCGACCGGGATCCACCCGGCATGCCCACCATGGGGCGATGCTCTGCCCATCTGGCGCATTGCTTTGCCGAAACCAAAGCCATTCTAGCGCCTGAGGCAGAGGCCATAGAGCCATCCTCAGCGCCCAGGCCAACTTTGCTCCAATGGAGCCTCGGCTGTGGGAGGGGAAGAGAGAGACAGAGAGGAAGGAGAGGGGGAGGGGTGGAGAAGCAGATGGGCGCTTCTCCTGTGTGCCCTGGCTGGGAATCGAACCCAGGATTCCTGCATGCCAGGCTGATGCTCTACCACTGAGCCAACCGGCCAGGGCCTGTCCCTCTAGTTTTTGACTGACTCTCTCTCATAGTCTTCTAAGCCATGTTTCTTCACTTTTAGCTCTAGCTTTTCTGTTTCTGGCTCACTTGTCAAATCACGATAATCTGACTTCTGAACCCTTTCCCACAAACTCCACTGAAATGAACCTTGTTGAGGCTATCAATAACCTCCTGCTTTTCACATTCAATAAATACTTTCTGCTTCTGTTTATACTTTCATCTCTGTGGCACTGATACTGATGACCACATTCTCTCATCTTGGTCTTCCTTTTATCATTCTGGCCAAACTGTTGTTGCTTTTCTGCTCGTGCCTTATATGATATATTGGTGTTGATATGCCTCCAGATTTTATTCTTACCTCTTCTCTTCTCACCTTATAGAGACCCTGTGTCTCAATTTTCTCATCTTTAAAAAGAAGATAACGGCCCTGGCTGGTTGTTCAGCGGTAGAGCTTCGGTCCGGTGTGCGGGGGACCCAGGTTCAATTCCCGGCCAGGGCACATAGGAGAAGCACCCATTTGCTTCTCCACCCCCCCTTCCTCTCTGTCTCTCTCTTCCCCTCCCGCAGCCAAGGCTCCATTGGAGCAAAGATGGCCCGGGTGCTGGGGATGGCTCCTTGGCCTCTGCTCCAGGCGCTAGAGTGGCTCTGGTCGCGGCAGAGCGACGCCCCGGAGGGGCAGAGCATCGCCCCCTGGTGGGCAAAGCGTCGCCCCTGGTGGGCAAAGCGTCGCCCCTGGTGGTGTGCCGGGTGGATCCCGGTCGGGCGCATGCGGGAGTCTGTCTGACTGTCTCTCCCCGTTTCCAGCTTCAGAAAAATACAAAAAAAAAAAAGAAAAAAAAAAAAGAAGATAACAATAGTATTTATACCATAGGGCCATTGCAAGGATATCTGGATTAATATATCCAAAGTATTTAGAACATTGTCTGGTATATAGTAGACTTTAGTTAAGTGTTAACCATAATTACTATGAGTACTATTATTGCATTACTATATTACTATTATTATTATTGAGATGACTCACAAGTTATTGTCTCTAACCTCTACTTATATCTTCACCTCCACATCTAGACATTTAGCTACCACTGAACATGTCCACAGGACTGTCCCACAGTCACCTCGGTAAAACATCTTTATAGTTGATCTCACTGTCCTTATAATAAAAACTGTTTTTTTTCCTATACTCCTTAATTTTACTTGATGGCATATTATTCATGAAACCATTCAAGTAAAAGAACAGTTGTCAACTTCTTCACTCCCTCTCCATTTAATTTGACCTCAAAAATAGCTCTCAGATCTTATTTCACCATTCCCATTGTTCCATTGCCACTGCCTTAATCAAGTCCTTACCATCTCTTGCCTAAGACCAATGCTGTATCTTCACTAATGTCCTCGCTTCCATTTCACTGCTTTCCAATTTTCCTTCCACATCACCATTTTTTATGCATCCTTGAATAAAATTCTTCAATGACTCTTCATCACTATATCAGTTTGCTAAGATTGCCATAACAAAATACCATAGAGTAGGTGGCTTAAGCAACAGAAACTTATCTTCTCACAGTTCTAGAGGCAAGAAGCTGATAATGAAAGTGTTGGCGGGTTTGGTTTTTCCTGAGACTATCTTTCCTGGTTTGCAGATGGCTGCCTTCTTCCTGTGTCCTCACATGGTCTTTTCACTGTGCACACACATCCCTGGTATCTTTTTACATGTTTAAGTGTCCTCTACTTATAACTTAATCACTTCTTTAAAGACCTTAACTCCAAATACAATCATATTATGAGGTACAAGTGTTTAGGGCTTCAACATATGGATTTTAGGGGACATAATTCAGCCCATAATAATCACTTACAAATTAAGGGTGGCATTAGTTGTTATAACATGCAAAGCCACTTGCATGTGGCCTTTTCCATCTCTCCAACTTCATCTTTTGCTATTTCTCCCTGTCACTTTAAGTTCTGGGAATACCAACTTGTGTATAATTTCTGAAACATTAAATGTTAGGTCCTCATGCCACCCACTTCTTTTGACTGGAATACCACCTTACTTTCATCCTTGTCACTGCTAAACAGAATTTTTCAAATATTACTCTGAGACTTCAGAAATTCCCAAATCCATATATTAGCAACTGTTATTTGTTATATTAGTGTGTTGATTTGATGGAATTTTATTACATTTTGTAGTGTAAAGCCAGAAGTAGGGCATATCCTTTTTGTTACAAAGGAGAAGGCTTATATACAGGGGAAACAGTCACACAATATAAGGTCTACCGGAAAGTTCTGTCCGTTTTTGGAATAAAACAAAATACAAATTTTTCTTACCGTCAATAAACTTTATTAAATAATATAATTGCCATTATTATTAATGATTTCTTGCCAGCATGAGGGCAATTTGTATATCCCATTTTTGAAAAATGTTTTATCTTTTGATGAGAAAAATTGAACCAGTGCTTGTTTAATATCTTCTTCATTTTTGAATTTTTTGCCCTTCAAAAAATTTTGAGGCCTGACCTGTGGTGGCGCAGTGGATAAAGCATCGACCTGGAAATGCTGAGGTCACTGGTTTGAAACCCTGGGCTTGCCTGGTCAAGGCACATATGGGAGTTGATGCTTCCAGCTCCTCCCCCCTGTCTTTCTCTGTCTCTCTCTCCTCTCTAAAAAAAAAAAAAAAAAAAAAAAAAAAAAAAAAAAAAAATTTTTTTTTGAAAGGACAAAAACAAGTGATAGTTGGAGGTTGCTAAGTCCAGGGATATATGGTGGATGCGACAGACATGCTTCTGTAGCATTTCTTCCTTGTTGAAATTCATAAAAATTACAGTGGCGTAAATGAACTTTATCAGTAGCCATGGGTACACTATCGCTTCACACATAAGACTAACGTGAATCAACTTTATTTTAGTTAATTTGCTACGTCAGTATGTATACATTAAGTGATAAAAATAGAGAGGCACACATGCGTCAAATAAACATGTGCTTACATGTCGAAACTTGTTGTGATAGAATTTTCCAGTAGACCATATAGAAACTTTTCCCCAGGACCTGGGGAAAGACAGGAAGACACTCGGCACAGGAGGAGTAAAGACCAGCCCCTCTCACCACTGTAGGCAGGGTAATGGCAAAGAAACAAGTGGGCCTGGTCCCCTCATACCTTGCCCTCTGGCAGAAACTGGGTCTTGGCTTATCTATCAAACTGAAGACCAGGCCCTCTACCAGGACACCAGAGCACCTGCAAAGCAGGGTCAGGCTGTGTCTTGCCAGATCAGGTTGCCTCTAAGGCAGTGGTCCCCAACCTCCGGGCTACGAACTGGTACTGGTCCATGGGCCATTTGGTACTGGTCCACAGAGAAAGAATAAATAACTTATATTACTTCTGTTTTATTTACATTTAAGTCTGAATGATGTTTTATTTTTTAAAAATGACCAGATTCCCTCTGTTACATCCGTCTAAGACTCACTCTTGAGGCTTGTCCCGGTCACGTGATACATTTATCCATTCCACCTTAAAGGCAGGTCCATGAAAATATTTTCTGACATTAAGCCGGTCTTTGGCCCAAAAAAGGTTGGAGACCACTGGGTTAGAGCATGGTACCAAAGCACAGAAGTTGCTGGTTCAATCTCTGGCCAGGGAACATACAGAAACAGATTGATGTTCTTGTCTCTCTCTCTCTCTCTCTCTCACTTCTTCACTCTCTAAAATCAATAAAATAAACAATAATAAAAAGAAAAAGATAAACCATCAGAATAAATCAAAAATTGCCAGAGGTCTTCCAAAGTGAATTTATGAAAAGGTAATAAAGAATGTAAAATAATGCTCTGCCTCAGTAGGCTTAATTCTTTTCTCTGTAGACTTCTGTATTTCAGCTATAGATTCAGTGTAACCAGAGCACTGCAAATTTCAAAGATTTTTGTCAAGACCAGAATTTTACTAGTGATAGAGCTAGTTCTAGAATCTGGCCGCATTCACATTTTAGCCCATTGGTACATATCTTATCATTATCACTATAATAATTTATTAATGTTATTACTAATAAATAGGTTAATGACTATCCTTAAATGGAACATAATAAATAGATAGTTCCCAGTTTACTACACCAACAGTAGTAATAATACTCTGGATATAAACTGGTGAGAGGTATGTTAAATGGAGGATAACTAACATGTATAAAGTGATGGTACAGAGTGCCTGGGTAGAATTTTCATATCTTCTAAGAGCCCAAAGATGAAAACAAATGATAACATAGTAAAAAAATATTACCAGCTGCAGGCCATATGGTTCAGTGGTAGAGCATCAGCCCAATGTGTGGATGCCCTGGGTTCAATTCTCAGTCTGGGCACCCAGAGGAGAGCCTTCTGCAGGGGGCCTCCTTTGGTTCTTAGTTTTGCCAATTATGCACTGCACAGGTCTAGGGGGCTCCATTTTCTTTGTCATCTATGTCAGTATTTCTCAGAACTTAATCATGTGAGAAATAACTAGAAGTCTTCTTTAATTCTAGATTAAGATTCAATGAGTCCTGGGTAGGAGCTGAGATTCTTCATTTCCATTAACCTTCCAAGATATGCTGATGCTGCAGGTCTGCGGACCACCTTAAGAACAGCAAGGGCTGGCCCTAGTCGGTTGGTTCAGCAGTAGAGCATTGGCCCAGTGTGTGGAAGTCCCCGGTTTGATTCCCAGCCAGGGCACACAGGAGAAGTGCCCATCTGCTTCTCCACCCTTACTCCTCTCTTTCCTTTCTCTCTCTCTTCCCCTCCTGCAGCCAAGGCTCCATTGGAGCAAAGTTGGCTCAGGCACTGAGGATGGCTCCATGGCCTCCACCTCAGGCACTAGAATGGCTCTGACATAACAGATCAATGCCCCAGATGAGCAGAGCATCGCCCCCTGGTAGGTATGCTGGGTAGATCCCGGTCGGGCCATGCGAGAGTCTGTCTGACTGCCTCCCCACTTCTAACTTCGGAAAAATACAAAAACAAAACAAAAGAATATAGCAAGGACCTTCGTGGCTGGTGCCCTTGCAGAGCTGTGGGGCACAACCTGTGTGGCATTACCTGGAAACCCTGCATTGTTTATCTCTCTCAAGGTTCTCAAAATTTAGATATTCTCCCAGATGTGAGATGTGTTGTACATGTGTCTAAGCATATATGTATGTAAACATAGTTAATGTTTTTATAGAAATGATGGCATATCACATACATTGTTCTACATTTTTGTTTTTTTTTTCTTATTTAATGTCTTAGAGCAGTGGTTCTCAACCTTTCTAATGCCGTGACCCCGCGATACAGTTCCTCATGTTGCGGTTACCCCAAACCAAAAAATAATTTTGGTGGCTACTTCATAACTGTAATTTTGCTACAGTTATGATTTGGAATGTAAATACCTGATATGCATTATGTATTTTCTGATGGCTTTAGGCGACCCCACCGGGGTCGCGACCCACAGGTTGAGAACCGCTGTCTTAGAGGCTATTCCATACTGGTACAGTAATTCCTCACTTAATGTCTTCAATTTGTTCTGTGACTTTAAGCAAAATGGCAAAGGGCAAAACCAATTTTACCATAGGTTAATTGATACAATTTCCTACAGCATCTCATTAAAATTACATATAGCAAAATAATATTGAATAAAATAACAGTATTGGAGGGCCTGTGGTACATATAAAGCTGCCTTGTTCTTTTGGTGACAAAATGTTATTATATTGCATAGCTGTAACTATTATTTACATAATGAGTTTTCAAATGGTGGGAAAGCTGGCTGCCCTCTGACAAGCCTGCTGTCAGCTCTGCATTTCCCTCCCTCTGACATTTTTCTTCTTACTTCAGCAAGGCTTGATCTGGAGCATCTATCCCATTTAGCCAAGGTTAAGATATGGAAGGGGGGAAGGAATGCTCCTTGGTTCTTTTGCCCCCCAAAAGATGACCAAAACTAATCAAATCCTGTATGGACATAGCTGTACCTATAGCTAGATATATATATATATATATATATATATATATATATATATATATATATATATATATATATATATATATATATTTGTTTTTGTTTTTAATTTTTAGTGAAAGGAGGGGAAGCAGAGACAGACTCCTGCATGTGCCCTGACCGAGATCCACGTGGCAAGCCCACTAAGGGGGTGATGCTCTGTCCATCTGGAGCATTGCTCTATTGCAACAGGAGCCATTTTAGTGCCTGAGGTGGAGGCCATGGAGCCATCCTCAGTGCCCAGGTCCAACTTGCTCTAATTGAGCCTTGGCTACAGGAGAAAGGGGAAACAGAGAGAGAGAAATGGGAGAAGGAGGAGTGGTAATGCCACATAGGTTGTGCCCCACAGCTCTGCAAGGGCACCAGCCACGAAGGTCCTTGCTATATTCTTTTGTTTTGTTTTTGTATTTTTCCGAAGTTAGAAGTGGGGAGGCAGTCAGACAGACTCTCGCATGGCCCGACCGGGATCTACCCAGCATACCTACCAGGGGGCGATGCTCTGCTCATCTGGGGCATTGATCTGTTATGTCAGAGCCATTCTAGTGCCTGAGGTGGAGGCCATGGAGCCATCCTCAGTGCCTGAGCCAACTTTGCTCCAATGGAGCCTTGGCTGCAGGAGGGGAAGAGAGAGAGAAAGGAAAGAGAGGAGTAAGGGTGGAGAAGCAGATGGGCACTTCTCCTGTGTGCCCTGGCTGGGAATCAAACCGGGGACTTCCACACACTGGGCCAATGCTCTACTGCTGAACCAACCGACTAGGGCCAGCCCTTGCTGTTCTTAAGGTGGTCCGCAGACCTGCAGCATCAGCATATCCTGGAAGGTTAATGGAAATGAAGAATCTCAGCTCCTACCCAGGACTCATTGAATCTTAATCTAGAATTAAAGAAGACTTCTAGTTATTTCTCACATGATTAAGTTCTGAGAAATACTGACATAGATGACAAAGAAAATGGAGCCCCCTAGACCTGTGCAGTGCATAATTGGCATAACTAAGAACCAAAGGAGGCCCCCTGCAGAAGACTCTATAGAGTCTTTTTGTACCTGGAACATATTGGGTCACAGTGTACAAAATGATTTTTAAATATTAAAAAAAATAAGTGAAATAACAGGACTTTGCATCCTAAAGGAGGTAGCTTTCATAATCAAAAGTGACTGAAGTTTATGAAATTAAATACTGTAGAGAAAATTCACTGTCAGTGATAAACTGCAGTTCAACTGAGCACTGTGGTGGCAGTTGTGTGAAAAATAGAACCATTTAATGTTTGTATCTCAGAGATGTGACTCAACAGTAACTTCAGGACATTAGTTTAACAACTTTTGAAAATAAAATAGGTATTTATAACATCCAGGAAATGTGTTAGGTCTCCTAAATGGAAGGCTAATGCTAAAGTGTGACTTCTGTTTCACCTTTCCGTTTTCCCATTTTCTGTTCTCTGGGACTTCTCTACTGCAATGAGTTACCACCTAAGCTCATAAAGAATTCATTGAACTCAACACCAAAAAACAAACAATACAAATAAAAAGTGGGCAGAGGACCTGACATTTCTTTAAAGAGGACACACAAATGGCCAATAAACATATAAAAAGATGCTCAATGTTATTAATCATAAGAGCAATGCAAATTAAAACCACAATGAGCTGTCACCTTATACCTGTCATCAACAAATCAATAAACAACAAGTGTTGGTGGGAATGTGGAGAAAAGGGAACCCTCAGGCACTGGTGGTGGGAATGCCCCTTCCACTGTGCAAACCAACCACAGGAATAAAGGTAATAAATCTTTTTCACTCATTTTTGGTCATTTTTTCTGTTACTGCAGTACAGTATACAGTTCAGTATATTTATGCCCTTTTCCTTTTTCTTTGGCTTAGTTGTGTTTTTATGTTCTAGATTATGATTTTTAACTGTGTTAGGATAGGTAAATGACTTAGGCTAGGGTGTATTTCAACTTACACCAAAATTCAGGTTACATCACTGTTGTAAGAATGAAAGTGCGTTGTAACCTGAGGATCCCCCTGTATTACGTAGAGTTGCTATGTATCCTGGGCTTGGTAAAGTGTCCTTTTGTAGTAAGTGTCTGTATGGCCCTGTGCCATAGCCTCCCAACCTCCAAGCTGGGCACTCAAGGTATACCCACCATGTGGACTGTGTACATCCTCCTGTTGTAATTGAGCATTAATTGCTGTTGGCATGTCAATAGGAAAAATTTATCCCAGGCCAATCAGTTCCAAAAGCTAACTGTAACCACTTACCACTGACATCCAATCAGTGTGGACAATCAGCTATGCATGGGCCCACCCCATGCAGGCTTCCCCAAACTACGGCCCTGCGGGCTGCATGTGGCCCCCTGAGGCCATTTATCTGGCCCCGCTCCGCACTTCTGGAAGGGGCACCTCTTTCATTGGTGGTCAGTGAGAGGAGCACTGTATGTGGTGGCCCTCCAATGGTCTGAGGGACAGTGAACTGGCCCCCTGTATAAAAAGTTTGGGGACCCCTGCGAGCAAAACTTACTTTTTCAGAGCACTGGTACCCACTGAGTTTGCCCCTTGAGTGTGTAATTTGTGGAGGTGGTTGAGTGGTGGTTGATGTGGTCTGAAGCTGTTCACTAGGTGTGCTGGCTCTGGGGTCACCCAGGAGATGCAGGCCAAGGTCAGCTGTCACCTGTATTCTTCCTGGGATCACCCAGCAAGAGCTACAAAGCAATCTGCAGATGGCTGGTATTCATGCTGGGATTGTAGGTGCCCAATCAAGGCCAAGCTGCAAACCAAGGCTGGCTGCTGCTAGTGCCAGGCCTGGGGCAACTTAGCCAGAGGTACAGGGCCTGCTGAAGTTCAATTCTGCTTGTTTGAGAAATTTTAGGAAGTCTGAAGCATGAGACTAGACAGACCATTTATATGGAAAAGCCACTGGAAACAGCTTGGGTAGGCCCACAAATTGGGTGTTGTGAGGTCTCAGAATTACTAAGGTGTGGCAAAGAGTGTTAGCCAGATTGATGGAGATTCAGATATGGAGCCTGCCTGCCTGCTTTGTCTCATAAAAGTGGCTTCTGCCAGCACTTTTGTCTCACATAGAGCTGCCCTCCAGCTCTTGCTCTGATGTCAGACATTCATTTTCTCCTCTATGTCCCTGGTGCCTTTCAAGCTGCTGCCTCAGCATTGGAGCTCAGAGGGAGTTAATTCAATTAAGTCTGTGCATGGGTCCTTTAATGGGAACACCTGCAACTCCAGTAGCCTTCTGTCTCACTCAGCCACAATCCCACCTAGTGTTTATGGCCAGAAGTTATGGGGACTTCTCCTACTGACACTGGAACCCTGGGTGGGAAGGGGGGTGGCTATGTAGGGCTGAGACCCCTGGCACCTTAGGGGGACCTCTGCAGCTGAAATATCCCTCCAATTTTTATTGATTTATATCTGATACATGTGGCTGTGGGACTAGCCCAGGGGTCAGGAACCTATGGCTTGCGAGCCAGATGTGGTTCTTTTGATGGCTGCATCTGGCTCACAGACAAATCTTTAATAAAAAAAAATAATGTTAAAAACATAAAACATTCTCATGTATTATAATCCATTCATTTCCTACCGCTCATGTTCATGGTTGCGGGTGGCTGGAGCCAATCACAGCTGTCCTCCGAGACAACACCAAATTTTTATTGGATAATGCCTAACGTACACGGGTCGTTGTGAGGTCAGGAAGTAAACTTTCTTCCTTTTAATCAAGTAGTAAGCTAGCTAACTGCAGAAACCCTTTTGAGGAAGAAGATGGCTAAAAGAAAAAAAGATGAGGAGTATTGTACTTTTCAGTAGGAATGGACAGAGGAATTCACCTTTGTGGAGAGACAGGTTCTGCAGTGTGTCTAATATGCAATGATAAAATTGCATTCATGAAACTGTCAAATATAAAGTGGCACTTCGACATAATCCATACTACATTTACATCAAAATATCCAGCGGGGGGCCTAACCAGGCAGTGGCACAATGGATAGAGCATCGGACTGGGATGCAGAGGACCCAGGTTTGAGATCCCGAGGTCACCAGTTTGAGCGCGGGCTCATCTGATTTGAGCAAAAGCTCACCAGCTTGACCCAAGGTCCCTGGCTCAAGCAAGGGGTTACTCAGTCTGCTGTAACCCCCCACCCCCACCCCGGTCAAGGCACATATGAGAAGGCAATCAATGAACAACTAAGGTATCGCAACGAAAGACTAATGATTGATGCTTCTCATCTCTCTTCGTTCCTGTCTGACTAGAATTCAGCTAGCTTTGCTGGTGCTTTAGCAATTGTGAGAAATGGAAAGTCATTCACAGATGGGGAGTATGCCAGAACATTCATGCTTGATGTTGCCAATGAACTTTTTGATGACTTTTTGGAAAAAGACAAGATAATCAAACGAATAAAAGACATACCTCTGTCGGCAAGAACTGTTGACGATCGTACCATCATGATGGCAAATCAAATTGAGGCAACACAAGTGAAGGACATAAATGCAGCATCATTCTTTTCTTTTGCTTTGAATTAGTTAACAGACATAAGCCATTTATCTCAGTTCAGCGTGATTGCAAGGTATGCTGTCGGTGACATACTACATGAGGAAAGTCTTGCTGTTTTTCCTATAAAAGAGACAAGAGGGGAGGGCTTCTTCAAGTCTTTCACTGAGTTCGCTAAAGAAAAAAAATCTACCGATGGTAAACTTATTTCGGTGCTCCGTGCATGGTGGGGAAAAACAGAGGATTCATAGTGCATCTTCGTGAACATGAAAAGAGACCCATCCTAAGTTTTCACTGCATCCTACATCAGGAGGCGCTTTGTGCTCAGTGTGTGGCGAGCAGCTTGGTGAGGTGATGTTGCTGGTCATTCGGGTGGTCAACTTTATTGTAGCCTGAGCTTTAAAGGATCGCTGGTTTAAAACACTGCTCGATGAAGTTGGGAATAATTATCCTGGTCTGCTTCTGCACAGCAATGTGCGTTGGTTGTCAAGAGGGAAGATGCTCAGCCGTTATGCGGCTTGTCTGAGCGAAATTGGACTTTTCTTGAAATGAAAAACGTCAAGCATCCTGAGTTAGCTAACACTGAGTGGCTCCTGAAGCTCTATTATCTTGTGGACATAACTGAACATCTGAACCAGCTCAATGTGAAAATGCAATGCATTGGAAATACAGTCTTATCCCTTCAACAAGCAGTGTTTGCATTTGAAAACAAGCTGGAACTCTTCATTGCCGACATTAAAACAGGTCGTTTACTACACTTTGAAAAACTGGGAGAGTTTAAAGATGCATGCACAGCAAGTGACCCTGCTCAACATCTTGATCTCCAGCAGCTAGCGGGCTTCACATATAATCTCCTGCAGTCAATCAAAGTGCGCTTTGGAGAATTTTGTGAGCACACTCGTCTTTTTAAGTTCATAACCCATCCACACAAGTGTGCAGTGGACAGCACCGACCTGAGTTACATACCCGGTGTCTCTGTCAGAGATTTTGAGCTACAAGCTGCTGACCTGAAGGCCTCAGACACGTGGATGGATAAGTTCAAGTCACTGAATGAAGATTTGGAAAGACTTGCATGACAGCAAGCAGAGTTGGCGAGCAATCACGAGTGGGGAGAAATGAAAAAACTTCAATCTGCGGACCAGCTGATTGTCAAAACTTTGAACGCGCTTCTGGTCACATACCACACACTGCAGCATGTGAGTATTGCTGTACTGACAATGTTTGGCTCTACGTATGCATGTGAGCAGTCTTTCTGACATCTAAAGAACGTTAAGACCAACCTACGATCTCGTTTAACGGATGGAAGTCTCAACGTCTGCATGAAGCTTAACCTCACCACGTATCAACCAGACTACAAAGCCATCAGCAAAACCATGCAGCAACCAGAAGTCACATTAATGGTAAGAAGTACTTTATTCATCATTGGTTAGCTACAGCATAGCAACATTATTAAAAACAATTCAGAGACTTATTGTACTTTAAAAGTGTTGGTCTTACATAAAATGCACACATTTACTTGTATTTAGTGTTAAACATATTGTATGGCTCTCACGGAATTACATTTTAAAATATGTGGCGTTCATGGCTCTGTCAGCCAAGAAGGTTCTCAACCCCTGGACCAGCCCTTCTGCATCTCCACCCCTCCTACCAGTCTCTCTGTGGCTTCTTTTTTATGTTTATGTTTATTTTATTTTTTATTTGAGAGTACATTTATTAAAGCTGGGGACAGTGAAACACAGAAGGGTTTAGGGTAGAAGAAGCAACAGGAGAGGGCCTAGGCAGAGCTAGTTTGGCTCACTGAGAAATCAGAAGAAAGGAAATATTGGAGGCAGGTTCATGGGGTTTGCTGGGGATGAGCTGCCACTGCCCATTGCTCCCCTGTTTACAAGTCTTAAGGGATCTCTTAGAGTTTAGGAGATGCATGCCTGAGAGAAAAGAAGAGAGAAGGAAAAGGTACAGGCACGCTCACAGGAGGGGGAGCACACTGTGGCTTCTTTGAATCCTTAGTTGTAGCACTGTTATTCAGCTAGATTTAAAGTAGTTCTGAATGATGGTTTTACTATAGTTTAGAATGTAGTTGTGGGACGCTATGAGTACTGCATTTACCTATGCCACCATCTTGACTGGGGGTACTGTATTTTTTTTGTTTACAGTCTGTTGGTCTTTTTATTGATTTATAAAGGCTTTTCCTATACTGGTAAAATTAGCACCTTCCTATATAAATAGCAAATACTTTTCTCATTTTATTTTTCTTTTTACTATTTTGTTGTCTTGCAGAACTTTATTTTTACATAATAAAGTTTATTGATCTTTTATTTTTTCTGAGTTTTATAACATATTAGAGATAATTTTTCCACCTCATTCACATGATTTTGGCTTTGTTAAAATAGACATCCTTAATCAAATTAAGAAATTATTTATTACTGTCTTAAAGTTTTTTAAAAAATAAAACATTCATATTATATTTTATAAAATATATCTGTATCTATGGAGATGTTATGATTTTTTTCCATTTTGATGTATTGATATAATCAATCTAAAAATTTTCCAATATTGAACAAATTATGCATTCTTTTTTTTAATAATTTTATTTTTTTAATGGGGCGACATCAATAAATCAGGATACATATATTCAAAGATGACAAGTCAAATTATGCATTCTTAAAATAAACTTGTCTTAATAATGTGGTAACATTCTTCTGTATGAGAGATTGATTCTGTGTTAATACTCCTAATTTTCCCAACACCATTTATTAAAGAGACTGTCTTTACTCCATTGTATGCTCTTACCTCCTTTGTCTAATATCAATTGTCCATAAAGGTGTGGGTTTATTTCTTGGTTCTCTGTTCTGTTCCAATGACTTGTATGCCTGTTCTTATGCCAGTACCAAGCTGTTTTGATTACTATGGTTTTGTAGTATAACTTGATATCAGGAAGTATGATACCTCCCACTTTATTCTTCATTTTCAAGATTGTTGAGGCTATTCGTGTTCTTTTTTGGTTCCATATAAATTTTTGGAATATTTGTTTTATATCTTTGAAGTATGCCATTGGTATTTTAATAGGAATTACAATGAATTTATAGATTGCTTTGGGTAATATAAAATTTTAATGTTTATTCTTCTTATCCATGAACATTGTATATGCTTCCATTTGTTTATATCTTCCTTGATTTCTTTTATCAATGTTTGATAATTTTCCAAGTATAAGTCTTTAACCTCCTTAGTTAAGTTTACTCCTAGGTACTTTATTTTTTTGGTTGCAATAGTGAAGGGGATTGTTTTCTTAACTTCTGTGGAAAAATTAGACAGGTACATGCAAAGAAATGAAACTAGACCACCAACTTACACCATTCACAAAAATAAACTCAAAATGGATAAAAGACTTAAATGTAAGTTGTGAAACCATAAACATCTTGGAAGAAAACATAGGCAGTAAACTCTCCGATATCTCTCGTAACAATATTTTTGCTGATATATCTCCACGGGCAAATGAAATAAACAACAGGATGAACAAATGGGACTGTATCAAACTAAAAAGGTTCTGCACAGCAAAAGACACCACAAACAAAATGAAAAGACAACTCACACAACGGGAGAACATATTTTCCAATACGTTTGATAAGGGGTTAATAACCAAAATTTATAAAGAACTTCTAAAACTCAACACCAGGAAGGTAAACAATCTAATTAAAAAATAGAGGAAAGAACTGAATAGACACTTCTCCAAAGAGGACATACAAATGGCCAGTAGGCATATGAAAAAATGTTCAATGTCACTAATCATCAGAGAAATGCAAATTAAAACCACAATGAGATACCACCTCACATCTGTCAGAGTGGCACTCATTAATAAAATAACACACTATAAGTGCTGGTGAGGGTGTGGAGAAAAGGGGACCCTCCTGCACTGCTGGTGGGAATGCAGACTTGTGCAGCCACTGTGGAAAACTGTATGGGGTTTCCTCAAAAAATTAAAAATGGAACTGCCTTTTGATCCAGCTATCCCACTTTTAGGAATATATCCTAAGAATACCAAATCACTGATTCAAAAGAAGAAATGCACCCCCATGTTTATTGCAGCATTATTTACGGTAGCCAAGATCTGGAAACAGCCCAAGTGTCCGTTAGTGGATGAGTGGATTGGGAAGCTACGGTACATATACACAATGGACTACTATGTGGCTGTGAAAAACGAGGAATTCTTGCCTTTTGCAACTGCATGGATGGACCTGGAGATTATTATGCTAAGTGAAATAAGCCAAGCAGATCAAGAAATGTATCATATAATCTCCTCTATATGTGGAATCTAATGAACAAAGTGAACTGAGGAATGGAATAGAGGGTCACAGGGACTAGAGGGACAGCAGTCAGAGGGAAGCGGGATGAGGGGATAGGATCAGAGAAGGTAAAGGGATTAGTGAAACTATATATACATAACACAGAGATACAGATAACAGGACAGCAAATCCTAAATGGAAAGGGGGAGAGAGTTAGGGGGAAGGGGGCAAAATGGGTATAAAAAGGGATATAGGGGTAGGGGGTGAGGGAGTTATATTCAGTGGGACACTTGAATCCATATAAACACAATAAATTAAAAATTAATAAGAATTAAAAAATAAGAAAAAGTAAAATCATATATTATGCATGTGTTCTATAGGCAATCTGCTGATAATATATGGATTTTTGGAATGTATTCATTTTAATACAATAAATATTAATTATAGGCTTAAAAAATACTCCTAAATATGATTTGTCCATAATTTTTATTTTTCAATATTTATTATAGTAATAAAATTAATATAATTTTCTCTTAATAACAATTTGTAAGAATTTTTCCTATATCCTGGAACATTTTGTGTGATAATAAAGATATCTTTTTTGAGAATTTGGCAGAATTTCCCTGTAAATAAATATCTTTATTATTTATTGTGTTGGGGATGGTGAGTTGATAATTTTCTCAGTCTTTTTTTCTTTTTTTATGGTAATTTGTTTGTATATTTAAAAAATATTTTTCTGGGTTGCCTGACCTGGTGGTGCAGTGAATAAAGTGACCTGGAATGCTGAGGTTGCCTATTCAAAACAGCGGGCTTGCCTGGTCAAGGCACATATGGGAGTTGATGCTTCCTGCTCCTCCTCTCTCTCTCTCTCTCTCTCTCTCTCTTCCCTGTCTCTAAAATAAATAAATAAAATCTTTAAAAATATTTTCTGGGCTTAGATTTAGTAAATTATATTCTACTACTAAGTTTATCCATTTCATTCAGATTATTTAATATATGTGTTTCCTTACTTGAGTATATTGTTACACCAATGGCCCCGACAAATCTGCCTCCTGTTATTCATGTCTTTGTGTAGTCACTCCTGCAGTGCCTAGAGTTGGTCATGTGGCTTGCTTTCGTCAATGAGATATCAGCAAATATGACACAAACAGGGAACTGGCAAATACAGTACTTCACACCTGCCCTCTTGGAATACTGCCTATCACAGGTTAGGAAGCATGGTTGAGTCTGCCCTAAGGAGTAAAGACTTCACAGAACAAAAGGGCCAGTCCTCCCAGCTGTCCCAGGTAAGCTGAGCCGACTCCCTGAAAGCAGCTACATGAGTATGCCCAGTCACAACCAGAAAAAAATAAACAAACAAACAGAATCATAATAAACAGTCATTATTTTGAACCACTAAATTTTCGCATGTTTGTTATGCAGCAATGTATAACCAGAACACCTCCATAGTTTTAAAAACCTGATACATGGGGTAGGGCAGAAGTAGGTATACAGAAGTGAGTATGCAAAAACTCTGTTTATTCTTGTTATTATTTATTAATTATTGTATTATTTTCCATATAAATAACTGTATATCTACTTTTGCCCCATCTTGTACAATGACTGTTCATTGTATATTAAGTTAAATTAAAATAATCAATGCATTCATTAAAGACCTCTTAGGGAGAGATGAGAGAAACTCTGTTTAGTCCAAATCGGTAATGACTAAAATTAATTTTCATATCATGGCTTTGAAATAGCTAGGGCAAGATGAAACAATTATTACACATGTTTCAGGGATATAGTTGACCATGATATGAAATGTTTTCCACGTGTAAGTCATCTCACCAGATCCCTCTTACAGTCCTGAATTAGGAATCTTAGGTACAAAGACAGTTGCAAAACAAGATTTAGAACACAAGTCTACAGACATCCATACCAGCACTTTTTCTAATCATTATGCCATGTTCTGGCCTGTATATGACTCTTTTTTTTTTTTTTTTAGCAAGAGAGATAGAACAGAGAGAGAGAGACAGAGAGAGGGACAGACAGAAACAGGCAGGAAGGGAGAGAGATGAGATGCATCAATTCTTCGTTGCCACACCTTAGTTGTTCATTGACTGCTTTCTCATTACATGACTCTTTTAGATGATGTATAAATTTTAAAAATGTTTTACTTTGGAAACACAAAAGTAGTTTAAGGATGAAGGAGATTTGAAAATTAAACTCTCTTATAGATCACTGTTAATGTTTTCCAGAGTGGATGCTATATGTTCAGTGTCTCCTGTAGGCAAGAAGACAGTTTAATCTACCATTCTTCTTTATAGTTAAAGCAATGAGTTATTTCTAGAGGCTGAGTCTGGAGATGCAAAGTGAAATTTGGCCTGGAGGAATGGATTGGAGAATAAACAGTGTATAAGTGATAATTGAAGCCATAGGATTAGATGAGGTAATGCAGAAAATGTACTTTAGAAAAAGAACAGAAATAGCCTGACCTGTGGTGGTGCAGTGGATAGAGCGTCGACCTGGAAATGCTGAGGTCGCTGGTTCGAAGCCCTGGGCTTGCCTGGTCAGGGCACATATGGGAGTTGGTGCTTCCAGCTCCTCCCCCCCTTCTCTCTATCTCTCCCCCCCACCTCTCTCTCTCTGTCTCTCCCTCTCCTCTCTAAAAATGAATAAATAAATAAATAAATAAATAAATAAATAAATGAAAAAGAACAGAAATAAACCAAGGATGGACACCTGGAGAGAACCAATTAGAAGGGTAAGGAGAAAAAGAAAAGATAATAAAAGAGAATGCAAGAAATAGTAAGAGTGAAAGAGAAAAAACAAAAGAAAAATGTGTTTCTGGAACAAAGGGAGGAGAGAACTTCAAGAGGCTGTCAAAATCAGTCATGAGAGAGGAAAGTATTATAAGGATTAAAAAGTATCTCTTAGCCCTGGCCGGTTGGCTCAGTGGTAGAGCATCAGCCTGGCGTGCAGGAGTCCCGGGGTCGATTCCCACCAGGGCACACAGGAGAAGCGCCCATCTGCTTCTCCACCCCTCCCCTCTCCTTCCTCTCTGTCTGTCTCTTCCCCTCCCGCAGCCGAGGCTCCATTGGAGCGGAGTTTGCCTGGGCGCTGAGAATGGCTCTATGGCCTCTGCCTCAGGCACTAGAGTGGCTCTGATTGTGGCAGAGCGAGGCCCAAGATGGGCAGAGCATCGCCCCCTGGTGGGCATGCCAGGTAGATCCTGTTGGGCGCATGCGGGAGTCTGTCTGACTGCCTCCCCGTTTCCAACTTTAGAAAAATACAAAAAAAAAAAAAAAAAAAAAGTATCTCTTGGCCTTGGCCAGAGAATTTGGTTGGTTAGAGCATTGTCCCAAAACACAGAGGTTGCTGGTTCAATCCCTGGTCAGGGAACATACAGGAACATGTCAATTATCCTATTCTGTCTCTCTCCCTTCCTCTCTCTCTAAAATTCTTTTAAAAAAAGTATCTCTTGGAATTAGCAAAAGACAATTGCATGTAGATTAATAGGAACAACTCCAGTAGATGGAGTGTATATTGTCTGCCCAGCAAACCTTTTTACCCTTCATCTGGCAGCAGATCTACTTCCCTGCCCACAGTGATAAACACATAACTTGAATCATGCCAATCCTAGATCTCAACCCCCCTGGCTGTAGAGGTAGGTATATTTTCAATACTGGCATATGTTCAACAGTAAGCATATATGACCTATTGGGCCAATCTGAACCTTTGCCTGAGATCCTACTATTTGGAACCAGTGAGAAAAACACATTTTTTTCTTTTTTCTGGACAATGGAAATATCCGAATGAAGTGAAAATGCAGAGATATGTAGAGACGAGAGATGAGCAATATGGAAGACAACTGTGTTCCTACACATGGTTGTAGTTGTCCCTGATATCAGTCCCGTCTCCTTTTTCTGAAACTTAATTCTTTTTTTTTTTCTTAATTCTACAAGCCTCCTTAATGTCCTGCCAGTAATTTCCACTGTTTCTCTCTCTTTTTCAGCAATAAAAGAATTAAGATTAGTAGGTAGAAATTAGATTATAATTGATTTTAAAATGAATGATACAGAACACACCAGAATAATCATAATAAGAAATGGACAGAAACGATATAATAAAAGTAGAAAATTTTACTGAAGAACATAAAAGACGACTTGAACCAATGAGAAGTCCTGCCATGTGCCTGAGTAACTGACAATTACAAAGATGTCATTTCTCAAATTAATTTACAGGTGTAATGTAACTCCAATCAGAATCCAAATAGGATATCTTTTGGAACTTGAAACACTGATTCTAAAGTTGATTAGCTAGAAAAAATCAAAAAGAGCTGAGAAATTATTGAAAAAAAGTTGGTGAGGGGAACAATGAACACCTGCTGAGTGCTCTCTCAAGCTTAAAGTATTCAACTGTTGTGCCTCTATAATCGCCTGTCCTGTTCAAGGTGATCCTTGCCTCTGGGCACAGTTGATTGGTCCATGGGTATTCTTCCTTTAGCCTAATGTAACTTTAATAAATGTTTTTACTTGTAACCAAAAGACTCTTAATATAAAGACTTACTCAATAAAGAAATAAAAGATATTAAGACAACACATAAAACACAGTACTACTAGTATGAACACATATCAATATATCTTTGGAGTAGTAGATAAATAGCCATAACTAGAAGTACTACATATAAAAATGATGCAAATAATAAAGTTGGCATCACATGTCAATGTGTAAAAATTATTCATTAAATTGGCTAATTGTGATAACATATTAAATTGCCAATTTATAGCATATACCATGTTATTGTAGTATATGAGTATCATTTGTTTTTTCTTATCAAAAAATATTCCAATGTAGTATATGTACTGTTGCTTATTTATCCATTTTATCAGTTCTCATGTTTGTAGATCTATGGATAGTTTCTTGTTTATGGCTATTATGAACATTTTTTACATGTCTTTTTGAAAACATTTTAATTTAATAAAAATCTATATGTTAAATAGCTGACTCATAAAATAGGTGTAGTTTTGTCTTTGTTAGAAACTGCTAAATGGGTTTCGAAAGTGTTGGTATCATTTTATACTCTTTGTACTAGAAATGTATGCAAGTTCTAGTGCAGAGGTCTGGAAACTTTTTGGCTGAGAGAGCCATGAACGCCACATATTTTAAAATGTAATTCTGTGAGAGCCATACAACGGCCCGTGTACATTACACATTATCCAATAAAAATTTGGTGTTGTCCCGGAGGACAGCTGTGATTGACTCTAGCCTCCCGCAACCATGAACATGAGCAGTAGGAAATGAATGAATTGTAATACATGAAAATGTTTTATATTTTTAACATTATTTTTTTTATTAAAGATTTGTCTGCGAGCCAGATGCAGCCATCAAAAGAGCCACACCTGGCTTGTGAGTCATAGGTTCCCGACCCCTGTTCTAGTGGTTCCTAAGTCACACCAAAATCTAGTGTTTTCAGTCTTTTTTTTTTTAAGAGAGAGAGGGAGGGGGGGGAGATGAGAAGCATCAGCTTATATTTGCGGCACTTTAGTTGTTCATTGATTGCTTTCTCATATGTGCCTTGACCGGGGTTGGGAGGCTCCAGCTGAGCCAATGACCCCTTGCTCAAGCCAGTGACCTTAGGGCTTCAAGCAGCGACCATGGGATCACGTTGATGATCCTGTGCTCAAGCTAGTGAGCCTGCAGTCAAGCTGGTGAGCCCACACTTCAGCCTGCAACCTTGGAGTTTCAAACCTGGGACATCAGTGTCCCAGAATGTTGTTCTATCTAATCTGTGTTAGGTTCAAGGAAGTGTGCTGTGGCTGCCAGAGTCGAACTCTTAGAAAAAAAAGGAACAGGGAAGTGCTGACAAGGTCCCTGTGAGGCTGAGAACAGAATTCAGCACAAAGACATCCTGGATTTTATGAGTCAGAGACCCCTATCAGAAGTTTATGTTTGAAATTCTCCACTGAGCTATACCCCCCCCATTGCTATGCTGCACGCTACCTCTCTAGCGAATAGCTAACTGCCACATCTGCTTCTGTATAATGCTTGCTCAGCCTAGATAGCCACCCTATAAAAAGGAGCCATTTTGGAAGCTCAGGGCTGCAGTGCTCCCTTGCGTGGGTTGCCTGCAGTCCCTGCGCAGGTCTGCAATAAAACTTATAAAATTCACTTTGGGTTTGCTGTGGCCTATCTCCTGGGATGTAACACTCTGCCACCACTGGCCAGGCTTGTCAGTCTTCTTAATGTTTAATGTTTTTGAAAGTGTGACATAGTATCTCATTGTAGTTTTAATTTGCATTGTTCTGAACCATGTTGATACCTTTTCTAAGTTTCTATTCTGGAAACCTTAGGGTGTGGCCTTCTTTCTCATTCTTACAAAATGGCTGCTGGAACTCTAGCAGTCACTCTGACTTATTGGCAAAAAACCCCACAAAACACTCCACAAAAGATCCAGGTCCTGAAGTCATTTATCTATTGAGTTTTTCCCAGAACCTCATCTAATGACTTCTGTTTACATTTTATTGTTCAGAATATGTCACATGGCCCCTCCAATCTGCAAGCAAGGCTGGGATATGCAGCTTTTAAAGTCGGTGCTCTGGGTATCTATTGCTATTTATCTATTGTGTAACAAACCATCTCAAAACTTGGTAGCTTAGCTGGGTGGTGGGAGGTGGAGAAAGGTAGAAGGGGGATAGATGATGATGGAGAAACACTTGACTTGGGGTGGTGAATGAAATGCAATATACGGATGATATACTGTAGAACTGTGCACTTAAAACCATATAATTGTATTAACCAATGTCACCCCAGTGAATTCAGTTAAAGAACAAACTAGTAACTTAAAATGAAAACATGTTTTTCTGACTTCCAGCCTCCCTCTAGCTGCCATTTTGCATCCCTGTGTGTGTGCGCCTATTCTCAGCTGGTCTGCCCAAGACCCCGTGAGTGCCAACCCTAGTCCCCCACACAGCCTCATTTCCTCTTCAACAAGATGAAAGAAGAGCATGTGGGACCAAGAGAAACTTGTAGAACTGTAGGCACAAGCACGCATTGGTGGGAAAGGAACTGCTCATAAAAAGAAGCAGGTGGATCCCAGAGCAACTACAGCAGATGATTAAAAAAAAACAAAAAAACCTTTTGGTTTTTCTTAAGTTAGGGCTAAAATTATCTCTGGTATTAAAAAGGTAAATATGTCCACAAACCAAGGAACAGTGATCCACTTTAACAACCCTAAAGTTCAGGCATCTCTGGCAGTTAACACTGAGAGGCCATGCTGAGACAAAGCAGCTGACAGATGTGCTACTCAGCAACTCAAACCAGCTTCCTACAAACAGGCTGACTAGGATAAGGAGACTAGCTGAAGCCCTGCCCAAAGCACCTGTGGGTGGGAAAGCCCACTTGCTACAGGAGAGGAGGAAGAGGATGAAGTTCCAGATTTTAAGGAGAATTGTGCTGAGGCTTCCGAGAATGAAGCAAACTGAACTTTGTCAACCTCTGAAGAAGATAATGTGGAAGAAGTTACTGGGAGCTGCTATTTTATATTATGATTACTTTTTTCAAATTCTCTTTATGGATCTGGTAAAATCTAGATCTCTAATATTTTTAAACCCAAGCCTCTTGGATACTGCAGCTCTTTTCAGTTTTTGCTTGTACATAAAACATTCTTTGCAGCTAATTAAGCTGAAGAAGTTTGAAACAAAGGTTTAAAACAAAGTTTGAAACAAAGGTTAAAAAAATCAAATGAAAACATGTTTTTCTCACAAATATACCATTTGGGCAAAGCTTGGCAGAAACAGCCTGTCTCTGCTCCACTCGGCAGCAACACAGCGGCAGTTGATGCTGGAGGTGGGCCAAGAGCACTCACAGTTGGAACTGTGGTTAGAACACCTACACATGACCTTTTCATGTGGCTTCTTGGCTCCACATGCCATGATGGTTGAGTCCCAAAAATGAGGGTCCCAACAGAGCCCCTGGGGAAACTGTATCAACTTTTATGACCTAGGTCTTGAATTCACATAGTAATACCTGTTCTGTACTCTATCCATCGTGACACATACCAAGACCTAGCAAGGTTAAAGGGGAGGGAAATTCAATTTTACTTCTTAATGTGGGGATGGCAGAATCTAGAAGAGCATGTGGTGTGGTCATTTAGGAGAAAGACAGTCTTCCACAACTGGGTATGTCACTTACTTTGAAACAAAGTAGGGGTCTCTTAACAGGAAATACGAGGTGAATGGAGAGTAGGTAGGTGAAATAATTTTTCTGTCATGTTCTCTACACATATCACAGCATAATTTTTTGCTTTGCCACTAGGCTATAATGTCCATGAGGGCAGTAGCCAGGCTTGTCTATCTTGTCAATTATTAGTTCCTTGGGGCATAAGAGAAAAAAAATAGATATTTAAGAAATATTTGTCAATGAATGATTATTAAACCAATAAAATTTTATAGAAATTACCAGTTTTAGAAAAATAGGCCCTGGCCGGTTGGCTCAGTGGTAGAGCGTCGGCCTGGCGTGCAGAAGTCCCGGGTTCGATTCCCGGCCAGGGCACACAGGAGAAGCGCCCATCTGCTTCTCCAACCCCTCCCCCTCTCCTTCCTCTCTGTCTCTCTCTTCCTCTCCTGCAGCCGAGGCTCCATTGGAGCAAAGATGGCCCGGGCACTGGGGATGGCTCCTTGGCCTCTGCCCCAGGCTCTGGAGTGGCTCTGGTCGCAACAGAGCAACGCCCCGGAGGGGCAGAGCATCGCCCCTGGTGGGCAGAGCGTCGCCCCTGGTGGGCGTGCCGGGTGGATCCCGGTCGGGCGTATGCGGGAGTCTGTCTGACTGTCTCTCCCTGTTTCCAGCTTCAGAAAAATACAAAAAAAAAAAAAAAAACCATGCAAAAAAAAAATAAAAATAAAAATAAACTGTGGACCTGCGGTGGCGCAATGGATAAAGCGTCGATCTGGAAATGCTGAGGTCGCCGGTTCGAAACCCTGGGCTTGCCTGGTCAAGGCACATATGGGAGTTGATGCTTCCAGCTCCTCCCCCCTTCTCTCCCTCTGTCTCTCCCTCTCCTCTCTAAAATAAAAATAAAATAAAATAAAATAAAATGGTGCCGCCAATAATAAGTAAAAAAAAAAAAGAAAAAGAAACTGTGATATAAACATTAGAAAAAAATAAAAGAATGGAACATTTAAAAGTTGCTAACCTACAGAGTCTAATAAACATTTACACTAAAGATTAAAACAAATATCCTCATTTCACTTTTTAAAATAAAAAACAGCCCTTGCTGGGTAGCTAAGTGGATAGAGCGTCATCTTGGCACACCCAGGTCATGGGTTAGATCTACAGTCAGGGCCCATATGAGAAACAAACAATGAGTGCACAGCTAAGTGGAACAATGAGTTGATGCTTTCCTCCCCTCTCCTCTTTCCTCTCTTTCTCTCAAATCAATGGGGGAAAAAATTTAAACATAATAAAAAATAATAGAAAATAAAATTAAAATAAAATAACATTACCTTCTAAATTAGAAATGTGTGCACTGTCTGATTATTATGTGGAAGGAAGGACTTCTCAAAAAAGATAAAGCATGCTTCAGTGAGATGATCAAAGACCACTAGCCAGTCTCAAGAATTTTGCGTATATTTTTTCAAATTGGTTTTGAAGAGCCAACAATTGATCATCATTTGCTATTGCTGAGACGGCTTGGAAACTGGGACCTCTCTAATCCATTGTGGATCAGTACTGAGGTTAAGAGTTTGTTCATTTGATAAGCTTTTTCATCTTTATCTTTAAACCATTGGTTCAAGTGACTTAAATTTTTTCGGACTTATTTTCTTTGATATGTTTCAATATTTTTATTGTTTTTATTAGTCTTAGAATCCCTTTCCAGGAGCCTTTTAAAGTCTTGGCTTTTTCCTGGTCCATTTAATAACTAGTTCACCATTAACCGTGTCTTTTCATGGCACATTCTTTAGGATTTTGTGTGACTAACATTCTCATACTGTGATCTTTTTAACATGCAGATCTGATTGTGTTACTTCTCTGCTCAAACTATTTCAATAGCTTCCCGTTGGCACAGATTCAAAGTTCTTAGCATGACAGACAAAGCCCTTCAAGAGTTGGCTCCCCATGTTCCACCACTCTCTCCCCTCAGGCTACTGAGCACCTGTGCTTTCTCAGGTCTCAGTACCTCTCCATCCACCCCTGCCTAGTATCTTTCCACGCTGAGGGAAGAATATCTGTTAAGTGTTTCCTCTTAATTTCTCTCCCTTTTGTCCATCTGACAAACTCTTACCCTTAGTATCATTTCAGAAATAACTCCTCGTGGATCCCCTCTTCACTGAGCCTTTCTCACAGATCAGGTGTGTTTTCCTTGTCTTGGTTTGAAAATCTAAATCTGAATTAAGGTCTTCAAAAATTAAAATTAATAGAAGCCCGGCCAGGTGGTGGCACGGTGGATAGAGCAGTGATCTGGGACGCTGAGGGCCCAGGTCAAAACCCTGAGGTCGCTGCCTTCAGCGCAGGCTCACCAGCTTGAGCACAGGGTCACTGGCTTAAGCGTGAGATCATAGACATGACCTAAAGGTCACTGGGTCCAAAAGTTGAGCCCAAGATTGCAGGCTTAAGTAAGGAGTCACTGGCTCAGATGGAAACTGCCCCCCCCCATTAAGGAATGTATGAGAACAACTAAGATGCCACAAATACAAGTTGATGCTTCTCATCTCTCTCCCTTCCTGCCTGTCTGTCCCTATCTGTTCACTTCTCTCTCTCTCCAAAACAACAAAAAACAAACGAACAAAAAGACAAAACACCTTTTTTTTTTTTTTATAACAAGCAGTTTTATACAAAAGCTCAGTGGAAGAAACCAAGCACTGTGGTTCCTTTAAATGGCATTTACTATTCTTTCCACTTCTCATTTATTTTTGTAGGAGTAGAGATGAGAAGGGGGAGAAAGGCATCCTACTCCTTTGATGGGGCTCTTTCTGCACTTAGTACTGGCCAAAGAAGCAGCAGACAGGTGGGGATTGGGGATACTCCTTATGGAATGCTAAAGTGAAAGAGACCATTCTATGAAGCATCATCTGAAAATTGTATTCACTCAGCTGCATTCACCTGTGAATGGGGGCTGATGGCAGAAACTTGGACTCAAGCCTTGTCAACACACTTTCTATCTTCTTCCTTCTACCTGCCTCCTTCACTAGCTTTTAGGGTATGTTTCCCCATCACCCATAGGACACTCACTCACCTTCTCTGTCCTCTGAGTACCTGCCTTTTCAGAAGTTCTGTTTTAGTTTGGTGCTGTCATGACAAATCTATTACTATGATTGAAGAGAAGAAACAAACAGACCCAAACAGCAGAAAATTTCTTTAATGTCTATGGCTACAGAAATTTACAAAAACAGTCAGACAAAGCAGGAAGGAATTTAGGATGCTCCCAGTTAGATTTACAGACTTTTCAAGTTCCCATAGTCCCCACTTGGGAGTGAGACATCTTTGCCATTGTCACGGGGAATTTCCAATCTTCCCTCTGCCTCATTTTCTGGAAACTCTGCAATTGCCATGTCTGCTCTACAGCTGCAAGTAATTGATGCAAATTAACCCTAGCACATTCTGGACTGTTTATTGGAAGACTGTTAGCTGTAGGTGAATTTTCCTACAGTAGAGTATCTGCAAAAGGCCCAGGTTTCAGGGTTGTTTTTGTTTAGTCTATTTTTACATATGGTGTTTCCACACCGATCAGGGTTATCCCTGAATTACTGTGAGGGAGAGAGCACCTTAGTTTCATGAGGTCCAGTCAGATTCCCAAGGTTTGAATTTTTGGGTGACAACCCATCCTGGTTTTCCCAGAACTGAAGAGTTCTATCAAGGATGCAGGACTTGTCCATGGAGACTTCCAGGCTGTAATGCAGCGGCCATGGCCAGGTAGATTCACACTGGGTTTGGGCAGATGATAGAGGAACTGCAGAGCCGGAAAGCGTTGAGCTGTTCCATTTATCAGATTTTCACGATGACAGATGAACAAACAGGCAGAGGAAAACTGCTTCTTACGGCAGCGGGTGAATGACCAGCAAAATGGTCCCTCGTTGTGGCAGGCCAGCCACCCACACTCTGTCCCGAGGGCAAGCACCCATAGCTTACATAGACTAGACACACGTGGCTCTGCCAGGTGCTCATGCACTAATCCTGCAAAATGTAAGCAAGCAAGCCTAACACAGCTGTTTTCCCTACACAGGCAAATTGGGAGAGTGGGTCACTCTAGATATTTGTCACTAGCTGTGTGACCTTCCACAAGGTACCTAGCCACTTAGTGCCTCAGATTGCTCAGGCCTAGGATGGAGAAAATAATAATAGCTCACCACCATAGAAGTATTACTGGGTTAAAAATGTAGTATTTGTAAGTTACTTATAACAGTGTCTGGCATATATATATTTCTTAAATTAAAAAATTAAGAAAAACCTATTTTACCCTGGGCATAATCTCAGTGTCCAAGCAATGCCTGTATTATCTTAGGGACTTCCAAAAGTAAATTTCTCATTTATCTACACATTTATAATTGATTTGTTACCATCTAACTTTCACATATAACAATACATTCACAAAAGCAACATTTTCATAGTAATGTTAAACACCAAAATGCTATTATATAAAGTAATGTGAATAGTAAAAATGTGATTGTGAAAAGTGCCCTTCAACCCCCTCTCTTTCGCTTCTGCTCTTATGCTACTTTAAACGAAGCTCCATTATAACTAATATAACATTACATGTCAATTACACCTCAATACAATAAAACTCCATTATAGTAATTACTGCATTGTATTAGAATTGTATGTTTATTACTATATGAGAGAGGATGTGCAAGGGGTGGGATGAGCACCAAGGGAGAGCCTGTGTTGCTTAGAGGGGCAAGAGACTTAGGCCAGTGGCTATTAACAACTGCACTCTTCCACCAGAAATGAGAGAACCAATGAGTCTCAGACCCTCGCTCATCTGATTAGCCACCCCTCCTCAAATGGAGGACAGTGGATACTGGTAGAGAAGGCAACAAGAAGCAGGGACTTTTTAAAATTTTTTTATTTTTTATTTTAGCAAGAGAGAGAGACAGGAAGGAACAGAAATGAGAAGCATCAATTCTTTATTGTGACACTTTAGTTGTTCATTGATTGCTTTCTAATATGTGCCTCGACTGGGGGGCTCCAGTTGAGCCAGTGGTGACCCCTTGCTCAAGCCAGCAACCTTGGGTTCAAACCAGAGACCTTTGGGCTCAAGCCAATGACCATGGGGTCATGCCTCTGATCCCATGCTCAAGCCAGTGACCCTGTGCTCAAGCTGGTAAGCCCATACTCAAGCCAGTGATCTTGGGGTTTTGAACCTGGGTCCTCAGAGTTCCAGGCTGACACTCTAGCCACTGTGCCACCACCTGGTTAGGCAAGGGATTTTTTTCTCTACCCACAGTCTTTGATTGAAAGCTCCCTTATTTAAAATATTTAATGTTTTGAAGCTTTTTTCCTTGGGGCTCAAATCTAGAGCAGTGTTTCGACAAAGAGCAAAGTCCATGCACACTTAAATATTTTAAATTAACAGTATGGTGGTTACCTAAGCAAAAAGGGATGCGGAGCAGTACAGGGCAAAGGGGTCAATATGGTGACAAAAGGAGATTCGACTTTGGTAAACACACAGTGCAATATATAGATGATGTGTCATAAAGTTGTACACTTTAATTCTATATAATTTTATTAACCAATGCCCTCCAATACATTTAATTATAAAAAATATTTCACTAACAAAAAAAAATTAGATTTCTAGGTTTTATTTTGAACCTCATGAAAAGGACTAAAGACTCATAGACTCCTCCCAATACTTCTTAAAATCATCCATTTCTTCTTGTATATGTCTTCCGCTCTATTCAATCAGTCAGCCCAGTACCTTCCCTCCTTAGAGCACACTCTCCTTCCCTTCCCTCATTTCTTTCACTCTCAAGTGTAGAGGCATTTGTTCCTACAACACTTTTCTTATACTCCTGAGCTCCTTATTATATAAATGGACTTAATTGCTTTGCTAAATTGTTGCCTCCTCCTAGGAATCTTTCCCTGTTCTAAATCTGTGCTGTCCTTTCAATTTGCTAGTGGCAATGTGACTACTGAGCACTTGAAATGTGGCTAATCTAATTTGAGATATACTGACAGTATATATGCACTGAATTAAAAGACTTACTATGAAAAAAATGTAAAATATCTCATTAATAAGTTTAATATTGATTGCATATTGAAATTATAATATTGGAAAATATTGGGTTAAATAAAACATTAAAATTAATTTCATCATTTTCTTTTTTAAAATGTGGCTAACTAGAATATGTAAAATTACACACGAGCCTGACCAGGCAGTGGCGCAGTGGTTAGAGCATCGGACTGGGATGCCTAAGACCCAGGCTTGAAAGCTTAAGGTCATGAGCTTGAGTGCATGAGTACAGGCTCATCTGGTTTGAGCACAGCTCACCAGCATGAACCCAAGGTCACTTTTTTTTTTTTTTTTTTTGTATTTTTCTGAAGCTGGAAACGGGGAAAGACAGTCAGACAGACTCCCGCATGCGCCCGACCGGGATCCACCCGGCATGCCCACCAGGGGCGAGGCTCTGCCCACCAGGGGGCGATGCTCTGCCCCTCTGGGCTTTGCTCTGCCGCGACCAGAGCCATTCTAGCGCCTGGGGCAGAAGCCAATGAGCCATCCCCAGCGCCCGGTCATCTTTGCTCCAATGGAGCCTCGGCTGGGGGAGGGGAAGAGAGAGACAGAGAGGAAGAAGAGGGGGAGGGGTGGAGAAGCAGATGGGCGCTTCTCCTGTGTGCCCTGGCCGGTAATCGAACCCAGATCCCCCGCACGCCAGGCCGATGCTCTACCACTGAGCCAACCGGCCAGAGCCACTTTTTTTTTTTTTTTTTTTTTGTGGGAAAGACAGAGAGAGTCAGAGAGAGAGACAGATAGGGATAGACAGACAGGAAGGAAGAGAGATGAGAAACATCAACTTTTCGTTGCGGCACCTTAGTTGTTTATTGATTGATTTCTCATATGTGCCTTGACTGGGGGGCTACAGCAGACCGAGTGACCCCTTGCTCGAGCAGCGACCTTGGGATCAAGCTGGTGAGCCTTAATCAAACCAGATAAGCTTGTGCTCAAGCTGGCGACCTTGGGGGTCTTGAACCTGGGTTCTCCACATCCCAGTTCGACACTCTATCCACTGCGCCACCACCTGGTCAGGCGAACCCAAGCTCACTTGCTTGAGCAAGGGGTCACTCAGTCTGCTGTAGCTCCCTGGTCAAGACGCATGTGAGAAAGCAATCAATGAACAACTAAGGTGCCACAATGAAGAACTAATGCTTCTCATCTCTCTCTATCCTGTCTGTCTGTCCCTACCTGTCCCTCTCTCTGTCTCTGTCTCTGTCTCTGTCAAAAAATAAATAAGTAAATAAAATAAAATTACATATGTGACTCATATTATATTACATTTCTATTGGACAGTAGTACTCTAAATCAGGTCATCAAACATATTCTGTGAAGGGCCAGACGGGGACTATTTTAGGCTTTGTGAGCCATATGGTCTCTGTCACAACTACTCCATTTTGTCCTTGTAATATAAAAAGCAGCCATAGACTAATGGTTTTTGTTGTGTTTCAATAAAACTTTATTTATAGACACAAAGGTTTGAATTTAAAATAATTTTTACATGTCATAAAATACCCTTTATTTAAAAATATCAAAGCTTTTTTATTTATTGTTTTAAAGCTCAAAAGACTTAAAGTCTGATTTGACCTGCTGGCCATTGTTTGCCCACCATTGATTACCCATATCTTCTGTATATCAGCAATAGGATGGATCCTAGGGATAAGATTATCTTTACTGCCATATAAAAGGTCTCAAGGGCTATGCCCATTAAGTGAATGAGTGCAGTGGACAGAGAAGAACTTTAGGTAATTGGAGACGAATTACCTTCTAATGGGAGCCTGGACTCAGAGTTTTCTGAGTTATCATTCAGCTACTTGAATCTTGGGTAGCCAGATCTTCTAAGTATCTTTTTACAGAAGCCGGAAATTAAAATATTTATGTTAAGCTTTCCAATTACAAGTTTTCCCCCTACTTCTTATATAATTCTCTTAATATTTTAATGGTTTTTATTCTTTGTTAAAATGCATTCTTTCTTGGAAATGGCTTTTAAGAGACTTGTAATGAGAACTATCATGACTCAACAAAGCCAGAATTTTATTTTAGCTTTACTATGACTATTTCAGGGAGAATATGTACCTAGAAAACTGAGTACTCACTGAACTGAAAGGAAAAATACCAAGACCAACATGAAAATTGATTTTGGGGTTTTAAAAATACCACTTTCGGCCCTGGCCGGTTGGCTCAGCGGTAGAGCGTCTGCCTGGCGTGCAGGGGACCCGGGTTCGATTCCTGGCCAGGGCACATAGGAGAAGCACCCATTTGCTTTTCCACCCCCCCTCCTTCCTCTCTGTCTCTCTCTTCCCCTCCCGCAGCCAAGGCTCCATTGGAGCAGGGATGGTCCAGGCGCTGGGGATGGCTCCTTGGCCTCTGCCCCAGGCGCTGGAGTGGCTCTGGTTGCAGCAGGGCGATGCCCCGGAGGGGCAGAGCTTCGCCCCTGGTGGGCATGCCGGGTGGATCCCGGTTGGGCGCATGTGGGAGTCTGTCTGACTGTCTCTCCCCGTTTCCAGCTTCAGAAAAATACAAAAAAACAAACAAAAAAAACACTTTCATGTTTCATTTAACAGTTACTTTTGGGACATCTTTATTCCTATTTTAAATAAATTTTATACTAGTAGCTTAATAAAAAAATTCTGAAATTATTATTTTTTTTAAAAGTGCTATAATAGAATACGATGTCTCAAATTTATTTGAGAATGTCTTCTGTTCCTAAACTCTGCCAACTGGAGACAACTTGTTGATGTTATAGAGCTTCCTTTTTGAGAAAGGTGCATAGCTCAGAATTACTTCTGCTTCCCAGTTTTGCCAAGAGGGCTTCCTAAACCCATGAGTTAAATCATTTTATCTTTGATATTAAGAAGTATAGCCAATTTATATTTAGGTCAATCCTTCAAAACATAAAAGATATGCTGATTGATTTAATATAGTTTTGTAGCATTTATATATTTATAGATATATGGATATGTATGAATATATATATTTATATGATTTCAGCAAACTCTTGCCCTCTAACATGTAAAATTATACAATAAATCTCAGCAATAACCTTCAGACATAATTTTTCAAAGTTTCTACCCATGAAACACAAAGCCAGCTTTTCACAATGACCACTATGTTCAAATACTAGAGTATAGGAGGAAACGAATAAAAAGAATAAAACCTGGACCAGGATTGTTCTAATTTATCTCAACTAAAGGAATCAAGTTGGGTGCATCTTCACTGTATGTGTTCATAATGACAGAATCCTACATAATGAAAAGTTCCCATACCTCTTCATTCTCAAGCTGTTATGAAATTCTAACTATGCCCACAGTATCCTTTTCATATTGTTTCTTATTATTTAACAAGTAGATTTAGTCCAAAAATCATCTTGAGGAACTTAAATACTAAATACTTGCAAGTTTTCCAACATTGTCTTTTCACAGGTTTTCTTATTTCTCTACATAATTCCAAGTATTTTTTGTGTGTCTTCTTTTGTTTTCTAATATTTATCTCTTTTTTCTTTAACCAATATCCCTCCATCCAAATTATCTTTCCATTGAATTTTATATAAAGTTGCAAAATTTATTTCTGTGTGTGCTTTACATATGAGATGTACAATAAATATTTGTTAAATAAATCTATAATATTAGGAAAACTGCTTCTTCATTTCTGTTCTTCATATTTTTCTGATATATCCCTTCAATAGTTTTACAGACTAATGAATCAAGGAGCAGAAGCAATTTTATCCACTGATATGGGTAATTGTCAGTTTTTCTCTTAATTAGAATTAGAGGGATTACAACTCCTTTCCATTCTTCCCAAAATAAAGCAACAGAAATCAGAGCCTTGAGTATCTACCTGAAAACTTTTTACCAAGTTGATGAGCCAAAGAAGACAAAATAACGTGGGATATTTTGTACTGTGATCTGGAAACTAACTTTACATCTTTTTTCTGCCATGTGAAAACCATCACTGCCTTAAGGTTCAACTTAAGTTTTGGCATATAGTCAGGTCTTTGCCCTAGCTTTCTAATCAAAACACTGGGCACACAGCAGGACCAGTACACAGTTCCAAATATAGGTTTGTATAACCAAATAAAATGTCTTGATTGAAGAAAAAGTTAAGTGGTCTGACATCTCTAAAAGACAATTCTGGTACCTTTTTTTTTTTTTAAACAAAGTAACCACAGTTTAGGTAAGCACCACAGTATTAACAGCTAATTAACTAAGAAACTATATGGATTATGTTTTTTGCAATTATAACTACCACATTGGGTTACTGAGTAAAAATCAAAGTCTGCCTCTAAAAGCTTTTACCCTAGAATAAAAAAAAATTATTATACTTAAAATCTTACACATTTGTTTTGTATTTGTTTGGGTTTGTAATCTAGTTTGGATTTTTTCTCCCTTAAAGTGGTTTGAATTTATATTGTTTATTCATTTTTTATTTGGGGCATGATTTTTTTTTCTCTCCACTGATTTCACTTATTGACCTTCTCTACCTCTGAACAGCATTTGAAGGAATGACTGGTGCCTTTGTGCATTCTCCTTCAAGTTTGGAAAGGGAACACTGAACTTTCCGCCGTGTTTCTATTTTGTGTACACTTACCACAGTCCACTCTCTGGTACCTAGTTGGCAAAAATTCCCCGTGAGGACCCTGTCTTTAAAACAAGAGCAATTTCTTAATCTGCTATTTGTCCAAAACTGCTGGTCAATATTTAGACATTGTACTGGGTGTGCTTGATCAAGAAAAGGTCCTATCCCTGATTCTGAAAAGTGCTAACCTGACAGGTGTCAGAGGTAGGTGACCTTTAAAGAAAATATTAACTGAGAATAAAAGCATTAGATGGTTTCCAAATGAGCCAAGGCTACTCATCCAGCTGCCCTTGAGCAATAAAGAAGGAAAGTCAGTGCATTAAACACTGGGTCAGTGATAAAAGCCATGAAAAAAAAAATCATCTTTCTCAGATAGACAATGCTGATATTGGCAGTCCTTGAATACTATTTAAAAAGAAAACCACACTTCTTTTGGAGAAATGCTTAATGGGGTCTGTAGAATTGAATGACCTTTAAATTGCTATAATCTCATGACAGAAACCTTTCACACACAGCATCTAATGTCTGAAAAAACATTCACATGAAAATATTGTCACTGATTTAGCAGGGCATGCCAAATCCATGTCCCGTGTCTTGCTCCCTTTTGTCACCATTCATTGCCAGAGAAAAGCTGAGATCACTAAAAGGTAATGACCGCAAAGATGTCAGTCAACCAAAATCCATCACAGTATTATAATTTAAAAACAATTTTTTTTTTTTTTTTGGTGATGAGCAGGAAGGAGAAAGTATAAAGCCTCAAATGCCTCCTCCATTCTAACCCTCTATCTTTTCTTTCAAATAAATCCTTAATATTATATTTTCCTCCTCCTATTTTCCCTACTTCTATCCTTATTAAGCAGAAATACTATTGAAATAACATATACTGAACTATGACTTCAGAAATTAGTTCTGAATCTTAAGGATCAGTGTTTTTCCTAAAATTTATATTTTGAGCCCTGGCAGGTAGCTCAGTTGCTTAGATCATCATCCCAATACACCTAAGTTGCATGTTTGATGCCATCAGGGCACATACAAGACTCAACCAATGAATGCATATATAAGTGCAACAATGAATCGATGTTGTTCTTTCTCCCTTTCTCTCTCTCTCTCTAAAATCAATCAATAAATTTTTAAAAATAAAATTGAAATTAAAATATAAATCTACAGAAAGGTAGTACATATCTAATCATTTGTTTTCTCTCTTTTCTATCTCAATTTATATTAATATTTAATATAACTTTATTATTTTGATTGATCTACTTGAGAGTTATAGACATGATACTGTCCTAAACAGTTTAGCATGTATTTCCTAAGAATTAGGTGAACCTCCTATATAACTACAATACCATCAGCTCATCCAGTTAATATAACTTTGGTATTATAGTATCATCAATATATAGTACATATTCAAATTCCCCCAACTGTTCCAGGAATTTCTTTAAGCTGTTTTTTGTTTATATATTTATTTTTTAGTTGTCATCTTTCTTTAGTTGCTAGACTATTTCCTAACTTTGATGGAGGGGTTCTTTTACTATATTGATATTTCAAGAATCCAGGCCAGTTATCTTGTAAAATGTTCCACGTGATCTGGATCCTTCCTCATAGATTCAAACACTTTTGGCAGGAATACTACATGGGTGATGCTATATGCTTTTTATCACATCACATCAAGAGGCACATGATGTCAGCTCTACCCATTACTGATGATATTAAGTTTAATGACTTGGCTAAGTGGTGTCCAATAGTTTCTTCACTGTAAAGGTCCTTTTCTCCCTTTGTAATTTATATATAATCTGTGGAGTGATACAATGAGGCATTGTATCATTATAAATAATGTTCTCCCCAAATCTTTCACTTTCCATACTTTCAGCATACTGCATATTGAGGAGCCTTGACTAAATCTGTTACTGCATTTGTGGCTATAAAATAGTGATTTTTCTACTTTTAACATTCTTTTTACATATATTACTTAGCTGATATTTTTCTGGAAGGCGAAGCTTTTGCTTTTACCTGCTTGTTATTTTTCTTTAAGTATCACTATGGACTCATAGATTCTTTCTGAGACTCAAGTTGTCCCACATTTGTCCAACTGGAGCCCTTAAAAATGAAATTTTGGGGCCCTGGCCCGTTGGCTCAGTGGTAGAGCGTCGATCCCGGCCAGGGCACACAGGAGAAGCGCCCATCTGCTTCTCCACCCCTCCCCCTCTCCTTCCTCTCTGTCTCTCTCTTCCCCTCCTGCAGCCAGGGCTCCATTGGAGCAAAGATGGCCTGGGCGCTGGGGATGGCTCCTTGGCCTCTGCCCCAGGCGCTACAGTGGCTCTGGTCGCAACAGAGCGAGGCCCCGGAGGGGCAGAGCATCGCCCCCTGGTGGGCAGATCGTCGCCCCTGGTGGGTGTGCCGGGTGGATCCCGGTGGGGCGCATGCAAGAGTCTGTCTGACTGTCTCTCCCCGTTTCCAGCTTCAGAAAAATACAAAAAAAAAAAAATGAAAATTTGGGCCCTGGCCGGTTGGCTCAGTGGTAGAGTGTCAGCCTGGCGTGCAGAAGTCCCAGGTTTGATTCCAGGCCAGGGGACACAGAGAGGGGCGCCCATCTGCTTCTCCACCCCTCCCCTTCTTTCCTCTCTGTCTCTCTCTTCCGCTCCCGCAGCCAAGGATCCATTGGAGCAGGGTTGGCCGGGGTGCTTGGGATGGCTCTATGGCCTCTGCCTCAGGCGCTAGAATGGCTCTCGTTGCAACGGAGTGACGTCCCAGATGGGCATGCCGGGTGGATCCCAGGCGGGCACATGTGGGAGTCTGTCTGACTGCCTCCCCGTTTCCAGCTTTGAAAAAATAAAAAAAAATAAAAAAATAAAAATAAAAATGAAATTTTGATTTGGAAGTATTTGCTTGTTTGTGACCACAGTAAATAATTTCATAATTTCAACAATCTTTTTTTCTCCAGAGTAAGAATAACTACCGTTGTCCTGGCTAAATTATTTTTCTTTCTTAAACAGAGATACAAGGGTTTATTGTTATGTGCTTAATAACATTTTTTCATTTTTTTTTTTTGTAACAACCTATCAACTCCAAGGTAATAATTGTAAAACACCCTGAAATAAATGAGAGTGTTAGAGGTATCCTATATTTATATGCTATTTCAAAGGACCAGGAACAGTAGCTGACCTTCAATGAAGAGCCAATAAAAGTTAATTGAATATACTGAATTAATAGTAAAACCAAAATGTCAAAGTCAGGAAACATAAGCCAAATAATTGGCATAATATATGTTAAGGGTCTAATTGTATAAAAATAAGTAAAGCCCTTTTGCTACTCATAGGTGATTTTTATTTCCTTGTTACAACTGAAGTTTCCCTAAAATTGCTACCATTATAGTTTAGAAGATAATCCCTCACTAACATTCCTGTATTTGATTTCACAGAGAATACATAATAGAACAATAATTACTAATATCTTCTAGGAGTTCTCTTGATTTAGCACATTGGTAAATGAATATTCCTTTTTTCCTATCATTTTTTATTAATCCCTAGATCAATAGTTTTTTTTTTTGTCAAAGTACTGTATCTCTGGGATGACAAATTGCTTAATAAAAGTTAGAGAGTGGGATCCAAAAGAGATAGAATAAACTAATAAACTTCTCTGTGAGAAAAACTATGAATGGAAACTGACAAATAGATGTAGTCATGTCCATTTTGTATAGCTGTTTTTTAAACTGATGCTAACATAAATTTACATTAAAAAACACATATAAAATTATGTCATTGTAGATTATCTACAAAGTAGATAATAAATTCATGGATTATTCAAAACTGACTGTAAACAGTTTAACCCAATCAGGATACTTGATCCTACTAGAAGGAAATAAATCACTTACTTCTTAGAGGCTTAATATTATTTTCAAACTACTGTCAGACTATTTAATACACAGAAAGGAGTAATTTCTACTTCCTAAGTTTCTATCAAGTTTTTTTATTTTTTTAAAAATATATCTTATTTTTTTAAGTGTTATTCAGTTTTTTGAGAGAAGAGAGAGAGAGGGAGAGAGAAGGGGGAGGAGCAGAAAGCATCAACTCCCATATGTGCCCGACCAGGCAAGCCCAGGGTTTCAAACCGGTGACCTCAGCATTCCGAAGTCAACGCTTTATCCACTGCGCCACCATAGGTCAGGACTTCTATCAAGTTTTAATTGAAGTTTGACCTGTTGTATAAATACTATAAAAACACAAGAAAAAGAAGTTTGACCTGCCTACATTAGTTCATAGGCCTGGTAGCTATTTTCTCATTTTTACCAAATATGGAAAAATATAGATTATGATTTTAGGGTAAAATGATTATTTTAACTTTCCATTAATAATATGTGAATGGGAACAATGAAATCATATATGAAAACAGAATTTCCACTGAAAATCAAGAAAATCACGTCATTATTAAAGACAGAATATTGTGTAGCAGTCTTTAAAGAGTTGCCAGAGATGCATAAAGATACAGTAAAATTGTCAACTTTTTAGACAGTTTTACAGTAAGGAGTCCCCCTCCCCCTGGCTATATATAGTATTTTTTTGTAGCAGTATCAGTTTAATATTTATTTTGCCTACAAATAACATTCCACTGGGGTTCTTGTATCTATTAGGAAGACCTATTCAATCACATTATATCTACTGATCTCCAACAGTACTTATTTTGTTTCATATTGTTGGTCTTATGAAATATCCTTGATTAATTTTCAGGCCTTTAGGCACTGTTTATTAAATTAGAGAATGAGCCACTAAATTAATAAATTATGGTGGAGGATCTTGTCTTCTGAATGTATAAGTGCATTGCTTAAATTATTCTCAAAGAATAATTTACACATGAAAGGGCTCTAGTGTTTAAAAAAATATTTGTGTATTTTTTTTGTGTGTGTATGTGTATTTTTCTTTATTTTTTTGAAGATTTTATTTATTGATTTATAGAGAGAGGAGGGGATGGGGAGCAAGAAGTATCAACTTATAGTTGCTTCACTTTTGTTGTTCACTGGTTGCTTGTTGTTAAGTTGACCAACATTTTTATAATGAAAAGGACAAAAATAAATTGAAGAAAACAATATTATAAATGAAACTTTTTATTCATTGCAACAATAATACACTATAATATGATAAATTCATAATAAAAACATTTGTAATATTTTATATTATAATTATGCTTTTATGCCTATTAATTTTTAATAATAATTATTAAAAAAAGTACTCATTTAGATACAAATACGTCACATCACATTCACTGGATTGACTCTGCATCGATTGAATACGGACATTTACAGATTAGTCTTCCAATATCAAAAAGGAGGACATGTAGGAGGACACTTTTTGAGGGAGGATGGAACTTACAAAAGAAGGACTCTCCTCCCTAAAGGAGGATGATTGGTCACCTTACTGTTGTATGTGCCTTGACCAGGCAAGCCCAGGGCCTGAAACTGGCAACCTCAGTGTTCCAAGTGAAAGCTTTATCCACTTCGCCAACACAAGTCAGGTATGGGTGTCTATTTCTTATCTCTGGAAATAGTCCTAGACTAGGTCCTGAAGTGGGTATCAAAACAATTCTTTTTTAATTAAAAAATATTTTTTTCCATTGAATTGAGAGAGAGGAAGGTGAGAGAGAGAGAGAGAGAGAGAGAGAGAGAAGCATCGACCTGTTGTTCCACTTTGTTGTGCAATCATCAGTCACTTTTCGTATGTGCCCTGACTGGGATTGAACCCACAACCCAGGCCGGTATGACACTCATCAACTGAATCACCCAGCCAACCCCAAAGCAATTGTTTTTTCAAATGATTTGTACTGTTCTGAAGTTCCTGATACAGTATCCTAAACTCATGAATTAAACATAATGTTAAAAATGTAATATTTTGGTCCTAGCTGGATTGCTCAGTTGGTTAGAGCTTTGTCTGAAGCACAGAGGTTGCCAGTTTGATCCCCAGTCAGAGCACATACAAGAACAAATCAATGTTCCTGTCTCTCTCTCTCTCTCTTTTCCTTCCTCTCTCACTAAAATTAATCAATAAATTTTTTTTAATGTAACATTTTGAGCCAAAAAATTTCATAAGGAAAAGAGGCCACTTCAACTGAGAAAATACACTGCTGATCTTGAAAAGGCTTTCTTTCATTACAAGATTTTTTTTTCTTAAAAGAGCTATAATAAGATGAACAGAGAAATAATTTTTTTTTTTTAAAAAAAAGTATGATTTATTTATTTTTTTAAACTTTATTTTTAAAGATTTTATTTATTCATTTTAGAGAGGAGAAAAAGAGAGAGAGAGAGAAAAGCAGATGGGTGAGGGGTTGATAAGCAGATGGGTACTTCTCTTGTGTGCCCTGATCAGGAATTGAACACAGGACATACACAGGCTGGGCCACGCTGTACCACTGGAGAAAACATTTCAAGATCAGGGAAAGGAAATTAGGACTTGGCTGCTGTTGCAAAAAAGAGATCACTACCTTCCCACCTTATTTCAAGTTTAAAAAAGTGGAATTGAGGGCAATGATTACTGGCTTCTAATCTTGGGCCACTCTTTTTCTTGTTCTTGGGGTGTTCATGTCATATTTGAATGCTGTTTGCTTATGTGTGACATACATCTTTATCCCAAACTTAGTTATGAAAAAATTAAAAAGAAATTGTTTTGGTGAAACTTCTCCCCTCTGTGGCAGCAGGAACCCTAGTATATTTAAAAAATTTTTAATGTTTATTTTATTGATTTTAGAGAGAAGAAGGGAGAGAGAGTGCAACAGAGAGAGAGTTAGGAACATGGATCTGTCCCAGTATATGCTCTGACCAGGGATAGAACTGGCAACCTCTGTACTTCAGGACTATGCTCTAACCAAACAAGCTATTTGGCTAGGGCAACCCTGCCATTCTTCTGTTCTTAGAGCCTGACTCCGTGCCTGGCACATGGAATGAGCAAAATATAGTTTTGGTGAATGAGCACATGGGTGAAGTACACAGAAAAAGTATATCATTAGTAATTATGTGTCTAATATTTGCAAGATATTTGGTTAATGTCTGTCCCATTATTATTTTTTTTATGTATCTTCTCCCCTTTCCCTTAAACCCATACAGCAAAGCATGAGCAATGGTTTTTGTTTTATTGATTTGATTATTTGAGTTTATACATCAATAATCTATCACAACAAATAAATAGATAAAATTCTAATAAGAAAAAACATCTGCTTCTTTATACCATAATTAGTTTTTAAAGGAGTTATTTTGTGCTAGCAACATCCAAATTGACCTCAACTTTTAAACTAAACAATACAGTTGCAAATAAAAGGACTGGAGCCAAAATGATGGTGATCAGGGCAGTAGTGACTGCAGTGGTAGTGATCAGGAGTTAATGTCTGTCCCAGATACGGTCCTCTTTTATTCTTCATTAAGCATTTTATTTTGATATGACGATGTCAACTGTTTCTCCTATCTGCTCCTCAAAACTAACCCTATAGTAAGTTCTTCTTATTGTGCTAAGTCTTATAGCACATATTTTGGTAAGAATTTCTTTTTTGGATAAATAGGTGGTTTTAACTCTCATCACTTCCATTTTTATTTTATTTTTTGTATTTAATATGAGAGAAATTTTTCTTAAAATTTATTTGTAAAATATTATCTATAATTATATTGTTAAGTACTCAAAAGGTTGTATCCCATTGTATCTCACTTCAAGTGCAAAGATCTTCAGATGTGTTGGACACAAAATTAATCAGCTGTTACTCCTCTTTGATTACTTTTAACTGATAGCTTGTTAGAGTGTTATAAGTAATAATTTGAGAGACTGCCATAAATTCCTTTACCCTAAAGTTGAATCTAGAGTATTCAGGGTTGTGTTTTTTTCTTTTCTCTTCCTCCTGGTCTTTTTTGTTCTAAAGAGGTCATATAAGGACTTCCGTGGAAGGGCTCTGTGCGCCATCTACTGACGAAATCTATAATGAGAATTACCCTTACCTTCGATTTTTAAAGCATTTTTTTAGAAAGGAGGGATAATAGGAAAAGACTCTCTGTCTGACTCTATGACTTATTGGTGATTTCTAGAATAAATCTGAATTCTGCAAACACGTAATTCAAAAAGCAGACATCAGTTCCTCAGCCCGAGTACAAATTACAAGAGAAAATTCCAAGAAAGACTTAGCCAAACCCTTAAGTCAATTTAAATGAGTAGGATTGTTGTTTTTCACCTGTGTGGTGAGCTACACGGGCTGCCTAATGGTTGCCGCCTTATAGAAAATGGCTTTACCAATGGCACATCCAGATAACCATCAGTTTCCAATCTTATTATTCCAAAGGAATTCTCTCCAGTTTTATTATTTTATAAAAAATTTAATGATGCATAGCAAGTAGGTCTACCCTTCATAGATACTAACACACAGCTCGTCTGCGTGTATATAAATTTAGTCCTTATATGCACACACACACACACACCTACAGGTACACCTACAAGATGATATGCCATCTATGTACATGTAGGTCAGTTGAGAAATCTAAGCCCTTGGACTTGGATTAAAATGCTTATTCCCTCCGTCGTTCTCTCCACCCTGTGCTTTTAAATTCAATAGAGAGATGGCAGAAATTGGGGTCCTTAAGCCAGAGAAGTTTTCTCGGTTTTAAGCGGAGGAGAAGCACAGTATCACTTTTAGAGGTTCAAACTATTTGAGTTGGAGGCTTGCATTGAAAATTAAAGTTGGTCCGAAGTGGTTGAATCTGATTCAGTGTGTGTGTGTGTGTGTGTGTGTGTGTGTGTGTGTGTACAGCTGGAAGAACTGAAAATAAAGTTTTCGGATGCCCCAGGTAACCTCCTTCCCTTATATCACTCTCTTTAATCCAAAGGCCGAGACAATTTGCTTACTTGCTTTCGTGGTTTTAAGAAAGATGAATGAAAAGAAAGCAAGAATGTTGAGCCAGAAAGGGGAAGAGAGGCAAGTAAAGAGGGCAGACAGGGAAAGGAGCATGAAGCCAAAGGAATACAGCAAGAAATTGGGAGGTGAGAGAAAAGGGGGAGAAAAGAAAAAAGATAAAGACGGCAAAAAATGAATAAGGGTTAGGAAGATGCAAGGATCTTTATTTAACGAACCAAAGTTACACCCATCTTTCACTTTCAAATCAATCGTCTAGATCTTATCCGTTTCCTCTGTAAAGGTTGTCTGCGTTGCTAAAGGAAGCTAGTCAGTATTCCTCACTCCGCCCCACGCGTGGCTGCGCTGTTCCATCCTCGGCAACCGAGACCAAACAACCCGAGTGGGAACGTTACAGGCGCGCGACTCTGGGAACACTCCCGCGACTGGTTGTCATTCGGGCACCTAACCGGATTAATACCAGAGATGGGATTACGTTGGCTGTCACCAATACGCCTAAAGATTATAATCCAATTTATGTACATTACAGTCAGTATTAACTTTTTCTGATATTTTAAGACTCCCAGTTACCCCTCGAGTCCTCAGAAGACAACCCTCCACTTTCTGATGCAACCAAAGAAGCTGTCAGGAAGGAAAACATCCCGAAGAAAACAACTGCGAGCCCGGTCCCGGAGGGTCTGCGCCCGGCGCACCCAGGTATTTCGCCTTTCACCTGGGCACTGCTTTGTGCTGCCTCCCGGTCGTGGACTACCAACGCGGAGGCGCTCCTTCGGAAGGAACTAGCGTTCTTGTTTCTCTCTTGTTCATTTCGTTTTTATATTTTCGGTGGCGGTGGCAGTGGCAGTGGCGAAAAGGCGGGGAGTACGGGGGAGGGTGCCTGTGAGTGGATGGGGAAAGGGGCCAGGGGATTGTTGCCGGTTATAACAGTCCCAGCGATTGCTTTCTGATGCTTATTTGTAGGATGGTATTTCTCTTGCTCAGTCTTTAAGTTTGTTTGGGTGTGAGTTCTTGCCTCGTCAGCACAAAACCACAAAAAAGACGCGATGGAAAGTAAAAGAAAGCCCCCCTCCCTCTCCCAAGCGTACTAACTTACGCCAAAGACTTGATTTAACACCCCTTCTCCGGCTACTGGGGGCTCTAGGCAGTGGCTACATTCCAGTAGTTTTAATCCGTTTTTTATTGTAGGGCGAACGAAGTTTACTCAAGGGCTAGGATGGCTCCCCAGCTGGCCGCTCGCCCTACTCCAACACCCCCTCCCCGCCCGGCCTTTCTCGCCGTCCTCCCCACCCCACCCCCCAGCAGGAACCTGTTACTTTAAGCAGGGCGTTCCAGTGTGGCTCAGCCGGCCGCCGGGGTTTCGGGAGGTGGCCGCTGATTGGCTGTTTCGAGCTCCCCCTGGCTCGCTCGCTCGGCCTCCCCGCGCGCTCAGCCCCGCCCGCACGCCCTCCCTCCGCCCCTTGAGGCTCGGAGCCCTGGTGTCAGGCGCCACGGCGCATGCTCCGGAATCTCATCCTCTGGCCCTAGAGCTGCTGCTGCTGCTGCTGCTGCTGCTTTTGCTTTTGGGGCTGAGTTTAATAACCGAGCGAGCGAGCAAGCGAACGCGGGGGAAAAAGGCAGAGAATGTCCGCCATCTACCCTCCGCTCCTGGGCGCGCTCTCATTCATAGCAGCCTCTTCATGAATTACAGCTGAGGGGGGCGGGGAGGGGGGTACCTCACAACACCCCAGCAAACCTCCGGGCCCCCAGGCATGGCTAGCTCGGTAAGTACTTGCAAAAATAATAATAAAAGATCTCCCTCTCCCCTTTTCTCCCTTGCCCTGTGCCGCCACCGCAGCCCAGACAGAGCCAGCGCTCCGCGGTTTCAATTAGAAAAAGGTTGGTACGGTTAGCAGGAGCTGCTGCCTCTCTCCTTGAGCCTCCGTTCTCCTCCCTCCTCCACCCCCCCCCCCCGGCGCGCACGCACACACACACACACACACACACACACTCGCCCCTCCACCCCCCGCGCCTCCCTCCCTCCTCGCTTCTCTTTGCAATCGCAAGAAGCGCACTCTCGCTCACACGCGCGCACTCACACACACACACGGTGGAAGAAGGCGAATAATAACTCAGCCATATTTCAGCCGCAGCCGCCGCTGGGAGTCGCGGGCACGGTCCGGGGACGCGGTGAGCAGCCTCGGCGGCCGCTACGATGGTGCGTTCTCCGCGGCGCGCGTGTGTGAGCTGCAGTGTGCGGGCTGACAGCGGCAGGGCCGCACGCAACTTTGCCCCCGCGCCGGGTTGCGCTCCTTTGAGGCTCCGTGGCTGTCCGCCCGCCGCTCTGCCTTTCTGAATTTCATTTTTTGGGGGTGGGGGTGGGTGGGAGGTACTTTGGGGCCACTTTGGCTCTTGGAAGTGTGTTGCGGGGGCTCCGGTAGACTGGCCTCACCGATCGCGTGGGGCTATTCGGCTGAGGGTACGGGGTCCCTTAAGTTATGGATGCCTCGGCGTGTTTTCCTGCGGGCGTGTGTATGTGTGTGACGACGTCTCATTTTTGTTGTGCACAAACCCCGTGGTAAGATCACGGGAGTTTGTGCCCATCAGCAGAGGCTGCCTGTAGTTTCCATTCAGCTTGGCACAGCGCTCCACACGCACGCACACCACACACGTACACAAAGACTTCCTCGGCGTGTGCCGGTCGTCGCGGTACTTTCGGGGAGGGGGCTCGCCCGAACCTCCCTGGGAGTCCCAGCTATCTTTCCTCCCATGCCGGAAAACCGCCTGGGCACCGTCTTCTAATTTGTTTCCGATGCATTTGCGTTGTGCTTGTAGTAGCTGAGTGTGCTCTCCTTTATTCCCCTGACCCCCGAACCCCCTTCCCGATTGGGGGTAACATTCCGTTACAATCCAGGCGGGTGTGGATGCTGAGCCCGGGGCGCCGGGGGCCGGGCCAGCCAGTAGGGTGTATTTGGGGGTGTGGGGTGTGCGCACCCACGCGCGTGAAACGTGGATACAGAGGGCACAGCCGTTTCCTTTTATGTGCTTTTCAAGAAGAAGGAAAAAAAAATGTCAGGCGCAATGTGCAGTGTCGAACGGTCGCCTTCCTGTTGTTCACGGCTGTCTCTCCTGCTGCCCGCAGTGTGCCGTGCAGGTGAAGCTGGAGCTGGGGCACCGCGCCCAGGTGAGGAAAAAACCCACCGTGGAGGGCTTCACCCACGACTGGATGGTGTTCGTGCGCGGCCCAGAGCACAGTAACATACAGCACTTTGTGGAGAAAGTCGTCTTCCACTTGCACGAAAGCTTTCCAAGGCCAAAAAGAGGTAGGGCTCGAATACAAAAGAAGCTTGATAAAAAATGTCTTTGCTGACGGAGGAAACAATCGCTTGGCCCGGCGGTCCCCTGCCTCTCTCCCCGCCTCCCGCGTCGCGCTCGCCCGCGGAACCTCGGACCCGGGTGCGCGGCGCCGCGCTGGCCAGGACCCGGCTCCCGCCTGCGCGCGCGACTTCGGCTTCGTGAAAGTCACAGCAGAGAAAGGACCGTCAGGTGTCGAGTGTTTATTCATCCCAAGCCAGCCCTCACCGGTCCTCTGGGGTTACCGCGGGTTCTGTGGGGAAGGTGCAATTAGTTGTTGTATTTGGAGGTGTGGGGAGTGGGGCTGGAAGGAATGAACAGCTTGAGCCTTTTTTCATTTTAGTGAAATTGAGGTTTACCTGTGTTAAACAGGCAGAGAATGCCTGGGATGTAGTTATTGTCTATTTCAAGAATTCCCCCCTCTGAGGTTTTTTCTGCCTTCCTTCCTATATATGAGACATTGATCACCAGTTGTCATAGAATTTTTCTTTTGTGGGTTAGCCACCCCTAGCCTCCACAGCCAGGATTTTATGTTTAGTTGAGAGACTTACTCGTTCTTATCCAGCGATGGCAATTGATTGCGCATTCGATTTTGAACAACCTTCCGAAATGTCAGCCCCATGTGATCTGCGGGGAAGAAGGTCCCTGCAAAGGTTGAGTCCAAGTTTCAGAGGACCGGGGTTGTCTTGCCCTGTGTTTCAGTCCTTCCCCACCTTGGATTTTAGCCTTGGTGTCTAGTTTGCATAATCCTGCTGAGCCTTTGGATCCCAAACAGTTTCCATAAAGGATAGACAGTTTTGAAGAAAAGAAACCGTGTGTTATTTTAAAAGAAACTGAGAAAGGGTTTGGGAAATCCTGATTTCTATTCCCTACAGCCTCTGGAAAGCTACTGTCTGGTTGTTTTAGTTGGATTAGTGGAGGTAACAATATAAATACAATAAGGTGCTTTGTTTGTGAGCAGGTTTATTTATCTAAGTCGACACAATGGTTAGTAGTTACCTTCCATTTGATCCGTAATCTTTATTGGCATCTAGAACTCCTGCAGTTTCTTAGGGTAACATCATAATAAATCCGTTCTGCTTAGAGCTACTTGGAAATTATTGAACATTCAGAGATAGAATAAAGGGAAATGCTGTGTGCCTTAGAGGTTGCAGAGGCTTGTGTTAATGCTTATTTTTGTTTCCAGAGCTCATGTAATGGGATGTAGATTGTATGTTTTGCCTGTAGTCATTTGTTTTATAGCTCCTCTTGAAACTTGAACAGTTGAATTTGATGGGCTTTGCTGGATGGTTAATAAATGAATCAAGCTTCTAATAGAGGGGTAGGAATATGCATGGCCTATAGGAAATAACATTTAGATTTTGTTAGCACTTTCTATCAAAATATAGCCAGGGATATTATATTCACAGTTTTTCAAAACTGTGATGAGTACTGTCAAGTTTCTGTCACTATATGTGTATGATGCTTAGAATCTCACTCTTCCTTTTCCATGTGTTCATAGAGCCACTGCGGAGGAGTTGAAACAAAAGAAACCACCTTCTAAGATCCTTGGTACACACTATTATGACTCCTTGGCTGCTACTCACTTCGAGGTGAAATACATTTAACAAAAACAGCCACGTTTATTGAATTAGGAAAACAAAGTCAGTTGTCACAAGATGTAGCTTTCAAGATAACTTTGTTTAGGTGCTTTAACAATCAACAAATTGGCATTATGAAATTAAAGATGATCAACCTCTCCATATTTCACTACTGTTTTCTGCTCCTGTGGGTGTGTGTAGTGATTTCCTTTTTATTTCCCATACCTAATGATTTTCTGTCCAGCCTGAGGGAATGTGAGGGTGCTTGCTGCCCACAGAGCCTATACCTGGTAGTTGTTTCTAGGCGTGGTAAGCCACTTGATAGTACTATGTCTTCCCAGATGTCTCTAGTGAGATGTTAGCTTGTCCTTAGGGTTCTTCAATTTTTATTCTTAACTGTGGAGTTTCTTTATGTAGTCTATAAGCCATTGTTATAAAATGTTTATTTTTGGATTTTTATTTGTATGTGTGCTTCCCATGATGTGACAAGTCCTGGGAAAAATGCCAGCTTACATAGCCCAGGAGAGACCTTGTCATACTGTAATTACACATGATTCAGATTGCAAGAGAAGGTTTCTCTGTTCATTGGGAATAGTTGTAAATTCACTTAACACCAAACATGCCACTTAATCCTGGGACTTATTTTTTGGCCTAAAATGTCTTTAAAACTGATAAGAATAGGCACAGAATAAGAATGCCAGGTATTTCTATTTCTATACCCTTTAAGGTGCTATATTTGTGATATTATAGATGTATAAATGTTAGGATTGGAAATGGGAGGAATTGCAAAAATGGCTTTGTGAAAAATCTGAGTTACAAAATATTTAAAAGGAACGTATATACTCTAAACTCTGAATGGCTATTAATAACAAGTCAAGTCACTTAACTATATACAGTAGCAGATAGACAGAGGTGGACCTTAGAAATGAGGTTGCACTCCTTAGGCACAGAGATGGATGAGTACTTAGTTTCATGAATCTTTGGTTTGAAAATGTGAGTTAATTTTCAGGTTGATTTCCTTTATTTCACAGTAATATGAGAACTTGTAGGGGAAGAAATTAGAGTATTATCAACTTGTTGCCTAATGAGAATTACATATACCATTTCAGAATTGAACTAATTAGACTCAAATTAATGAGGTTTTACTTTGTCCCAAAAATGTATTGGAGACTTGAAATTTAAAACTACTAACACAGAGTCTTAAAAAAAGAGATTTTGAGGAAATGGTGAAACCTGGACTATCCATTAGCTGTTGCAGAATTGCAGGTCAGAGTAATGCATTTTAAAACTATCTACTTGCAAAAAGAAAAATACCATATCTTATTTATTAGTACCAAAGATTTATAATAGTCTGATATGACTGAAATGAATAGTTACGTTCAAAAACATTTTATTTAAAATATTAATGTTTTTATTTTCAGTATGATGTGAATTTGAATGAACTTTCTTTTCAATTACAGCCATCTTTACTATTTCAATCTGTTCTACTGACATTTATGATATAGAATCTGTTGCTTATTAGTTTATGTAAGCTAATTTGGCCACTGGTATGATTTGATAGCTTTATATTTGTAGCCTTAGTCCTTTAAGTAGGCAGATAAAGCATAATAAATCCACATTTATAACTTTCCTTTGATTTAAGTGTTTGAGCTCAGCTTTTACTGTGTAGTTCTGAGCTGTGTTAAATAGTATTATGAAATAATTTGAATAACTTTTTATCAGGGTATCTAAAATTTGAGGATTTACTGGTTGCAGATATTGTGCACCTGGTGTATTTTCTTTTCTGGGACATTTAAAAGGTGTAAGGAAAAAATAAAGATGTAAGACTATACTGATGCATTCAGTGAGTGTTAATAAGATTTGTGTAGATTTCTGTTGCAATTAGGAAGACCAGTGAGAACAGTTTTATTACTTGGCATTTTGAAGCAACATATAGTGTAATTTTCTAAAGCACCTAAAACCTCAGTTACTGGAGAAAATCTCATACGCATTAGTGTGAATGTAAATTTGGCATAGACATTTTGGAGGGCATTTGGTAAAATCTAATAAGATTTTAGATGTTTATACTCTTTGACCCAGAATTTTACTTCTGGGATTTTTCTAGATATGGTTTCACAACTAGACCAAGATACAACATATTTTCTTGTGACTGTTTTTTAATAGCAAGCCATATAGGGGACCTCAACTGGGTAGAAGTAAATGATGGTAATCTATAAAAAAAAAAGAGGGAAATTTATTTGTAGATACAGGAAGATCTTCAAGTGAAACAAGGCAAGTTGCTATGTCAGTGTGACCCATTAAAAAAATGTGCTTAAACAGATAAAAAGTATATGTGTGTATATAAGTCCTGGACGACTGGGCACAGATTCTTACCAATAGTTTTTTTAGACAGTGCATATGGTGCTGGTGGTAATGGAGGTTATTTTTGTAGTGTTTGACTTTTTTTAAAAAAAGTTAATTTTATATATTATATTCAAAGCACTCTGATACGCACTCATTACTTTTTAAGTCTGAAAGACAAAAGGTAAAGACCCAGTATAGAACATTGCCTGTTAAACAGGGATTGACATGTAACTATTTAAAAGTGATCTTTAACTATCTTGAGTATATATTGTTGCTCAGTGGTTAAGATTAGGACTTACCGACTTGGATTCAAATGCTGATTTAAGAGACACTTTGTGTGATCTGAGCAAGTCATGTTTGTCTTTTTCTCATTTGTGTTAAGGGAATAGGATTGAGGATTAAATATGAATCAGCTGTTCTCAAATTTATTGGTCCCCAGACTCCTTTACACTTAAAAGTTGAGGATTCCAAAGAACTTTATTCTGTGCAAGTTCTATCTATTAATATTTACTGTATTAGATATTAAACCTGAGATATTTTAAACAAATTCTCAAACAAAAGGAAGAGTGGAAAGAGTAGCATTGCTTTACTTTTTTGTGTGCAAGTCTCTTTAATGTTTTGTTAAATAGACAACTGGATCCTGTTATGTGCTTCTGTATTCAGTCTGTTGTGTTATTACATGTCACATTGTAGCTTCTGGAAAACTCTGCTGTACACTCAGGGCATGAGAGTGAAAAAAGGAAAATAGCGTCTTAGAGTTGTTATGAAAATAATTTTAACTTTGCCAAACCCTGGAAAAGGTCTGGGGGATGACGGGGTCACCAGACTATACTCGAGAGAACCTCTCATATAAAATATTCAGCATACAACCTGGCACAGATAAACTGCCCTATTAATTTGTAGAAGCTGATTTTTTGAAACCATTATTATTGTTGCTAATAAAACACTCATTTAATGGAAAGAAAAAAAATACATCTTCCAATGCATTTGCATGGTTAAATTTCAGTGTAACAATTACCTTTTTTTCCCCCAGAAAATGAAATCTCAAATGGGTTTTACTGGCTATATTTTATGCTTAACAGCACTGTCCATTTTATGCTGTGTTACCTATGTTCTGTAGAAGCCTTTTACATCTATTATTTTAGGTGACCCTCTTTGTAGAATTACCTCTGTGAAGGTAACCTGAAGACAGGGTTAGGGGTATCAATCGGTTTCATAATTTTACCTTAAAGATCCTTTGTTCCTTCTTTTGGTTCTTTGAAGTTGCCTTCCAGTGTCCTCAGTGAACCAGCCTTAGTCCTTCAACTCTTTTCTGGTCACTTATTACAGATGACCCCGACTACTTAATACAGCTTTTATAATTCTAAAATGTGGAATATTTTACTTTATTTTATTTTAATCTCATCTTAAGTCTTCAAAAGAGAATTTGGGAAAGCTTAGATACTTGGGGATGAGGCAAGATGTTAAACACAATTATACTAATTATAAAATTAAGCAAGAACTCAGTAGATTACGGAATTTTAGTGAATTTAATCTATTTGACCAGATTGTAAAATATTTTTGGTCTCTGAAACGATGTTTCACATTGTCCTAATGGAAATAATATAGACCTCTATATTTTGTTCCTTTGGTTTTTACACTTTCTGTTTGAGTTTATTTTTACTTGTCAGAGAAGAAGCTAACATGCAGAAAGAGAAATTCTCTTGTTTCAGTGATACAAATTAATATTCTTTTTTTTTTTTTTTTTTCATTTTTCTGAAGCTGGAAACAGGGAGAGACAGTCAGACAGACTCCCGCATGCGCCCGACCGGGATCCACCCGGCACGCCCACCAGGGGCGGTGCTCTGCCCCCCAGGGGGCGATGCTCTGCCCATCCTGGGCGTCGCCATATTGCGACCAGAGCCACTCTAGCGCCTGAGGCAGAGGCCACAGAGCCATCCCCAGTGCCCGGGCCATCTTTGCTCCAATGGAGCCTCGGCTGCGGGAGGGGAAGAGAGAGACAGAGAGGAAAGCGCGGCGGAGGGGTGGAGAAGCAAATGGGCGCTTCTGTGTGCCCTGGCCGGGAATCGAACCCGGGTCCTCCACATGCTAGGCCGACGCTCTACCGCTGAGCCAACCGGCTAGGGCCAAATTAATATTCTTTTAAAACATTTTGTTTTGTGTGTGTGTGTCCAGAATCTCTCTGTTTAGTTCGTCCCCTTTCTAATAACATATATTTGGATGCTTTCATCTTTTATTCTCTTATATTTTGTGGTTCTCCTTATTCTTATTTGTAGTGCTGTATTCACTTTTGGGACTATAATTTGTCTGAAAAGAGTTCTTGGATAAATAATTTCCCATTGGTGATATTACAGGTAGTTCTTAAATTTTTTTTTTTTTTTAAAGATTTTATTTATTCATTATAGAGAGGAGAGAGAGAGAAAGGGGGAGGAGCAGGAAGCATCAACTCCCATATGTGCCTTGACCAGGCAAGCCCGGGGTTTCAAACCGGCGACCTCAGTGTTCCAGGTCGACGCTTTATCCACTGTGCCACCACAGGTCAGGCCAGTTCTTAAATTTTTAAGAAAACTTTTGATATTAATATCATAGAGATTGAGAAGTTACATTGTACAATTGTACAGAGCATCTTTTAAGAAGAACTCATATTATTTTTGCATGCAAATGACAATTGTGCTATTTACTAGTTTATAGATATGTTATTATAGAAAAATTATAGACATAAAAAGGAGTTACCCCCAAATTCTTCATATATAACTATAATTAATATTTTGTTTATATCTTTATATCTATGCACACACACAAATATTAACTAACTATAAATTAACATTAATTCATTCAACACGTGTTTTTTGGAACTCTTCCTGTGTTCCTAGAACATTTCAAGGAGCTCGGGATAAAACACAGATGAACATTCCTATCCTCATGATATATAACGGAATATCATGTTTTTAAAGCTGAATTTTATGGTATTACATTGAATATAGATTTGAATATTATTTGGACATTTAGATTGTTCTCAGTTCAAATTTGATCTGAATAATGCTATGTGAACATCCTTGACATTCATTTTTATGGCTTTCCAGTAGTTTTCTTATGTTAAATTTCCAGAAGGGTGGTAGGTGAGTCAAGGTATATAGCTTGTAAATTTTGATATGTATTATCACACTTTACTCCAAAAAAATTGTACCAGTTTATGCTTTCCTGGGGTTTGGGAGATTACCCATTTCCCCACATGGTTGCCAGTACTGAGAATTAATGGTATATATTTGAATTAATTAATTTAATGATTTGAGAGAGAGAGTGAAATATTGATTTGTTGTTCCATTTATTTTATGCATTCATTGGTTGTTTCTTACATGTGCCCTGATTGTGGGTTGAACCTGCGCCCTTGGCATATAGGTACTATGCTCTAATCAACCGAGCTACCTGGTCATGGATAATAGTATTTAAAATTTTTTTTTGCTAATCTGCTGGATGAAATAATACCTCATTTTAATTTGCATTTATTTGATTAGTACTGATATATATCTTTGTGTAAGTACTGCATATTTATTATTTGTCACTTGTGATATGCCTGTTTTTTCCCCTTTTTGTATTTCTGTTTAAAAAAATATACAGGAAAATACAAAAATAAAATTCAGATCCCCACTACCAAGAATGAAAGTATTTACATTTTATTATATTTGCTTCCTTGTTTTATTTTAGGAAAGTAAGTATTACGGATTCAGCTAAAATTTTCACATGCTTCTCAACCTTTTCTTCCAATTCTTCAGCTTTTTTTCCATCTATTTATCTACCTTTGCACACTTATATTACTAAAAAAAAATAGGGTACCGTGTTTTAAAATATTCATAAAGAGTATCCTACCAGGTGAATAATTTTCTAAATTGAGATATAATTCATGTAAATAACATTCACCCCTTTATAGTGTAAAATTCAGTGGGGTTTGTTTTTTTAAGACTTTATTCATTTTAGAGAGGAGAGAGAGAGAGAGAGAAGGGGGGAGGAGCAGGAAGCAACAACTCCCACACATGCCTTGACCAGGCAAGCCCAGGGTCTCGAACCAGCAACCTCAGCGTTCCAGGTCAAATGCTTTCCTACGCCACCACAGGTCAGGCAAATTCAGTGGGTTTTATACATTCACAAGGTTGTACAATAATTGCTACTACTGTATTTAATTCTAGAACATTTTCATGAGGGAATAAATTTTGCATGTTGCTCTCCCCTCACATACTCTATGTTTTTGAACCTTTCCATACTTCACCTACAGAGAGCCAATTCATTCCCTTTAATTTCTTCTGCTTAGTATTTCATTGTAGGAATATGATTTATACTTACTTCTCTGTTCCCTTGTTAAGGAATATATAGGTAATTTTCCAGTCTGTGAAGTGAACTGAACGTCTTTGTAGATGTTACCTTGTGCAAATGATTTTGGATATAAGCCTAGAATTTGAGTTGAAGGTTCATTTTCATTGGTACTAGACATTGTCAGTTTGCTCTACAAAGTAGTTGTGACAATTTATACCTTTACAGGGAATGAGTACTATTTTTTCTATATCCTTTGCTAGTGTTGGATGTTTTAAGATACCTTATTTTTATATTTATTTTTAGGATGTTTAATTCTTTATTTGTGTTGAAAAGATCTTTCCTATTTATCTTTCTTTCTCTTGTAGCCTAATGTATGGTATCTTTTTTATCATGTACAAGTTTTTAATTGTGTCAAAATTATGTATCTATTTTGTTTTGCTTGCCTGTTTGATTTTGGGGTTTTCTTTAAAAATATTATTTGTGGTCCTGGTAATGTGCTTAACCAGTAGACTCTATAGGTGCAAAATACAGTGAAAGGATTGGGGGAGATATAAGTAAGAGAAAGAAGAGTTCCCTGCCTTCAATGTGCTTGTGTCTTTTAGAGCTGGAAAGGACACTTGAGATTCTTCATCTTTGTTTACCCTCTCATTTTACTTTCAATCAGCAGCCTAGAAATGTGAAGTGATCTTGCATGTAGACACAATGAGTCACAAGTGTGCCAGTGCAAAGATAACTAGTAATAAATGGTGGTAAATGTTTACTTTTAAAACTTGAGTAATTATTCACTTATATTAGCAGACAAATGTTCAGCAATAACTGCTTTTGTATACATGATCTAGGATTTAATTAAGTGGTAATATCATGGTAGATACTGTTTAAAAGGAAGAAGTTCTATAGCTACTTTCAGGCAAAATCAAATTTATTTTATGGATTTATTTGAAGTTTCTATTTGTATGTATGTGTGTTTGTGTATATGATTAAATCATGAGGAAAAATTGTTACTAAATGGTAGGATCCCCTGATATTTCTACCCCCTGCAGTCCCCTCTCTCCCTTAGAATTGTAATTCCATGAAAGATGCAGAACATTTACTGACATTATGTTGCATGACTTAATTCTTTTAAGTGGGATAAGTTTGCAGTGGTTGAGGCCTGAAGAAAGCTATTATTGAATTTCTAAAAAGATAAAACTAGTATTTAGATGTGATTTAGTAGGTATGCTGTAGTTAACAGTTAACTTTTTGGATAGAATCAATGCCCCATCATTTTTTATTAAGAAACATTATGGCTTATTTTGAACTTAAGTCTAAGGTTCTTTTATTTAAAGTAATGTTTATAAGTGATTGTTACCCATGTTAGAAGACTGATAATCTCAGATCAAATAAATTATAAAATATTTAATTTTACCAAATGTAGTTTTTTTTGTTCCTTTCCAGCAGAAATCATTAGTTAGTTATTTTCCTATCAATACCAGGCCAAATACTCTGTGTATGTATTGATTTTAAAAAGCAAAATATACATTAGAATTTCCTAAAATATTAATAACAATAGCAGTAGCTTAGAGAGTAGGGAGATTTACTTGCCCCTCGATATTTCTAGATATAAATTTAGTCTGCATGATGCCTTTAATTTTTGCAAATAGGTTTTATGCTGTCTTTCTTTCTCCTCCCTTCCAGGATGGTATTGGGAGTGTCATATTATGCCTGGTATCAATTTATTTTAATAAATATTTGTAACATTTTGAATGCTTATAAACAAGATTCATTGTAGACTTCATGTTATCCATACCTTTTACCCAAAATACTGTAATACATTAATATGAGTTGTTGAATAATGAAAATTTTCTTTGTATTGAAAAAGTATTTTTCTATTTTGTTTCATTTCTTTTCTGTATTATTAGCAGCTGTTTTGTAGTGACTCAGTGAAAATTAAAGAGTTTAGGCTGTAGGGATTTGGTTGCTTTTAGCGGGGTGGATTCTTCAAAATGTTGAATAACATTTGTCTTATCAGAGATGCTTGTTGTATGACTTTTCCTACCTGCATAAAAATAGTAAGGAGCAGTAGGAAACTACCTTCTTCATCATACAGTGAATATAGCACGATCACGTAAGGTCCAGCACTCACCTCTCCTTGTGTACGTATCTGTTGTTTCTTCTGTATTGCAGGAGAGGTACACATCAGATGAGATGGGACCTATATTATTACTGTAGGCAATACTCATACCTTTGATCATCAGTGTAATATAGATATAGGACGTTTCTGGCAACAATGTAACATAAAGGTAGTGCCAATCAGGAAAAGAGTGTTTGAATGCAGACTTGAGTTTCCACTCCCCTAAGTAGCAAATTATTACTCACTGTTCTAAATCTCAATTCTTCTGTTCCTCTAAAAATTGACTTTGTGCAAACAGAACCACCGCTTGAATTTTGTAGGGAACATTGCGTTGGCTCGGAATCACATTTTCTAGAATGTGTTTTAGCTTATATTATAGACAAAATGGATTTTTCTCCTTTTCTCCCTTATTCTTCCTTCACCTACTCTGGATGCTGTTTTAAAGGCCAGACACAAATTTGAAAGACTTGGCCAGGTCTATCATTTTTTTTTTTTGAACTTTATTTATTGATTTTTAGATAGAGAAGAGAGAGAGAGAGAAAGGAGGAGAAGCAGGAAGCATCAATTAGTAGTAGTTGCTTCCTGATGTGCCTTGACCAGGCAAGCCCAGGGTTTTGAACCGGCAACCTCAGCGTTCCCAGGTGAAGCTTTATCCACTGCGCCACCACAGGTCAGGCTCATTTTTTTTTTTTTTACTACTTGGTGCATGAAATACAACTAGCCTTTTAGCTTTAAAAATAGGAGTCAGATGTATTCCAGTAACTGGTGGGAACAGTATTTAGCAATGCAAGCAGTAAAGGCCCTGGCCTGGGAGGTAGAGGAGATGTGTTTGGAATGAATAAACTCTGTGGGCTTTTCCAGCTCTGATATAATATTCTTGTCTTAGTTTTTTAAAAAAGATAAATTCTGAGAGTGTCATTGATCTAGTCTTTTTATAATGATAAAATAACTAGCATTTATTGGCAACCATCTGTATATTTGTTTGTTGTCATGCTAGACAATAGGTGTGTGCTGCTATATTTAATTTCTCACCTTTCATAAGTGTGGAGAATGACTTTCTGTAAACAAAATGTTGATATGAACTTCTTAATATTGGAATTTTAACTTTTTGTTTTAATGGTGAGTAAACAGTAAAATGGTTAAAAGACTGGCTGTAATAATAGAGAAGTAGAAGATAACATGGGTATTTAACTTAATAAGTGATGAAATTTTGGTTATGAAAAGTTACTGTCTGCCCTGGCCAGTTGGCTCAGCATAGAGCATCGGCCCAATGCATGGAAGCCAGGTTCAATTACTGGTCAGGGGTACAGAGGAGAAGGACCATCTGCTTCTCTCCCAACCCCCCAATCTCTTTCTCTCTCCTCCACCCATAGCCATGGTTCGAATGGTTCGAGCTAAGTTGGCCCTGGGCTCTGAGGATGGCTATATAGCTTTGCCTCAGGTGCTAAAATAGCTCGGTTGTTGAGCAACGAAGCAGGGCCCAGACAGGCAGAACATTGTCTGGTAAGGGGCTTGCTGGGTGGATCCAGTTTGGGTGCATGTGGGAATCTGTCTCTGCCTATCTGCCTCTATTAATAAAAAAGAAAAAAAAAAGAAAAATTACTTTCTGATTATAATGGTGCCATTTACACCAACCATCAACTACTTGTAGGTTAGAGCATTCCAAGAACTCAAGACACCCTATTTTATTTGAAACTAGTTCTTTAAAAATCTTTCTTTTGAATTTTTAAAATTGATTTTAGTGAGAGAGAAATGGAGAGAGAGCAACAGGAAGACAGGAACATTGATCTGTTCCTGTATGTGCCCTGATCGGAGAACTAACTGGCAACCTATGTGCTTCCGGAGAACTAACTGGCAACCTATGTGCTTCTGGATAATGCTCTAACCAACTGAGCCATCCTGCCAGATCTGAAACTGCTACTTTAGGGGTTCTTTATCAGGTCATTAGATCATTGAATTTTTCATGAAAGTTGACCTATCTATTTATTTTCTGTATCTCATATATTGTAGCCTAGAACTTGACATTTTGTACTCAATTTGCTTTTATGAAGTATCTTGTTTTCAGATCACTACTTGTGTTTCTATATCATTAAAGTTGAAGTTGTCTTGAAAAGCAAGTACTTTTCCACTCATTACTTGCAATAGCTTGCATAACTTTTAGATCAAAGAAAAATAATTCTAGTTATCACTTCAGTGTGTTAAAGGGTGTTGTCTAATGACTAGAGTTATAGATTCAATTTACATAAAAATATTCAAATGTAGAGATTTTAAAGGGGGCAGCAAATATATGAAAATGTTGTAAAGGCTACACAGTAGTAGCTTGTAGTTAATGCTACTTGACGTGTCATTTTGTGCAGGCTGTTTTTTGGGTTTATTATCATTGATTTTAGTACTTAATTTAGTCCATTTTCTTTGTATCAAAATTGTTCATCTTTATCCACATTTTGAGACTTGTATGATAGATAAAAATATATGAGTAAAAAGATAGGAAGAAAATACTATAGTAAAATATTAATAGAAGTTATCTCTGGGAAGTGGGTTATCAGAAAATTCTTTTCATTAGTAAAATTTGTTGGATTTTTCAAGCTTTCTTGAATGACATCTTATGTGAAAGTAAAGCTAGATATTTAAGTAGATATAAACATGTTTATAATAAGCTTGTTTTTTTTTAAGTAATATCATTTGGATCATCTACAGGACTTGTTTTCCCAATAAACATTTTTATATTTTGTTATGAAAAGTTTCAATCACTTTGTCATTTTGAGTGTTTTCTTTTAATAATCACTATAAGTATATGTACAATGTTTCATAAATTGATTGTAAGTTTTATGTAAATGATGTCCTTTACTTTCTTAATTATTGTTGTTATATTGCAGTTGTAAAATTATCCAGATTAACCTGATTTATAAGTACATGATTCATATAAGGTATTCTTTGTAACAGAAACACAACCATATTTAATATTAAGTACAGTATACATTTTTGGAGTACTTGGGAATGGAGAATTTTTTATTTTTTTTTCCTATGGAGTCTTGATGAGTACAACTTTGTTAATATGTTTATCTTGATGTGTAGTGTTTATATAAACTTTCAGAGTATAAATCTGATTTTTAAAATTGACTACAAATTAAAGGGCTCTTACCATGTTTAGATATATAATGATGGAGTTAAGTATAAATGGGATCTGGCCTGACCAGTGGTGGCACAGTGGATAGAGCATCGAACTAGAAGGGTGAAGTCCCAAGTTCAAAACTCCAAGTTTGCAGGCTTGAGCATGGGCTTGTGAGCTTGAGCACGGGGTCACTGGCTTGAGTGCTTGACATGATCTCAAAGTTGCTGGCTTGAAACCCAAGGTTGTTGGCTTGAGCTCAAGGTTGCTGGCTTGAGCCAAGGGGTCACTGAGTTGGCTGGAACCCTCACTACCTCCCTCCTCTACCCTCCATCAAGGCATATGGGAAGCAATCAATGAATAACTAAAGTGAAGCAACTATGAGTTGATGCTTCTCATCCTCTCTTCTTCTTCTCTCTCCATTCCTGTATTTCTCTCTCTCTCTCTCTCTCAAAATCAATAAAATCAGGTGATTAAAAAAAAGAATAAATGGGATCTGTAATTGGAAATAAAGACCCATTTCTAGTATATATTTTGGAAGTTAAACACTAAATTATGAGAAATAAAATGTACTCAAAACTACTACTAAAACCAAGGCAAAAATAATATGTAGTAAGTTAAGGTGAGAAGTGGTCCTCTTTGGATGGGGAATTGATGCATAACTATACAAAAATAATATTTGAGTAATAAAACAGCTTTAATACTATTTAAGATGCATGGTTGGGCAAAAGTAGGTTTATAGTTGTTCATATGGAAAGTAATACAATAATAAACTTTCACATACAGCTAAAATCTACTTTTGCCCCACCTTGTATATAAAACAAAATTATAGCTTAATTTTTATTTTTATTATTAAATAGTTTAATTTTTATTATGTATGTGAAACAATTTAGTATTTTATTATTTTCCACATGGACAATCCTAAATCTACTTTTGCCCCACCCTATATAGTGCAGATAGATTGATATGAATATCCCTTAAACATAACTAAAAGTAATAATTTCTGTAAAACGAGAGATTTAATTTTAGTTGTCTTAAAAGGTGTCATCTAAAATTTGTAATGTAAAATTGTTCTGATTTAGTCCATGATATTACAGCCTGTGAGATATATCTTTAACTTTATAATATTTTAAAAAATAGCCATTAAAAATATACTTGCTACTTGCTCAGTCCTGGCTAAAGGGCTTGGTTGGTTGGAGCGTCGTCCTGAAGCACAGAGTTGGCTGATTTGATCCCTGCTCAGGGCACACACAGGAACAAATCAATGTTCCTGTCTCTATCTCCCCTCCTCTGTCTCTAAAATCAATAAAGTAAACATTAAAAAAAAAAGTATACTTGCTCAAATACATAGCAAAACCCTATTAGATAAAAATAAGTCTGTATTATATGGTTTTATAAAATTCCTAAATTACAGTTAGCCAGATTAAACTCCACCTTAGAATATGAATAACAAAAATTGATATTTGTGATCTGAACATTTCTTTATTAGCCATTTGAACAAAATTACTACATTAAGTTCTATTTGCTAGCATTTGGAATAACATTATTTACATGGGCTTAATTTAGTTCTAATAAATTTTTTATTTAACTATTTCTGCTCCTTTTGAAAGAATTCAAATGGGGCTCATAGTCACCTGATTTCTTTCTTTAGAGTTAAGGTGTGTATAAGAATGAGGAAAATAAAATCTTTGGCACCATGACTACAGCTCATAGTATTTGCTTGCTATTTTTATTATTAAATTAGTTTCATGTAGATGTCTTAACTGCAAATATAGAAAATAAAATAATTGCTTAAAAACTCTTTCTAATGAAATACCTGAGAGACCAAGTGAAGAGTTGAGATTTTGAGTAATAGGGGAACTTGGTTTGAGTATTGCAAGTTGTAGAGTTCCAAATTTGATACTAAATTAAATAAATATACTCATATAGTTTTATTATAGGACAGACAGAGCTAAACTAGACCAAGATAATGTATAAATGGCCCTTATTTCGAGTATATAGAATGGGAGCACATTTTGCAGTGAAAGGGGAACTAACAGGTAAGGTGTTCTCTACTTGTAGACTTGTAAAGACCTCAGGGTTTTCTTTATGTTATTGTAGGAGGACATTATTTTTGCTTTGGTGTACTTAAAACTAAAGGGCAAATGATCCAAAAGAATAATCTTGAAATTCAATAGCAAGAAAACTACTTGACATTGTGGGCTGGAGGCCAGCAAACGTGTTGCTTTCATTGAATGCGTGGGAAATGGGGCAGGCCTGCAATTTAAAGAGACAGGGTGCAGTACCCTAGAAAAGAAAAGCTCTCCTGTATGATTTGCTTACTTGGAGAAAAAAATAATAGACTTAAAGTTTTTTTTCTAAAGGATCTTTATTGGATCAACTATTTTAGGCATTGAAGGACACTTAGTGAGTTTTTCCTAACCCCACCTTCCATCTCCCTAAGCCATCTTCTCTTGTCTGAAATTAGTGCGGAGTAAAATTGTTTACAACAGAGGAGAAGCAGCTTTTCAAATAAAAGGACTTTGTAGCCTGTTCAAATGGAGTATAATGTAATTCCCTCTGAAATTGAGCACTCATTACTTTGTTTATGTAGCTATTTCAAAGGCAGGGGTGATGAGAAGTTGGGGGGTACTACAGGAATCTCTGCTTAAGAAATTACTGCTTTTTTCTGACTGAGTTTACCTCCCCCCCACCACTCATGAATCCCCCTTCTCCCCCTCCCCCACCTCCCACAATCCCTCAATAAAATAGTATTTAAAAGACTTGAATAACCAGTCCTATGTACCAGCTTCTTGCTTGAGGCAGTAATGCTGTACTATTTTCAATGGGTGGTCTTGAATCTCCATGGGAGATTTTATAGGCAGTGAGCTCCAAGACCCACTAAGTATTATATTGAACATAACCAGTTAAATTCCTGAGAGAATGTATAGAGATAGCTTTATATTCTTGAAGTCCCATTGTTAATTACTTGCAAACCAATTTCTTTAATTTTATTTGAAGAATTTATGGTTTAAATCCCTACAAGTAACATATAACCTACTATTTAAAGTTTATTTTTTAAAACAAGTAAGCCATTCATCTAAATGTCAACTCAGGAATACCCATTTGTAGTGTATTTTAAAATTCATAGGTTTTTTTTTTCTTTCTAATTTTTCTATTTAAAAATCAACACCTAATAGTTCTTTTGGAATGTTAAGTAGCTGAAGCAATATTTCTTCTTGCAATAGAGTAAAATATAGAATCTGTTATAATCAGAAAGTATATGCCTGACCAGGCGGTGGCGCAGTGGATAGAGCGCTGGAATGGAATGTGGAAGACCCAGGTTTGAGACGCTGAGGTCACCAGCTTGAGCGCGGACTCATCAGTTTGAGCCCAAGGTCGCTTGCTCAAGCAAGGGGTCCCTTGGTCTGCTGTAGCCCCCAGGTCAAAGCACATATGAGAAAGCAATCAATGAACAACTAAGGAGCCACAAAGAATTGATGTTTCTTATCTCTTTCCCTTCTCGTCTGTCTGTCCCTATCTGTCCCTCTCTCTGACTCTCTCTGTCTCTGACACACACACACACACACAACACACACACACACACACACAAAGAAAGTATATCAGATATCCTTATAATCATTATCTCTTACCTGTAGCATAAGTGTATATTGGCCTGACATTTACTAAAATTGATTTGGGCCATACCTTTGTGAAACTAAACAGGATTGGAAATACAATTTAAATACTGGATTAAGAATGCCGTTTGTAAAACAAATTGTTCTGTAGGCAAATTTACTTGAATAAAACATTATATTTACTTACATATTGTAAATATTGAAATGGGGAATGTTGTAGTCCTGACTGTTCCTCCTTAACTTGTCTGTAATTATTTTTTTTGGAGTTTCTTTTTAGTATGAACCTATGGTTATTAACCATAGTGATAACTTTGTTGGGTGATTGATTTGATTACTTTGTTTCCCTTACATTCTTCAGAAAAGTAATTTTTTTTCTGAAGACTATTGGGCTTCTAATAAATATTTATGGTTACATGCCTGAAATACCTGTTTTCCATAGGCGAAGTGGAGAAGAGTTTAGGAGTAGATACCTCAGAAGTGTTGGTAATAACTGGATGATAAGAGAGCTGTTTATTTTAAACAATGTAAGTAGTTTTTGGTAGAAAATTGTAATCCTTGTGGAACTGAGTTTGTTTCTTTTATTGAAATTACTACCGTTGTTTTAGGTCATATAAAGTAGTCTGAATTCTGCAGTTTTCTTCACTGATAGAATCAAAGATCTGTGGCTCAACCGTTTATAGCAGTAACTATATGTTTTCCTTTTCCTTGTTAGCTCTTTTAGCTAGTCCTTGAATAGCTAAAATGTTTTCTAGTAGTTTTTATAAGTGGGTTTAAAGAAGTGATAGCCATCTGAAGTTTATCTTGTAGCCAGTATTTAAAAGTTATTAAGGTTGTCCACACACATAAAGGAAACAGGTCTTATGAGTATACATGTGAGTAAAAGTTAAAGGTTTGTAAAAATTAACTTGTCAAGTAAACTCACTGACGGAGGAATAATTTTGTTTTCATTTTCCATTCCCTTGGCTGAAAATGAAATAGAAACGATCTGGATACTAAAGACCAAGCGCTGTATTGGATCACTTCCTTGAGCTTTTGCTATGATCGTTAATGGCAAAGTCAGACAGCTGCTGTAGATTTTGCCAGTAGCCTCACAAAAGAAATTGTTTAACCCTATTAGTTTCAGACACTATCATTTCTACTTTGCAGATATACTTGCTGTGTTAGATATGGATCTCTATGATTATGATTTGAACTTCTGATTTATAGGAAGGTAGTGTAGCAGAAAATGAGCACTGCCTTACAATACAGTTTCATGTCTTAGAGTATGACATATTTCAACATTTTTGCTTATATTTAGACAGATTTTAAAATGTCAACTTAGAAGTTTTAAAATTAGACATTACTTTTTGTATCTAAAGACTTTTAGGGAATTTTGAAATTGTGACAAATTGTGAAAATTGATTTATAATCCTTTGTAGTCAGATATTTAAATGTCGTCTTGGGGGGCTTGAAGTTCAGAGGAAGTACTGTCATTGACTTTAAAGTAATATTTCGGCTAAGTGTAGCATTAGAACAATGCCATCCACTCCCAAAACTGATGTTATAATGTTGAAAATCCAATGATGTTGATTTCCTTTTGTATGCTGTGTCTGCATTATTGCTACAGGTTTAAAGGGCAGGGAAATACTTTATTGTTAAGGCTAAGGAGGGCAAGGTTTTGAAACCTACTGCTATGTGATTAAATCAGTATGGTTGTCCTGAGGCTTCGGCCGTTCAATCTGAATTCATAGCCTAAAATTTTGGATTCCGTCTCTGCTTGAAAAGAATACTTCTTAAAATTTTTAGGATTGCTTGCATGAAAACGATTGAGGCAAATTATCAGGGTTAAGTTTTTATGCAATCAAGGCTGAAGATATATGTTTCACTAGTTTAAAGAGAAAGTTCACAGCCATTTTACATAAAATTTTATTGGGTTTTTCATTAATCCAAAATAACTGGTCTATAAGTATTTTATCAGTGAAAACTGCTCAGCATGTAAAACGAGGAGTAGAAGAGCACAAAGGCTTCCTGCAAATTAAGGGCACAATGAGGACTAACGGACTTTCCAGCCAACTCCAGCTGTGAGATTATTATAGTTTTTGCAAACCCTTTTCTCTCAAAACTAAATCGAGAATAGTAGAGTCCTGATAAAAAGAAGTGTAGAAAAGCCTAACTAATCCTTAGATGAGTTACTTCAAACGTGCCAAAATAGAATAAAATCAGTTAATACCATGGATTAAAGGTTACTTTTAATGCATTTTATCACTCATGTTGAGAATTTTTGTTATATGTTAATGCATTTGGTCTCGGGTAAAAAAATCTAAAGGAAAATTATAATTATCTTCAAGAGATTACATAATCACATTGTTATGAGGAAATTTAGTACCAATATTAGGTGCCAGATTTGACCTAAAAGATAAAAGCAGCGTACTTGATTGTAGCTATAAACAGGTAGCTCCAATTTTGAGTGGTAAATTTTAGGGTTATAATGAGAGGGCTCCTCTATGTACTTCTAAGAGTTGATTTATTGTATAGATTAAAAAACAACAAAAAAATGTGGCTCTATGTCTTTGGATAAATATGTACAAGTGGTTCCTTGGATAATATCACAGAATACTAAAATCAGATCTGGATTAATGTTTTAAAAAGTGCTTGACTCTTATAAGTGGTAAAGAGAAGGGGAGACATAAGAGGCAGGTTTGGGTTCAAAGGTAGTCTTTTTATGCATAGTATCTGAAATTATCTTTTATGTACAGAGGGAGACTAAAACATCTGTGCTTTTAATTCAGAAGCGTATGTTTGCCAACTACTTATTTTGTGAAATACTTTTTCCATGTAACTGGCATAGTAGGATAGAGCTGCCAGAGTAAACTACCATCCTCTTTTTTCAGTGCAGAGATGTAGGTATTGGGATATAGGTATATGTGTGTGTATCAAGCTTAATAAGATTTTGCTGTAAGAACATGGGCAATGAGAGATCTTATAGTCATGTCACTTTTGCCATTCCTCTGAGATACCAAATTGTAAGTTTCTCTAATGGGACTTAGCACTTATTTCCTTATAATAGGTCTATTGCTTTTTCTGTAGCTTAAGAAGAAATAGTCTGACTGGTGCTCCAAGCACACTTGTGTGCTGTATATGTTAGGTATTTGTGTATATGCCATCCCACATGTAATGTAGTGATTTTTCATAAGCCATGTGAGAATAAAGTTCTGTTAACTTATAGTCAAAGCATACAATCGCACATACATAAATTTTCTTTGATATTGTAACCAAATTTAACCTTATACAAAGCTTCTAGCTTGAATGAGTTTTACAGCGTTGAATGTTGAATAAATGCAGTGCTGTATAGTTATTTATGTGCTTAAGAAGCTGAACTTTTGTTCCATCCTAGTAAGTTCCCATGGGATAAGTTATTCTAGTAAATCAGAACGTTTCTCTGAAAGCAAAGTAATTCTTAATTTTTGGAGGCTTGAATAGGGAGGAAATAGCCATATGCATGAGGGGGAAGAAATTCTAGTTGATCAACACTACTAGAAAACAATTCAAAATACTTGGACATCTTAAATTCTCTTGGGGGGAAGAAACCCCACTGTAAGGCTGCCTAATTGTTTTACTTCTGTAGTTCTGTCTTTGTGTGTTTATAGGAGTGGGAACATTTTATCTTGTGTTTCTGTTGAGGTTGTTTTTCAGCAATGCCCCAAGAAAAGTCCTGGAGGCTAGCTTTGAAGCCTTGTGGACAAGCTGGATATCAAAGAGCCAGAGGAATCCGGGCAGTAATTGTTTTATGGCTGGCCAGAAATCAGACCTATTTGTATAGGTAGCACACGAAATAGCTGTGATTTGACAATTTGGTGCTATTTATACCTCCCATAAAAAAGAGAAAAGAAAAAGTTAAAGGGATATTTTGGAAACAGGAACTAAGCTGTAAATGCAAATTGCTTTACCATTTTCTCAAAGGAACAAAAAAGGAAAGGATTTAGGAAGTTTTATTGAAGCTAAGTTATTGAGGATCTGTCTGCTTTTAGGACATTTAATATTTTACTCACACTGAAACTACACTTCTTTCTGTTAGCACTTTTTTTCCTGTCCCTATCTAATAAAATTATTTTCGTGGAGCAAAAGAAACTTTCTGGAGGAGGGACAGTGAAAATCACAGTTTCCAATGCTATCTTAATAGACCTTTAAAATTTCGTCTTGCTATTGTTATTCAACTTGGGATAAGAACCATCTGCCTTTCTTATAGCAGATATTTTTCTTTCCAAATAAAAGATATATTTCAACAAGTCGTCATAGATTGTTTACTGTGATGGTGGGTTATTTGCTAGGTTAATTTTCATGGCTTTTAGGAAACATGAAAAAGAACATTTTCATGACTATTCTTAATCTGTCAGCTAGAGAGGTCATTTTGAATACAAAGTGCCTAAATTGTTACTCACACCTAGTGTATATTCCAAGCTCAAGGTGGGCAGTGTATGGTGGTTTGTCTGTACTTCAGTGAGCAGTCCAAAATGAAGTTTGACTGTTTCCAGAATGTCATTCAGACCTTTGGAGGTTGTCAAATGCTTCATTGTTTTGCCTTGAAACCCCCAGCCCCAGAGCAGTCTGCATCTGGGCCAGTGGAGCAGAGAAAAAGTAAACATGTCTATGATTGACTACATTTTTATTTTTTAAAGAAACCTTAGAAATGCCTTAGGGACCCAGAGGCTTCTTCACATTTTAAAACTGTTTTACCATTGAAGGCATTTCAGTGCTGTCAAAATGAGACTGTATTAATTTGCCTTGGTTTTAATTTTTTTTCCCATTGAATTCTGATTCTCCAATAATTTGGTCTTTGTCAAGTATATCTTAATTTCTGGGGGAGGTGTTATGGTTTTGATTGGGTTGAGAGAATTTGCTGAGAGTAGGAGAAAAGAAGTGAAACTGGTTGGAGATTGGGACAGTTTTGTCTTTCTTTGAAGGAACAATTAGAGTTTAATAAAGTGTGTGAAGGATCAGAACTGTGTGAATAAAGATGTAAAATGGGAGTCTCCTAAAGGCACAAAACCTAATTGGATTTCAAAATATTGTATAGATTCCCCTTAGAGAAGTAAGTGAAAGCATTCTGTAGAGGAAACATTCTGGATTGCTGTTACTCGCCACGAGTATGAAAACTCAGATGGTCAAAGATAAGGACAGAGGTAGTTGCAGACCATCTTTGTGGGTTGAGAATGTGTAGCAGGATTGGGGCTGGGTAATGAAGGGATGTATTTCCAAAATAGTGATCATTTATTGAACCAACTTTGAGCTTCTACTTTGTGCCAGGAACTGCTCTAAGCATTGAGGATAACAACAGAAAGAGTAGTGGCTCTTGTCTTCTTGGAGTGGTTAGTCCGGCATTAAGCATGAGGGAAAAATAATTACAAAACAACAAAATGATTAGTTTTATGAAGCTATGAAAAGTGAAGCTCTGGAAACAAAGTTCTGAGTGATTAGTTCTGCCCAGGTACCAGAATTTGAAGTAATTTTTTAAAAAATTTACTTTATTTATTTTAAAAAGAGAGGAAGGGAGAGAGAAAGAGAAACTTTGATCTATATATTTCTGTATGTGCCATAACTGGGGATCAAACCTGCAATCTCTGTGCTTTGGGAATGAAGCTCTAACCAACTGAACTATCTGGTAAGGGCTGAACAAAGTGTTTTGTGGTTTTTTTTGTTGTTGTTTATTTTTAATTGCAAATAAGAAGCCTAATGAAAAAAGAATTGTGTGGTTTTGCATTAGCATTATAGTATGTGGGGTTATATAGCTGAAAAGGTATAGGAAAGCAATTTATAGTTACTGAACATTTTATTCTGTATCCTGGTCTGCATGTTTTGCAGATGTGGATCCAAGATTAACTTAACCTTCTCAAGGTATATGTGGATTGAGTACAGTGACCACATGTCCTGTTTGCTGGGGAGAGTCCCTTTCTATGCCTGTTGTCCTGTGTTACTACTAAAACTGGTGCTTTTTGGAGGATAGGCTATATGGTCACTCGGTTTTTGAATGGTGTAACTGAGATTTAAACACAGGCTTTTTCAACCTCAAGTCATAAGCTCATCACTGTTTTGCTGTGATTATAATATGCTACAGGGTCACATCTCTATTTCCAGGTTCGTCTATGAGAAGGATTCTGAGGCATACGCCTGGTTCAGTACAGTAATCAGTACTTGGTTGGTGATGTTAATTGTAGGTGATGGAGAGAAACATGGTAGTATTCATGCTTTTTTTTTTTAAATATCCTGTTACTAAAATGATTTAGAATGTAATTTTCTTCAGAAATTTAAAAAGCATTCTTTGGAATTTTGTCTTAGAATTATATTTATAAATATCAATCATTGTGTGGTATCGATCAAGAAGATTCTGGGTGTTTGAGTCTCCTGGATAAATGGAAATTGAGTGCCTCTCTTGATCACCCAATATGTTGATTTTCCTTTAATTTTTGTTTCCTTTTTCTCACCGAATGAGAAGTCTGGAGCAGCTGAATCCGGTTTGAGGAAAATAATTTTAATTCGTTCTGATGTGCTCAGATTGGTTAGCTTTTCTACCAGGTTTGCTGGGCAAATACTGAGTGCATCACCTTTCTTTGGCCCCATTAAATGGCTCAGCACTTCAGAAAGGTGCAGTTTTAGAGGTGTACTGTGTATGAGATAGATTAGCTGAAACTTAAAATAGATTTAATTTATTATACTAATAATCAGTTCTGGTACTTAAAGAACTTTTTTTTGTGTGTGTGTGTCTTTCTCTTAAATGATTTATCACTTTTCATCAGCAGACAGTGTGATCTGAGCAGTGCTTCACTGAGACTGGAGTCTTCGCTAGACGACAGCAGCTGTAGAGGGGTTGAAGTAAATCTAAAGCCAGTTTGAAGAACTGGGCTAGGTGATGTTGGGGTGGGATGGCGGTGCCTCATTTTGTGCATTTTACTTTTCACCCACATTCATACATCTGCTCAGCAATATGACTTCTCTGCCCTTGAAAAGCTCAGAGATTTGTAGGGGGAAAGGGAAATGCACTTGTAAGTAGTTACATTTCAGAACAACGTACTTAGGAAATGTAGTAAATGTAAGGATGGAGTTTTGTGAACATAAAGGGGGAAGTTGATATTAAAGATGAGCACAGTTATGTTTCTATGTCTGAACATGAATCTCTTTTTATATTTGTACCATTTTTGGTTTATACAGCATTTTATGTTGTCTTGCTTTTTATTTTTATTTTATTTTATTTTTTGGAGACTGTTTATGACCCACCTTGAACAAAGCAATGACATTCTTCTTTAGCTGAAGTTGTTGCGAAGCCAAAAATAAATCTGGGTTGAGATTGAACTTTGTGGTACACATTGTAGTTTGTTGCTTATAGCTGTATTGTTCCAACAAATAAGTGTAATTTAAAAATTACTTAGAAGTAAAACAAATGTTGCTGAGACAAAAGTTGACCTGGTTGATTTTTAAATGGTGCTGTAAAACAATAAGCAGATGTCTAAGTTTATTGGAATGAAATTGTTTTTGTTAAAAAATATTATGCTTTTATGGAATAGTAGGATTGCAGACTCTTCCTTCAAGAACCTTACCTGTTGTAATATTCCCCTGGCTTGGCTCCTCATTTCTCTTTGTTTCCTTTCTCTGAAAATTCTAAAGCATGAAATAGGTTTTAGAGAAAGAAAAATTGAAGATAATAATAACAACATTAAAACTCTTATGTCACATTGGTCGCGTTCAGTGCTGGGACATTGCTCTGCAACAATACCCATATTAGAGGAAGTATGGAAGAGTCTAGCAATAAACATTAAAGTCATAAGGAGGACTGAACCTCATTTACATGCTCAAAAGCAGATGGTTTTCTGAGGCTCTTAATTAAAGAGTGTATGAAGACAAATTTGTTGCAAGAGAGAGCATATTCCGATTTTTAAAATCTGATATCTATACAAATTACTTGAGGGACAAGTAGGATTTATTTCTGCTCTAATATCACTTGTTCCTTATTGACAGAATTTAAAATAAATCACTGTATCACTCGCAGTTTTTCACATAGGCAGTGTCGAATAAATATTTTATAGTAAGATAACTTTGTAAAGCTCTTGATATATAACTGATATTTAACAGCAACTCTGTGCCAGGCTGAGTATTTTGTAATAAAAACATAATTATATAGTTTAATGGTTCCCCCCTGTGAATTATATATTCCCCCCTCATAGTGTACTAGTTCATCGAGTTTGTAGGATACAAGGTCAACATACAATAATCAACCCTATTTTATACACATGCAATAAACAATCTGAGAATGAAATTAAGAAAACAATTGTATTTACAGTAGCATCAAAAGGATAAAATACATAAGAATACATTAATACAGGAAGTGTAAAACTTATGCTCTGAAACTACAAAATAGTGTTGAAAGAAATTAAGTAATATCTAAACAAATGGAAAAATATTCCATATTCATCAACTGGGAGACAGTATTGTTCAGAGGGCAATAATCTCCAAATTGATCTTCATAGTCAATGCAATTTTTGTCAGAATCCTAACTGTTGTTTTTGTAGAAATTGACAAACTAGCCTGACCTGTGGTGGCACAGTAGATAGAGTGTCAACCTGGAATGCTGAGGTTATCAATTTGAAACCCCATGCGTGCTTGGTCAAGGCATGTATAAGAAGCAACTACTATGAGTTGATGCTTTCTGCTCTTCTCCTGTTCCCCCCCCCCTCTCTTTCTCTCTCTAAAAAAAAAATCAATAAATGAAATCTTTAAAAAATGTTAAAAAAAAAAGAAATTGACAAACTGTTTAAAATTAATGTGGAATTTCAAGGGACTCAGAATAGCCAAAACAATCTTGAAAAAGAACAAAAGAGTTGGAAGACTCATGCTTTCCAATTTCAAAACTTAATGCAAAGCAAAATTAATTAAGACATTGAAGTACTGACATAAGAATAGACATGTGGATTATGGAATAGAATTGAAACTTCAGCAATAGACCTATGTGTCTGGTCAATGAGGGTGCCAAGACCATTCAGTAGAGAAATAATAGTCTTCAATAAATGGTGCTCAGAGAACTGGATATCCACATGCATAAGAATGAAGTTGGATTTTTACCTCGTACCTTATACAGAATTTAACTCAATGGATTAAAGACTTTAAAGAGCTATAACTATAAAACTTTATTTTTTATTTATTTATTTTTTTAATTTTTAAAAATTTATTCATTTTAGAGAGGAAAGAGAAAGGGGGAGATAGAGACAGAGAGGGAGAGAGAGAGGAGAGAGAGACAGAGAGAGAAGGTGGGGAGGAGCAGGAAGCATCAACTCCCATATGTGCCTTGACCAGGTAAGCCCAGGGTTTCGAACCGGCGACCTCAGCATTTCCAGGTCGATGCTTTAGCCACTGCGCCACCACAGGTCAGGCAACTATAAAACTTTAGAAGAAAGCGTAGGGATTAATTGTCATGACCTTGGATTTGTCAGGCAGTGGACTCAGATATGAGACCGAAAGCATAGGCAACAAAAGAAAAAATAGACAAATTGAATTATATAAGAATTGAAATTTTTCGTGATTTAAATCAGTGGTCCCCAACTTTTTTTGGGCCACGGACCGGTTTAATGTCAGAAAATATTTTCATGGATCGGTCTTTAGGGTGAACGGATAAATGTATCACGTGACTGAGACAAGCATCAAGAGTGAGTCTTAGATGTAACAGAGGAAATCTAGTCATTTTTTAAAAAATAAAACATCGTTCAGACTTAAATATAAATAAAACGGAAATAATGTAAGTTATTTATTCTTTCTCTGTGGACTGGTACCAAATGGCCCATGGACCGGTACTGGTTCGTGGCCTGGGGGTTGGGGACCACTGATTTAAATAACACTTTCAAGAAAGTGAAAAGACAGTTCACAAAATGGGAGAACTTATTTTCAAATTATATGTCTGATAATGGCTTGTATCTAGAATACATATACACATAACACAATGATATGACAAATAACCCAATTAAAAGTGAGTAAGGGATCTAAAAAGAAATTTCTTTATGGAAGAGAAACAAATGGCCTATTAAGTATGTGAAAAGATTCCCAACAGCAGTAGTCATCACAGAGATGCAAGTCAAAACCACAGTGAAATACCACATTATATCTACTAGGTTGGCTGTAACAAGAAACAGATGACAAATACTGACTAGGATGTGCAGAGACCAGAACCCCTCTCATATACTGCTGGACAGAAAAGTACTGTATCCACTTGAGAAAACAGGTTGAGTGTTCATTAAACAGTTAAATATAGCATTACTATATGACCTAGTATTTCTACTCCTTGGTATTTACTTAAGAGAAATGAAAATATATGTGTACACCTATGCTTTCACATGAATGTTTTTTGCATCATTATAGTAGCCAAAAGGTGGAGACAACCCATATGTTTATCAAACAATAAATGGATAAACAGTATGTGGTATAGTCATACCATGGAATATTATTTGGCTGTAAAAAAGGAATGAAACATTGGTACAGGGTACAACATGGATGAACCTTGAAAACACTGTTCTAAGAGAAAAAAGCCACTCACAGATCACATATTATATGATTATATTCATATTAAATGCTCAGAATAAAGAAATCTGTAGACAGAAAATAGATTAGTTGCTGGGGAGTTTGAGGGAAAGAGTAGGTGATAGCTAGAGAGATATCTTTTTCTGATTTTATGAAAATGTCCTAAAATTAACTTTGGTGATGGTTGCACATATCTTAATGCCCTAAAAACCATTAAGTGCAGATTTTAAATAGATGAATATATGGTATATAAAATGTTATTTTTTAATTAAAGTTTACCTAAATCATTAATAAAAATGATGATACAAAGTATTTTCATATTTAGACAGTTGTGAAAGAAACTAAACTTTGACAGTATGCCCTTTTTGTCTGGTAAAAGGCACGTGGCAACATTGCAGGGCTTTTCATTGCAACAATATGATTTATTAAAGGAGCACTGTCCTATGTTGAGCAAGACCTAATCAAAAATATATTTCTAGCTGCTTTTGTAATTTTTCTCCATGAAACTTTGTGTATGTGTTTTTTTTTAATCTATCAAAAATAAGAAATAGTCACTGAATGCTTATGCAAGTAGGTACCATTGAAAATGACTTTAATGTTAATGAAATCTCACAGTAAGTCTGTAAATTAAGTATAGTAACTCTGAGTTTCAAGATGGGAAAGCTGAAGCACAGGGTTTAAGTAACTTCGTTAAAGTCAAGTAGTAGGTAAGTGACAGAATATGGTATTAGAGAGGACCAGTGCTTTGTAGTATTCTGGGCCAGATACATTTTACCTTATACAATAGATGTTTCTGGCAGTGCGTGTTTAAAATAAGTTTTTATAAGTGAAACCATATTTTTAGTTTTCTGAAGGAGCCTATTATTTTAAATGAAAACTGAAAATAAATCAGTTCCTTTTTATTAGTCTTGACAATTGTGACATCTTAAATCAGGACTTTTTTATATATTTGATTGAATGCAGTAATTTCTCTGGTAATTCTGTTGATTTGGGGTAGGTTTAAGCTGAATTAGTTTCATTTTGCAAACTTTTATTGAGGACCTATTTTTTTGTAGTAAAGAAAAAGTGCTATAAGGAAACCCAAAGTAGGTAATTCCTGATCTAGAATTAGCTGGTGATAAAAGCTTATGAAATAGTTTTCCCTGAAGCCTGTCCTTAATTTAAGCTTGTAAATTATATTGCCTTTCATGTCTAGGCTTTGTATATACTCTACAGCTGCACAGTTCAAAACAATAGCCACTAGACATGTGTGGCTATTTAAATTCACATGTAAATTAATTAGAATTAAATACAGTCACTAGCCACATTTCAAGTGAAGTTGCATGTAACTAGTATCTGCCATATTGGACAGAATTGGTCTAGAGAAATGGTAACATATCCTCAGGACTTGTTTTTTATAGTGGAAGTAAGATGGTATAAGCAGCCCTGACTGGGGTGGCTCAGTGGTTAGAGTGTCATGCTGGTGAGATTGTGGGCTCATCCCCAGGGAGGGCACATATGAGAAGCAACCAATGAATGCAGAACTAAGTGGAACAATGAGTCGATGTTTCTCTTCCTCTCTCCCACTCTCTCTCCCTTCCTTCCTCCCCCTCATCAAATCAATGGAAAAAGAAAAATATATATGTTAAAAAAAAAAGATGGTATAAGCAGCCCAAGTGTCAGTAGATGAGTGGTACATTACACAATGGAATACTACTTGCCCATAAAAAAGAAAGAAATCTTACCCTTTGCAAAAGAATGATAGACCTGGAGAGTTTAATGCTAAGTGAAATAAGCCAGTCAAAGAAAGACAAATACCATATGATTTCACTCATATGTGGAATCTAATGAACAAAATAAGCTAACAAAATAGACTCATTGATCCAGAACAGACTGACAGCAATTAGAGGGGAAGGGGTTTGGAGGCTGGGTAAAAAAGGTGAAGGGATTAGGCAAAAAACCCCACAAAATTCCAAAAACCAAAAAACCAAAAAACTCATTGACACAAACAATAGCATGGTGATCACCAGAGGGAAAGGGGAGGATGTGAGGGTAAAGAGGGGATAGATAAATGGTGATGAAAAAGAAAAGAAAGAATTTTTACCCTAATGATCTGGAATATATAAAATTAAACAAAAAAAAAAGATGATATATGTGCCTTTGTTGGTAATGGAAAGTAGAGGAAAAGAATCTGATGGGACTTTCTATATAAAATTATGTGTTACATTTTTTTAATCAGGAGAAAAGCATAAAAAAAAGTTTTACATGATCCAGGAGCCTTCATAAAGGAATGGAGACCCACAGAAACAGATCTGTGTACCTCCCAGTCACCTGAAAGTTGCAGATGTCTTGTTCTCTCACCCTTAAACACATAACTATGGGTCTTTGAAGAACAATGAGACTCTCCTACAAACCACAAACTACTGATCTGATCACACCTAAGACTTAACATGAGCTTTAAAGCGTTTGTCTCTTTTGCATCCTTTAATCTAGGACATTCTTCCTATTTTCAGATCTATCTATTTATTATACATTAATATATATATGTATTTCACATAAATATATATATATATGTATATATTTATCTGACATTGACATCTTTTAAGAGGCCAAGTCAGTTGTCTTCAGAACCTTCTATAATGTGGATTTATTCCATCATTTTCTTGTGGAGTCATTTAATTTGAATTCTCTATTCCCTGTATTTCTTGTGAATTGTAGTTAGAGCTGTAAGCTTAGTTCCATTTAGGTTAAATATTTTTAAGAAGAAATGTTGTAGGTATTTCTTGTATTTCATGTCAGGACATACCTAGTATAGATTATTCCTGTGATAGTGAGTTTTACCACTTGGTGAAAGTGGCAAAAGCTGTTGTCAAGGTACACTTTTCCCTTGCAATTACAGAGTAACCAGTGTGATGATGATACTTTGTGTCTTTCAAACATCATATTCCATAGTGTTGTTTCATGCAATGGTTTTAACATCTATTGATGATCTTTTGTGGAGGAACTTGAATTAGCTAGTTCACTGGTATTGTACCCTACTAATTTTCCTAATTCGGTAGAGTTTATTAAAAGGATAGATACAGGATATATTCCATTCCTCCCTCCATTTTTAACAATTAATATATGTTTTTTTTAACATAAATAGTGTCATGGCAAATGCTTTCTGTGTTTGATTTTTTATGGTTTAGTTACTAAATTCATGATAATGTAAATTCTGTACATAATCTAATTTCTGTAAGAATTTTTAACTGTTGAGTTCTGATGGTAGAAGTAGTTATGGGGGAGGAAACTGATTCTAGTCAAATGTGTATGGCCATTTTAATTCACAATATTGAAGCCCTTGTTAATTGATTTTAAATATGCTTATGACTCCTGAAAAGATGCTGTTTCAGAACAAGTTTCTGCTTCTGTAGAATTAGCTAACAATTAAGGAAAATTTTGGGTGCTTTTATTAAGTTCTTGGCATGGCCATGAAGAATGCCATCATACACTTAACAGCTTTGGAAGCAAGTGTTGGAATGTAATTACATAAACTTTTTCTTTCTCCTTTGCCTGCTTTTCATTGCTTCTTTGGTTTTATCACCAAGGATGGGTGTGAAGGCGACTTGTCTGAAATTTTGTTGCCCTTAAGGAGTTATTTAAAATTCCCAGGATAGTTTTAGCTGATTCTTAATGTTGGAATGATGGAACAGACCTTCTGGTAATCCTCTGGCTGAAGTGACCATGAATTTTAGGAGGGGTTTGTCTAATCCTGAATGTAGAGGGATTTTTTTTCTTCTCTTTTCTCTGAGCGTTTTTTTTTTTTTTTTTTAAGTAAGAAGAGGGAAGATAGAGAGACAGACTACCACATGCACCCTGACCGGGATCCACCCAGCAATCCCTTTTGGGTTGATGCTCAAGTCAACCAAACTATCTTCAGAGCCTGGGGCTGATGCTTGAACCAGTCAAGCCACTACCTGCGAGAGGGGAAGAGAGAGAGTAGGGGGAAATGGAGGGGAAGAGAAGCAGATGGTTGCTTCTCATGTGTACCCTGACAGGGAATTGAACCTGGGACATCTGCATGCTGGGCTGATGCTCCATCCACTTAGATGGAGTCCTTAAGGAGGTAATTAAGATTTGGGATGGACCCTACCTCAATATGATTGATGTCATTACAGATGAGGAGATTAGGACATAGACATAAGGAGAAAAAGCCATGTCAAAGTACAGGGAGATGATGGCCATTTAAAAACAAAGAGGCCTCAGGAGAAATAAACCTTGCTGATACCTTGAATTTGGACTTCTAGCCTCCAAAACTGTGAGAAAATGAGTCTGTAAGGAAGCCAGTCTGTGGTATTTTGTAATGGCAGCCTGAGGAGACTAATACACTGCAGGATTCAGCAATCGTGCTAAGTATTTATGTATCTAGTTAGATCAATTACTCTGGTTTGTATCTAAAGCCACATACAAGGTAGCGAAAGGGCTGTGTGGATAAGACATGAGCAAATGGTAGGGTTAAATAAGAATAGATTGTGAGCTTTAAAATTTAACTTCTAATTCATTTTAGGTTACTGAGATGTGTGGTTGGAATGGGTAAAATATCTACCTACGAACTTGCTCTTTTTTCTCTCTGATGTAGGTTTTTGTCAGTTTCACTTGGGAATAAAAAATGCTAATGTTCAGCATCTCTTATAAAACACCCTTTCTTTTCCATTTGGGACATATATTTTCACATTTAATAAGGTGTATCTCAGTTTATTGCACTTCGCTCTATTGTGCCTCACAGATGTTGCCTTTTTTACAATCGAAGGCAAGAACCCCGCCAATAAAAAGATTAAACCCGCTTTATCACTGTACACTCTTTTAATGGTGTTCTGGAACCCAACCCACAATATCTCTTAGGTATGTTTCTACACATTTAATTACATGTCCAATTATTCATTTCCATGTTAAAATTAGTTTTCTGTGAAAATTTTCACATGCAAGATACTCCCCAAAGGGTGAGTTCAAAGTTTGGACATAGGTCTGTTTTCCAATGATTCTTGGTCTCTTTAACATCTCGTGATTTCATGCCATAGCATGTGTTGTTCCTCTCAGACTTGGAAGACCCTTGGTCCTCCACCTGTAGTCACTTGCCTTTTTATGGCCGTTAGCACTCACAGCTTGTTTTCTTTTTCTTTTTTTACTATTTTTTTTTTTGACGCGCGCGCGCGAGAGAAGAGACAGACAGGAAGAGAGAGAGAGAGAGAGATGAGAAACATCAACTCTTAATTGTGGTACTTTAGTTGTTCATTGATTACTTCTCACACATGCCTTGACTGGGGGCTCTAGCTGAGCCATTGACTCCTTGCTCAAGCCAGAGGCCTTGGGCTCAAGTTAGCAACCTTTCAGCTCAAGCCAGTGACAATGGGGTCATGTCTGGGATCCCACACTCAAGATGGTGACCTCACATTCAAGCTGGTGAGCCTACACTCAAGCCAGATGAGCCCGAACTGAAGCCGGTGACTTTGGTGTTTCAAACCTGGGTCCTCAGCATCTCAGGTCAATGCTGTATCCATTGTGCCACCACCTGGTCAGGCAGAGCTTGTTCATAAATGTCTGTCTGTAAGTTTTTCTGGTGGAACAGGATGAGCTATTCTATGATAGCATTTGCTGAGCACACCTGTCAGATCATCCACTAAAATGGAACCATACTAAATATGCTGCTTCCAGAACACTGTCTCAGTTCTGTTGACTCAGAACCTTTTGAGAGTGCAATCAGGGAATCTTCACTTTATTTATTTTTATTTTTTTAAGTAATAAACATGCTTTCATTCTTTATTACAATGTGTTAACAGGAAGTCTGCATTTTAAACAAGCACCCAGGTGAGTCTAAGTCAGAGCATCTCTGCTGTGGAATAAGGACAGCAACTTAACTCATTTTCTCTAGTGTCACAGCCCACAGTGAATTAGAAAAAAGATACTGAATAAACTAGGAAGAACAATAAACTAGATTAAAAGAAGAGGTCCAGCAAGTTCAAAATGCCACTTGATTTACTAAAATGTCAACATTTTTGAAAGTAATAAGGACTTGAAAACCAATGTTTTAAAAACTCTCTGAAACTCAAGCCTTTAAAATGTTGATAATATTATTTCTTACCCTGGAATAGATGTATTTTGTGGGGGGAAGTAATATGATTAAATGTCCCCTCTGTCCTTTTTAAGAATGTCAGGATGTCAACAATTGTAGGCACTTTCTCTACTTAGCACTAATAAAGGACTCGCGATTCCTAGCAAGGTACTGACTGTCATTTTCATCTGGCTCTTGGTTGTTTAGAAGCTTGGGGGGAGTTCTTGCTCAATGACATGGGTTTAACCTTAGCTGTGGAGGCTTATTAAGTTAGAGTGCTTGGTGAAGGGAAGGGTAGAAAAACTTTTTCCAACTTCTAACAGCTGGCATAGATGACTGACTGTACGTGGGCCATTTCTCACCTGCGGAGTGTTGGTCTTGTCTTGGCAAGTTTGCATTGCCAGGCTGCCTAGAAATCAGCAGTTAGCACCGTGGTCTGGAATACGAGTGCCATCACAGCAGAAGTTCCAGAGATACAAAGCTTATGCTCGCTGAATCCTAAAATTCTCTTTCTCTCTTTCTCTTTTGGTTTATTTTATTGTCTTTTAGGGAGAGGAAGGGAGACAGAAAGAAAGAGAGACAGGAACATCAATCTGTTTCTGCGTGTGCCGTGACTGGGATCAAACTGGCAACCTCTGCTTCGAGATGATGTTCCAACCAACCCAGCTATTGGGCCAGGGCCTAAAATTTTCTTTTTTAAGAAGGATTTCCCAGTGTACTGTGAAACCACGTTATGGATTTTTCTCTTTTATGGTTGTAACGAGGATTTTTTAAAAATCATTTTGGCATTATTGTGTTACTGCAAAGTGGAAAGAGTGGAGCTATCCTGGAGGTGGAGTCCTGGATTTGAATTCTGGCTCTGCCGTGTGCTCACCGCCATGCAGGGAAAAAGTTTCCCTAATCTCCCAGAGATGCTGCTTTATCTGTAAAATGAGTATAGAGAGATTAGCTTCTCCCACTTCACTTAGAACAGTGATTATAGGATTGAATAAAAAAGAGATTATGTATAAGAATGTGTTTTAAATGATAAAATGCTAATAAATCAATGATTTAAAAAGTTTATTATTCTCTGCCATTACCAAGAGAATTGTTTTGAGTAAACAATCTTGATTTACAGTTGATTATAGCTTAACATTGTAGCCATGAAAGAAAATCATTTTTATCTGTTTTGTGTCTTACTGGTTTTTAAGAAAAGTTTCCTTTGCAGATATGAATCTATTGGGAAGTCATTTTCTCTACTTGTTTATCTGTTGGAAATGTGCAATAATTAAAATATCATTTCTTTTATTTATTAGATTTACTACTCACGGAATAATTTATGCTTTTGGTTTAAAAACACATTGGAGATCTCATTTCAAACTTATTTTCAAACTCATTTAGAAATAAAAATAAGATGTATGATGGGTAGTTAAGAAAAGAAAGAGAGTATTATACTACGAATAGTTCTTTCCTATTGTGCTTTATTTTTGCTCTTTTTTCCTTCTATTCCCTACCCCAGTCCCTTAGAGGAATGGGCAACTCTTGCCATCCTCTCCTTCTTTGGACAGATATAAGTTAAAAAAAAAAAAATTCTTTGAGGCTGATTAGGGGCTTTAAATTTGAGTTTGATTTGTGACCTGTCATAGTTTGAATAATTTGCCTCCATGGTATTTTGCTTATCTCAGTTTCCCAGCTGCTTGCCCAACTTCTGCCTCTTCTCTTTCTTGGCAGGTTCGTTTAGCTTATTTTTAAGGGGTAGAACCAGTTGTTCCCCTCTCTGCCCTGCAATGATTTTCCAAGGGGTTTGAGGTTAAACACCTCAATTCCCAACCTTTTTTTCCCTATCCCTGAGTAGCCTTGACTTCCTGATCATGGCAGTACCCACCCATTTTATATTTATTCTTTTTAAAAGACTGTGATTTAAAAGTCAGCAGCCAGTGAGGAAAAATAATGGATGCATGTTATCTAACCAATCAATTCAGTAAGAGTGAGGATGACTGTTGGTGATTCTTAGTCAGTATCCCTCCTGTTTTCAATTGTATATTTGTCCATTTATGTTTATCAGTCTTGAGTGCATTAGAGAAGTCTAATACATTAGTACTGGATAGGGTCCAGTCTCTTGCATTTCTAATAGGTAGCTCAGGTGATCCCATTCCAAGGTGGCCATCAGACTGTACTTTAGTAAACATGTTTTTAGAATCATGAGAAGACCTTGGCTGGATAGCTTGGTTGCTTAGAGCAGTGGTCCCCAACCCCTGGGCCACGGACCAGTATCGGTCCGTGGGCCATTTGGTACCGGTCTGCAGAGAAAAAATAAATAACTTACATTATTTCTGTTTTATTTATATTTAAGTCTGAACGATGTTTTATTTTTAAGAAATGATCAGATTCCCTCTGTTACATCCGTCTAAGACTCACTCTTGACGCTTGTCTCGGTCACGTGATACATTTATCCATCCCACCCTAAAGGCCGGTCCGTGAAAATATTTTCTGACATTAAACCGGTCCATTGCCCAAAAAAGGTTGGGGACCACTGGGTTAGAGCATTGGCCTGAAGCACAGAGGTTGCCGGTTTGATCTCCAGGCAGGACGCATATAAGAAGGAATCGATGCTCTTGTCTCTCTCTCCCTTTCTCTCCCTCTAAAATTAATAAAATAAACATTAAAAAATTATGTTAAAAAACAATCATGAAAAAACTATTTTACAGACACTACATAAAAGAAACTAGGCAGATGGCAAAAGAGCAAATGAAAATCATGATGCTCAACATCATATGCCATTAGGGATTTGCAAGTTAAAACAGCAGGGGATACCAACACACACCTATTAGAGTGGCTGCGAGCTAAAACACTACTGACAACAACAAATACTACTGGCAAGGATGTGTATCAGCAGGAACTCGCATTCATCGCTGGTACAAAGTGATACGCCAGCTGTCCTTTGGAGGACAGTTTGGCAATTTTTCTTTTTTTTTCTTTCTTTCTTTCTTTTTTTTTTTTTTTTTTGAGAGGAAGAGAGATAGTGAAACAGACTTCACATGTGCCCCAAATGGGATCCACCTGGCAACCCCGTCTGGGGCTGATGTTTGAATCTACCAAGCTATCCTTAGCTCCCGAGGTTGACGTGCTTTGGACCAACTGGGCTTATCCTCAGCACCTGGGCCTGACGCTTGAACCAGTTGAGCTACTGGTTGTGAGGGGAAGAGAGAGCGAGAAGGGGGAGAAGAAGGGGGAAAGAAGCAGATGGTCGCTTCTCATGTGTGCCCTGCCTAGGGTTTGAATCTGAGACATCTGCATGCTGAGTCAATGCTCTACCCACTGAGCAAACTGGCCAGGGCCCAGTTTGGCAATTTCTTTCAAAGCTGAACGTAATCTTACCATCTGTTAGGTAGAATATTTGTATTCCCCTTTAAATTCATTTGTTTAAACTTCAACCCCCAATGTGATTGGAAACAGAGCCTTTATGTAAATAATTAAAGTCAAATGAGGTCGTAAGGGTGGGGCCCTGACTTGACAGTATTAGTGTTCTTATAAGAAGAGATGAACAGAAAAGAGTTGCTCTCTTTGCCCTCACTATTCCCCCATGTGAGGACCAAGTGAGGAGGTCATCCATCTATCAGCCAGGAAGGGGGCTGTCTTATCAAAAATCCAACCAGCATGCACGTTGATCTTGAACTTCTCAGCCTCCAGAACTGTGAGAAATATATGCTGCTCACAAAAATTAGGGGATATTTCAAAATGAATATGAAGTGATAAAAAATGAATCATTTAATTTTTTTTATTAAACAAGAACATCAAGAATATCAGAAAAGCAAATGACAAGTCAAAGAAAATTGATTATGTAAATGAAATGCAAAACCAACTGTATTTTGCAAATGAGATGCAAAACCAACTTTATTTCATTGGTGAAAATGCACTATACAAAAGGCTGAAAGTACTGGAGTGTCTGCGCATTCCCTGATCCCCTAACTTTTGTGAGCTGTGTATTTATGTTGTTTAAGCTTCCCAGTCTGTAGTATTTTGTTATGGCACCCTTTGCAGACTACTACAGAGTGGGGCAAATGTAAATTTATAGCTGTTTGGATGGAAATACAATAATTAATAAATAATAATATAAAAATAACTAAAGAAGCCATGTACCCCCGTGTTTATTGAAGCATTGTTTACAATGGCCAAGATCTGGAAACAACCCAAGTATCTGTCAGTGGACAAATGGGTAAAAGAGCTGAGGTACATATATACAACAGAATACTACACAGCCATGAAAAAGAAGGAAATCTTACCTTTTGCCATGGCATGTGTGTGCCTGGAGATTATTATGCTAAGTGAAATAAGCCAGGCTGAAAAAGACAAGTAGGATATGACCTCACTTATTTGTGGAATCTAATGAACACAAACTGAGTAATTAAATAGAAACAGAGGCAGAGTCACAAGGAACAGAGGGACAGCTGTCAGAGGGAAGGGGGAAAAGGGGACAGGATCAAAGTAGGTGAAAGGATTAGCCAAATTATATATACTTAACACATAGGTACAGATAACAGGGCAGCAAGTCCAAGAGGGAAAGGGGTGATGGACATAGGGCGGCGGGGGGCAAAGGGGACAGAATGGGAATGGAAAGAGACTTTGCGCGGGGCATAGCGGGCGCAATGCGGGGAGTTGAGGGTGTTATATTGAGTGGGACACTTGAATCCATGTTAACACAATAAATAAAAATTAAAAAAATAAAGTAGCATATACATGGAAAAAATATAAATAATAAACTGTGTTTCTCATAACTGTAAACCTACTTTTGCCCCACCCTGTACTTGCCACGTCCCATTCAGCAATTTTGCTGCTAAGTATTTACCCAAATGAGTTGAAAACTTGCATCTACACAAAACCTGCACCTGAGTGTTTGTAACACCTTTATTTATAATTGCAAACAATCAAGGTATCTTTCACTTAGGTGAATGAATCAACAAGCTGTGGTTATATCCATACAAGGGAATATTATTCAGTAACATAAAGAGATGAACTAGCAAACCACGAAAAGGAAGGAATAAAAGATATAGAAGAACCTTTAAATGCATATTGCTAAGTGCTAGAAGCCAGTCTGAAAAACCTATGTATTGTATAATTCTAACTATATGATTTTCTAGAAAAGACAAACTTTCCATGGTTGCCAGGGGTTTTGTGGGGAGAGAGGGATGAATAGATAGCACACAGGATTTGTAGGGCAGTGAAACTACTCTGTATGATACTGTAACAGTGGCTATAAGACAGGAGGCATTTGTCAAAACTTGTAGAATTTTACAACACAAAGAGTGAAACCTAGAAGTATGGACTTTAGTTAATATGTGAATATTAGTGCATCAGTTGTAACAAATGTATCACACTGATGCAAGATGTTAATGTATACTAGGGAAATGAGAGTAGGGTGGGGTGAGATGAGGTAGAGTAAGGGAGTATGGGAATGGGAAATCTGTACTTTCTGCTTATTTTCTTCTGAAAACCTAAAACTCTTAAAAATATTAATTTTAAAAAGGGTATTTGGGGTTCATTCTTGTTTCATAGTTAAAGAAAGTAAGATAATTTAAAAATTAAAAAACCTTATTGTAGTTGAACATCAGATGCAGGACTTTATTCTGTTTTCTTTTTATTTATTTTTATTTATTTATTTATTTTTACAGAGACAGAGTCAGAGAGAGGGATAGATAGGGACAGACAGACAGGAACGGAGAGATGAGAAGCATCAATCATCAGTTTTTTGTTGTGACACCTTAGTTGTTCATTGATTGCTTTCTCATATGTGCCTTGACCATGGGCCTTCAGCAGACTGAGTAACCCCTTGCTCAAGCCATCATCCTTGGGTCCAAGCTGGTGAGCTTTTGCTTAAACCAGATGAGCCCGTGCTCAAGCTGGCGACCTCGGGGTCTCGAACCTGGGTCCTCTGCATCCCAGTCCGATGCTCTATCCACTGTGCCACCGCCTGGTCAGGCTATTCTGTTTAAAAACAAACAAACAAACAAAAAAACCGAGAAAAACGGAGACATCTTTAACAGAAGAATGAGTGTTCTTAAGATTCTCTATCTCCCTGGTGTAAACCCTCAAATGCCTATGTGTTGTTTACCATTTCGTGAAATAGCGGAAGGTTGTGGTATTTCTCTTGCCAAATTGAAGGGTTAGATCTGTTAAGAAATGTTGTTGAATGTGCAGTGTTTTCCTGGTACCTGAGAACACTCATAGTGTTTCCTGGTCATTGAATGTGTGGGAAATCAAGTTTAAGGTACTTCATTAACTGAGGAGAGAGTCCCCTTCGGCATCTCTTATTGGCTGCCAGGGGCCAAACAGCTTGAGCATTTTAATCAACTGTTTTTGTTCCTGATCCCTGGTTTGAGGTCTGCCTGTTAAAATAGGAGCCGCCCACTTCCAAGAGTTAAAAAGTGAAATGCGGAGCCTCTTTTAGTTAAAAAAATTTCAAGCAAATGTCTAGAGTGAGTTAGAGTAGGCTGCCCTTTTAATCATTAAAGTGGCCTCTTAGAACTCCTGATTTAATGAAAAGATAAAAATGTTTTGTAATTAGCAGATCAAAGCACTACTGTGGCTGCTGTTTACACGGCCAGTATGTAAATGGAACTTCTAAAGGGAGTGAAAAGAATTGGTTTAACACTTTTTAATTTTGTTTATGTAATTCCTTTGCTTAAAAGTCCCCCCCACACACACACATCACATTGATAATGCTAAGGTAAACATTAACCTAGGCCTTTCACTTTAGTATCAAAGAACTTGAAAATCAGCAGTGTCCGAATTGTTGAGGCTTATTATGTTGAAGTAGAAGATTGAGTTCATCCATCCTCTAAATGAAACATGATCTTGAAAGGTTTGTTCATCAACCCTAAACCGTAAATGAGTCCATTGATAACTTGAATTTAAGGAAGCGCCAAAAGAAATGGGTGTTCCCATGGAAATCTTGAATTGGAATTCGGCAGTATCCTTCTGTATGAATCAACAAATGCAATGTAACTTAGCTTGAATTGCTTGTTTGGAATATAATGTGTGTTTTAAAACAAGGTCTATTGACAGAGCTTTCTGTCCAGGTGGTTAGGTGGTTAAGCCTGTGTAAATTGTGGTTCCGGTCCAGTCCCTCAAACTGGAGGGTGGGGTACTGTTTTTCCTTAGGCCGTGCTCTCTGATATCATTAGAATGCTGTGCTTAACAAGTCACTATTTTAGGTAAAAGTGAATATTGACTGCTTTATTTTAAAGCTCTACCAAGGCATGTTTGGGATGAGGTGCATAATGGACACATTGGTAAGCTCTGCTTATTTGAAAGGAAAACTGCTTTATATTCCAAGTTATCCATCCTCGATTGCTTTGTTTTAGAGAAATTTTGTATGTGTGTGTATGAAAAAGGCAAATGGTCTTTATTTAACAAAATAAAGAAAGGCAATTAGAAACCGTAAGAAAAATGAACAAATAAAAAGCTACGAAAAGCACACCACAAATTTTGTGAAAGTTAAGAGAACATATTTGAACTTAAATTTGAATCATTCTTCCTCAAGTGGTACAGAATTAATAAAATAGGATTAGATTCTCTTCTTTTGGGTTCTATTAGAGTATTTGCCAATTTAAAAAAGTTTCAGTTTTATAGTTACATTCAGTATTATTCTGTATCAGTTTCAGATGTATGGTATAGTGGTTAGATAGTCATGTACATCACACAGTGGTTCCCCCTGATAATTTTAAGTTATTACATAGTTATTATGGTATTATTATCTTTTTTTTTTCTTTTGTGTGCTTGCCTCTACACATGCAAGAGAGAGAGAGAGAGAGAGAGAGAGAGAGAGAGAGAGAGAAAGATAGGAAGGGAGAAAGATGAGAGGCATAAACTTGTAGTTGTGTAACTTTTGTCTTTCACCTATTGCTTCTCATATGTGCCTTAACCCGGGGCTCAAGCTGAGCCAATGACCCCTTGCTCAAGCTAACAACCTTGGGCTCAAACCAGTGACCATGGGATCTTGCCTATATGCTCAAGCTGACGACCTCTGCACTTAAGCTGAATGAGCCTGCATTAAAGCCGATGACTTCGGGGTTTGGAACCTAGAACCACAGCATCCCAGGTTAATGCTCTATCCACTGTGCCACCACTTGTCAGGCTATTACAATATTTTTTACTATAATCTTTTTGTTTTAAACAATTTTTAAAATTTATTCACTTTAGAGATTGGGGGGAGAGAAAGAGAAAGAGAGAGAGAGAGAGAGAGAGAGAAGGGAGGAGGAACAGGAAGCATCAACTCCCATATGTGCCTTAACCAGGTAAACCAGAGATTTTGAACCAGTGACCTCAGTGTTCCAGATCAACACTTTTGTAACTGTCAATTTGTGCTTTTTTTTTTAATTTTAATTTTTTTTTACAGAGACAGAGAGAGAGAGAGTCAGAGAGAGGGATAGACAGGGACAGACAGGAACGGAGAGAGATGAGAAGCATCAATCATTAGTTTTTCGTTGCGCATTGCGACACCTTAGTTGTTCATTGATTGCTTTCTCATATGTGCCTTGACCGCGGGCCTTCAGCATACCCAGTAACCCCTTGCTCAAGCCAGCGACCTTGGGTCCAAGCTGGTGAGCTTTTGCTCAAACCAGATGAGCCCGTGCTCAAGCTTGCGACCTCGGGGTCTCAAACCTGGGTCCTCCGCATCCCAGTCTGACATTCTATCCACTGCGCCACCACCTGGTCAGGCTTATTTGTGTTTTTATAAGAGTTTATTTGTGCAAAACTGACAACATAGGCTGAGGAGCAAGATCTGAAATGTTCCCCCAGATTGCTTTTTTGGTTAGCAGCCTTTTAGCTGTATATTCTAGGAGTAGTTATTATATACAGTGTGTTCTGCTGTATATTCTAGGAGTAGTTATTATATACAGTGTGTTCTAGATAAAACTGCTTAAAGCAAATGGATTAAAGAGCTGTCCAAGAGAGGTTGAGAATTTGTTTTATGAAGGTTCCCAGCTCTCCCATGGTGGGCTCTGATTTCAATTTATTCAGGACCAAAAAGTGTGGGAGCATGTCTGTGGGACAGTATCAGGAGATTTGTCCTAAGCTCCAAATTGAGCTTAAAAAAAAAAATCATATTAACTAAAGGCAAGGTGTTAGATGTAACTCTTGTCACTGTCTAGTTACAGCAGTGGATCCATTTTGGTTAATTTCTATAAATGGAGAAAGGGATTTCACCTTTTTGTTTGAAGGACTTAGAGAGCAAAAAAGTAAGTGGGTAGCATTTGTCACAAGACTAGAGATGTGTGCATGCTAATGACTAAGATGGATAGACTTTATATTCTGAGACAGTGGTAGCTAAGCCAGAGCTCTTGGGACTTGCTAAGGTGACAACAAGCAAGGGCTTCTTTATTTGGGTCTCGTTAGTATAACTGGGATAGGAGTGCTTTGGTCCCTGTTTACCTCACACAAGTCTGTTGAGATTTAATTAGTTGTACTTACAAAACGCTACCGGGGGCCCACCTATAAGGGCTGAATTCACCCAGTATGTGCCCTTCCCTTGAAGAAAACAAAACAAAACAAAAGAATTTGCTCTTCCTTTTAGTCCCTGGGCTGTTTGGGTCAACAGGCCAGACGCCTGCCCCACATTCATGCTGTTACCATGTCATGTCTGGTATCTACTGTGTGTCCCTAACTTGATTTTGGACTTCATTATTGAGTGAAAAGGTTAGTTAGAAGAAAGAGCTCTTGAGCTTTGACCTCAAGACTACACTTTCTCATACCTTTCATACCTACATATTTTATAGAAAATAATTTTGTGTATTCCTATAATGTCTCTCATCAGGTTATTGCTAAATTTCTTCCCTTAAAAAAGCGTATATTTATATTCCTTTGTAGGTCAGTATCACTTTAAGTAAATTATCTGGGTACTTAGAAGTATTATTTGGAGAGATGTTATTTATTTATTTATTTATTTATTTATTTATTTATTTATTGTGACAGAGAGAGAGAGACAGAGAGAGGGACAGACAGGAAGAGAGCGAGATGAGAAGCATCAATCTTCGTTGTAGCTCCTTAGTTGTCCATTGTGACCCCTTGTTCAAGTCAGTGACCTTGGACTTAAGCCAGTGATCTTGAGTTTTCAAGCCAGTGACCTTTGGCCTCAAGCCAGAGACCATGGAGTCATGTTAATGATCCCACAGTCAAGCCAGCAACCCCGCGATCAAGCTAGTGAGCCTGTGCTCAAGCTGGCAGCCTTGGAGTTTCGAGCCTGGCTCTCCTGCATCCCAGTCCGATGCTCTATGCACTGTGCCAGTGCCTGGTAAGGCAGGAGAGGTGCTTTTTAAGTGCTCTCAGGGCTCTGTAGAATCATATTTCCCATTGTTTCTCTATGATGCCAATTTGATGTATCCTTATTCTTAACCCTGCTTTCAAAAACTGTTAAATATTTTAATCCCTTAAGGTAGCACTGTCCAATAGAAATACAAGAAAAGCCCTGGCTGTAATTTTAAGTTTCCTAGTATCTGTATTTAAAAAGTGAAGAGAAACAGGTCAAGTTAATTTTAATAATATAATTTATTTAACTTAATATATCCAAAATATTATCATTCAATATGTTATCAGTATAAACAATTAGTAACGTATTTTACACTTTTTTTTTTGTACTAAGTCTTGGAAATTTGTTATGTATCTAAGTTTCATAAAATATACACTTGAAAAAATAGATTCATATACTTGAATTGTTTCAAATATGTTTTTTTTCTGGTAATTGATTAGTTATAATTAAAAACCTTAAACCAATTAAATTAGTTAATTAAAATAAAAAAATGCAGTTTCTTAGTTCAATTAGCCACATTTCAAATGCTTAGTAGCCATATGTGGTTGGCTGCTGTGTCAGACAGTGTAGTGTTCTTTATCTGTCATTCTTTCTTTGATAGGTTTCTCATTTTCAGATAATGAACCTCAGATTATTAACCAACCTTTCTTTTTCATTATGCTTTTGTAATATTTAGAACAGACCTTAATTCTGAGTGATTAAAAAAATTTGAACACATCTTTTGTGCCAGATAAAAATAGGGAAGGGATGATTTACCTAGATTTACTTTTAATTCATTCAGCAGTTTTTAAATTTCTATTTACTGACAGTCAGTGGAGAGTTTAGAATAGAATCCAAATCTTCCCAATTTGTTGTCTGTCTCCTATGATGCTAAAGTGTAATAATTCCTCTTGCTGAAAAGGAATCCTTTTCTGTTTAGTGGTATGTAGGTCTGGATTCACCTGTAGAAAACAGACCACTCTAGCCAGTTTTAGCAGGGAGGGAGTTGATATGAGAAATTAGGTCCTTCATACATCTTGGAGGAGCTGAAATTGTAGGCTTGAATTTCTAGGAATGACTCTCAGACTAATATTGTAGAACTGGCTAGTCAAGTAAACTGCTTCCTGCTGAATCAGGAAAGCTGAATAGTCAGGCAGCCTCCCATTATTATAGCATCTGGGTTCAGGACCTCCTATCTGGCAAATTATGTGGATGTTAGGTGTTAACTCTTTTTTTTTTTTTTAATTTAATTTTTTGAGATGACAGTGGTTAACAAAATTATACAGGTTTTAATTGCACAATTTTAAAACACATCTTCTGTATACTGTATTGTGTGTTCACCCCTTTCCCCCCTGGATGTTGACTCTTCCTGTGAAGCTCGGGACTGAATACCAGCACTTCCGCCTGAGAAGCAGAGCCTACCTTAGAGTATTACCTCTACCTTCCAGCTCTGGCTGTGTTCAGCTGAAGCTCTGGCAGTGTGGTCTTCTCACACTGTCCTCTGTTGTGCAATAAGAGGACTAGAATACATTTGGATGAACAAGTTTACAATAATTTCCCCCGTCAAGTTGTTAGCCTCTTGGTGGGCGAGTCAGAGATGGGCCAAGGTGAATCTCAGCTGAACCTGGGACTCCCTGTCTTGTGGAGATAATTTCACAGAGATATTGAGAGGCACATGGACTGAGAGAAACAGGTGCTATGGAAGTTGTGTTTTCTTCTCTTGAGGGTGTTTCTCCCAGTCAGTATCCTCTGGACAGATAGGAGCAAATGGTAAAACTTGATTATTCCATATTTTGAAAGATCTGACAACTCAACTCTTCATGAATATATCAGTATTTAAATATTTAGTGTTCTAGTATACTTTATGATGTTTTTGTGTGTGTAGGATTTTTAAAATATGGGGGAGGGGAGATTAAATTGAAAATTATGCTCTGTTGTTATTCTACTGTGGTTGTTAAATATAGCAAATATGGGGATAAATCACTGCAAAGAGCAGAATGTAATTTTGGAAGAGACAGGTAGAAAGAGTTATGATTCTTGGGACTGTTGTGAGTAAAATTAATAGATATCGGGCAATGTTACAGAATTAATTCTGGTTTAAAATATTCTACTTTATACCAGAGTGACTTTTCACAGAACTGTTGTTCTTCATAATGTGGATAAATCAAGTACTTTGAAAATCCAGACACTGTAGTTAGGGTCAGTTGAATACAATTCATCATTGTTTTATTGTATCTCTAAATGTTTAGTATACCTCATTATGATTAATGAAAAGTAATGGGCCTCTAAATGTGGTTCCCAGAACCAGCATTGCCACCTGAGAACTTGTTAGAAATACAGGTTCTTGTCCTGGTTGGTTAGAGCATTGTCCAATATGCCAGGGTTTGGTTTGATCTCCAGTTAGGGCACATATAAGAATCAACCAGTGAATGCATAATTCAATAGCACCCCACAATCTGTATTTGAATAAAGCCTCCAAGTGATTTTGATTTTCAGGTTTAAGAAATCTGACACAAAATGATTCATTATTCTTCTTTAAACAGATTACCAGGCACCAGTTCTTCCTATCTTTGTCTAAAAAGTGGGCAACAAAATTTTGTCCATACTTAACATGTATGTCTATAGAATGAGGAAATTTATAGTTATGTTGAGAATTAAATGAGGTAGATGATTAGTGTCCTGTGCATAGGACAGTTTGGAGATTAATTAATTACTATTAATATTATTGTTACTATCTCCCACTTTTTCAAAATCATTTTTGGAGGTAACAACTTGATTTCATTTTACCAGGTGGAGACTTCAGATGAACATACATCTAACCTGTTTTGTTTAGTCCTCATTAATTGTATTGGATTCTGTAATTTCTATTTAAGGTAGCATTTAGCTTATCATAGATTTATTTTTATTTATTTAAAAAATTAACTTTATTTGAATTTCCTTTAACTTCTTTAGCTCTTTTTCTATTTCATTTTATTGGTATTATTTTTATCATGTGTGTTTTTTCAAAGCATTTTAAAAAAATTGATTCTACAGAGAGAGAAAGGGAGAAACACTGATTTATTGTTCCACTTATTTATGCATTCATTGGTTGATTCTTATAAGCATTCTGACCTGGAATCAAGTCTGCAATCTTGGCATATTGGGACGATGCTCTAACCAACTGAGCTATTTGGCCAGGGCTGTATATCATGTGTACACTAAAAAATACTTTTCTTATGTTGCAATAGTTTTACTCTGAACTAGTTTTCAACTTGGTGGGCCATGTGAAAAGATAAACAGGAAAACAAACCAATTGGTTTTCTTAGGTCCATTTAGGCAGTTAGGTCCATTAGGTAATTCTATGAATATGCAAGCATATGATTTTTAAAAGGAGAAACTATATGTATGGATGGAGAAAACTTCTTGAGCAATAAGATGTTTTCTTATTTTAAGTTTGCTTCAAATAATAAAAGGGTCGGCCAAAACTTTTCTTTGTTCCTGAAACTAACAAGTGGAATGAGAAATCTAGAAGATAAAAGCTCACCTGTGTTCATAAGCCTTAAATAAAATATTTCTTTTTTTACAAAGTTAAATAGCACTAAATGAGAGTACATGTTTGTTTGCTAAGGGATGATGTGTATGTATGTATGAGTGGTGGTCCTTGTTTTGTTTGTGTGACTGAGTGACTATATGTGTTTCTATACTAAAGACATGTCTTCTATTTTCAGTCAGTAGTTTTACCCCTAGCTTCTTTGTATGAAATACAGTCTAACAATTGTGTAGTTAGTTTACAAAGTCTGTGTATGACTCATCTTCAGGCTATGGCTTTTTCAAGTTACACTTAAAGGTCAGGGTCTATTTAGTTCTTAACCCTGCCTTTCCTAAGTGGGAAGTGAGAATCAAAAGGAGTAAGAAATATGAAATTTGTTGGGTCTGGATCCAGACCAATAGGTTTTTGTTTTGTTTTGTTTTTTTCCTTTTTTAAAGGGGCTGTTTTTAAAGAGCATTCAGCATTGCTAGAAATTCCCAGAATTGCCAATTAATTTGAGACTTAATCTTTTTTAACAGTGTTGTTTATTAAAGCAGGCCTTTGGATTTTAATTTTTGTTTTAAGTATTTGATTTCAGTATCACACTGACAAAAACAACAAACTAAAAAATTCTTTAGGGTTCAGAATCTTTTTCTCCCTTCATGTCATAAATTTATATGCATATGTCTCAATGTTTTGTTGTTATAGACATTCCAAAAATCTTATTTAAATAAGATAGTTTGAATAGTTAGCTTGAAAAATTGTTAAAACTGTGATATATATAGAATTAATATTTCTGTTACTTTAAAAATGTCATGTTTAGCATTATTAATTTTATTTATATTGAACATTAGTGAAAAACAATGCAAATTTGAAACAAGGAAATACTGTGAGTTCTTAGTTGCTTTTTATTACTACCAAGCTAGTAGGGCTGATGGAGGAAAATTAAGAGTCTATGACTTGATTCTTTGGAATTCCGACTGTTGTCACTGTATAAACAAATAAAACAATCTCTGGCTGCTCACAGAGGTTTTGTCCCTTGGACAGATATAATGTCCTGGCATTTTTCATATTCTATTATCAAAGCCAAGGTCTAGAATTTTAAGTGGGAAGTTGGCTCTGAAATAATCAAATGCCAAACAAAGCCCATCTGAAAGTCCAATAAAGTAAAATTATAGTATTGCAAAATAAGAGAGTTACTGAACTAAATCCCCACAATTTGAGGATCTTTACTATAAAGATGTTATTGTGTTATGAGAAGGGAGGGGAGGTAGTTTGGGCCAGATGAAGGCATTGCTTTGATCCACAAATGGGGAGTTGAGGGTTCATTTTCCCCTTGGGCTTACTGAAGGAGGAAGAGTGCTTGCTGGTACCGACCACAGAGTATTATGTGGGGTTGAAGCTTTACAGGGCTTCTGCTTCATGTTGAGAGCCAAGCTTGAGTTAGGTGCTTTACATATAAATAGGTTTTGTTAGCTCCACTAATAGGGACCAAAAGTGAGATTCCAAGTGCCTAAATGATGACATGCCTAGGGTTATGGCACGTGTAAGTAGAGAAACGGGGATTTGAAATAGTTTCTTTACTCCAAATCTCCTCTGAACCTGCCTGTTCTGAATACTGAGGACACTACTGAGTTTTCCATAGCATTTGTTTGCTCAAGTTTTATTATAGTTTGTACGTAATCACCGGCTTGTGTATTTTTCATAATATTGCTATAGGGGATCTTTTGTATAATCTCCCTTGTACCTCTCAGACTTTGGAACGTTTTGGAATATCTTGTCTATTTAAAGATTTTATTTATTGATTTTACAGGGGGGGGGGCAGAAGTATTGACTCATAGTTGCTTCACTTTAGTTGTTCATTGATTGCTTGTTGTATGTGCCTTGCGGGGCAAGCCCGGGGCTTGTATCAGAGACAGCATTCTAGGTTGACCCTTTATCCACTGTGCTACCACAGGTCAGACATTGACTATTTAGACCAGGTGTTGCTATTCTGGGAATGTAGATGCTTGCTATTCAGAGTGGATTTAGAGAGGGAGTGAGCCTATTTTTTAAGGAGCAACATTGTGTTATGGTGTGTGAAGGCTTTTTAGGTCTAAAAACCAGTTTTTGCTTATTGCCAGTTATTTTGAGAAAGTTACCTGGCTTCTCCAATGTTCGCTTTTCTTCTTTTTTTTTTTTTTTCATTTTTCTGAAGCTGGAAACAGGGAGAGACAGTCAGACAGACTCCTGCATGTGCCCGACCGGGATCCACCCGGCACGCCCACCATGGGGCGACGCTCTGCCCACTAGGGGACGATGCTCTGCCCCTCCGGGGCGTCGCCATGTTGCGACCAGAGCCACTATAGCGCCTGAGGCAGAGGCCACAGAGCCATCCCCAGTGCCCGGGCCATCTTTGCTCCAATGGAGCCTTGGCTGTGGGAGGGGAAGAGAGAGACAGAGAGGAAAGCGTGGCGGAGGGGTGGAGAAGCAAATGGGCGCTTCTCCTGTGTGCCCTGGCCGGAATTGAACCCGGGTCCACCGCACGCTAGGCTGACACTCTATGGCTGAGCCAACCGGCCAGGGCCCAATGTTCGCTTTTCTTAAAATGGGAACAACAATACTTCCTTTAGGGTGTTTGTGAGCAACACAGTGCTAGGCACATAAGCACTCATAAATGCTAACTGCTATGGTCGATTGTCTGCTGTTTGTGGACCTTTTAATTCTTCTTGATGTATCCATTTTCTAATCATTTCTTCCCCTTGGATCTTGAGGGTGGACAGAAAGAGTGTAAATGTTACTCTTACATAGGATTAAGTTGGATTCCCAGGCTCTGTATACTTAGGGAATTTTTTGAAGTAGATTAATTTTTGTCTTTCTACTTGGGCATATCCCCTCCTGTTTTTCCTCTCAACATCCTGAAGACAAAGATGTGATTCTTGCATTCTTGGTTGGAATCTTGCTCCCACCCCACTCTGTATAAACTCTTTGAATCTCAATATCTTCATTTCTGAAACAAGGATAAGACTACTTCCTCTCAGGGTTATTACAAGGATTAGATGAGAATACAGCCAAGTTATTTGTACATAGCAAGGGCTCAATCAACTTTAGCTAAAAGGGAAAATAAACCTTTTTAAACAAATGCTATTGCCTTTCAGGAAAAGGAATTAATTTTCTTTACTCTCTATTGGTATTTTTTTTTTTGTCAGATTCTTTTAATTCTACACTTGTTACATCTTCCTGTGTAACTTTGTTATGTGGATTCTTTGGGTGTGTGTGCCTCAGGGCACTGTAGTTTTCACTTAAATTTGTATCTTGCCACAGCTTGGTTTACTGAGACAGGGATGGCTTCTAAAGACATCCAATAAGAGCATCATTTCTCACCAGAAATGTTTCAGCAGTCATCATCATGCTAAGAGTAGATAGTTAATTTCTGAACAGAAAAATGATATTGTTTTTACTGAAAAGCTCACAGAAGAAAATAAGATTATCCAGAATCCTTCCTGCAAAGAGTTGTTAGTTTTAGCATTTTCCTGTACATACTTTCATGCCTCCCCTTTTTATTATGAAATGTAAAGATATTCAGAAAGGTAGAGAAAACGGTATAATAAATACTATGTATACACTACTCAACCTCAATAAGTGTTAATTAACTCACAGACAAACTTGTATCAGCAGTAACCACCCAGGCCTCCTTTTCCCTCTTCTTCAACTGAATTTATTATGAAGTCAGTCTTAGACACCTTATCATTTAACCTATAAATATCTCAGTGGCATATGTTTTTAAAATATTATCTATCAGTTTCTAAGTCCCATCCTCATACCTCTTAATTCATCTTCTCTTTGGGGTTCCATTAGTTAATTTTCTGTTAATTTGGAATTGTTCAACGGCCATAGGAGCAAAATTCCATCAACATCTTCTATGTCCCTGAAGGCAGTTCTGAGTGGGGGATGGAGGTAGAAGATTCTCGTGGTTGAGGTTGAGGGGTGTGTGAGAGTGGGAAGAGTTCTTAAAATATGGGCATTATCTTCCTTCTTTCTTTCCTTTTATGCTCAACAGAATGAAGGACTGTTAGTTTTCAGAGCTAGGAGCCAAGTTTAGTCTCTGTATGTTCCCTACTGAATGGAAGATATGCTTGGTAAATGCACAGGTCAATTTGTGCCTTTCAAAGTATATGTTACTATTGGACATGTACCCAATGTCTTGGGCCCAATATATAAACCTGGGTTATGATGCTAATGTGGTCAGGGCTATTTTATCAACCAAGTTGTGGAATATTTCTTATGTCAAATGAATTATTTTTGTATGTTAACTGTATTTATTTTTAATAACATTTAAAAATTTAATTAATTGTGTTTACATAGATTCTAGGGTCACCCTGAATGCCTCCCCACTCCCCCCTATTCCGCTCAACATCTCCCCTGCCCCCCTCCCTACAGAGCCCTCCCCCCTTCCCTTCAGGTTTATCCCATCCTATCATCCCCTTTTCCTCTGTCCGCTTTCCCTCTGGTCCCTTATCCCTCCTCTGTCTCAATTCTGTTCCTCAGTTCTCATTATTCCTTGGATTCCTCAAATGAGTGAGGTCATATGATATTTTTCTTTCTGTGCCTGACTTATTTCACTCAACATAATAGTTTCCAGGTCCCTCCATATTGTTGCAAAAGGTAATATTTCCTTCTTTTTCATAGCCCCATAGTATTCCATTGTATATATGTACTACAGCTTTTTAATCTACTTGTCCACTGATGGACACTTGGGCTGTTTCCAGATCTTCACTATTGTGAACAATGCTGCCATAAACATAGGGGTGCATTTCTTTTTTTTAGTCAGTGATATGGTGTCCTTGGGATATATTCCTCTAAGTGGGATGGTTGGGTCAAAGGGCAGTTCCATTTCTAGTTTTTTGAGCAATCTCCGTACTGTTTTCCACAGTGGCTGCACCAGTCTGCATTCCCACCAGCAATGCAGGAGGGTTCTCCTTTCTCCACATCCTTGCCAGCACCTATCGTGTGTTGTTTTGTCAATGAGTGCCATTCTGACTGGTGTGAGGTGGTATCTCATTGTGGTTTTAATTTGCATTTCTCTAATGATTAGTGATGTTGAACATTTTTTCATTTGTCTATTGGCCATCTGTATGTCCTCTTTGGAGAAGTGTCTATTCATTTCTTGTGCACTTTTTTTGATTAGATGTTTGTCTTCCTGGTGTTGAATTTTACAAGTTCTTTATAAATTTTGATTATTAATCCCTTATCAGATGTATTGTCGAATATGTTCTCCCATTGTGTGGGTTGTCTTTTTATTCTGTTCATATTGTCTTTAGTTGTGCAAAAGCTTTTCAGTTTGATATAGTCCCATTTGTTTATCCTGTCTTTTATTTCATTTGCCTGTGGAGATAATTCAGCAAAGATATTGCTGCAATAGATGTTGATGCATACTTCAAAGATATAGAACACATATTCCAAAAATTTATACGGAACCAGAAAAGAACACGAATAGCCTCAGCAATCTTGAAAAAGAAGAATAAAGTGGGAGATATCACACTTCCTGATATCAAGTTATACTACAAGGCTATTGTACTCAAAACAGCTTGGTACTGGCATAAGAACAGGCATATAGATCAATGGAACAGAACAGAGAACCCAGAAATAAACCCACACCTTTATGGACAACTGATGTTTGACAAAGGAGATAAGAGCATACAATGGATAAAGACAGCCTCTTCAACAAATGATGTTGGGAAAATTGGACAGATACCTGCAAAAAAATGAAACTAGACCACCAAGTTACACCAATCACAGAAATAAACTCAAAATGGATAAAAGACTTAAATGTAAGCCATGAAACCATAAGTATCCTAGAAGAAAACTTAGGCAGTAAGCTCAAATGAATTCTTAAAGCAATTTTTTCTGGAACCCTGTCAAGGAAAAGATAAACTGGTAAAGAACTGAATTAATTCTAATTTCAGTGCTCAAATCTGAAGCTTTTCTAAAACAGAGTTTTGCAAAGAATAGTTTCCTATGCCATTTTATGTTTAGGCTCATTATTGTTTGGGATAGCCAACATTTGGTGACTTGAATAATTTGAGATTGTACCTAGTCTAATAACCTTTTAAAAAAGTTCAGGAAAGTTAAAGGGTTTGTACTATTAAGTTGAATCAGATATTTATTATGTTAAAATTTTTACTTAGTGTGGTACTTCTTCCAGCTCTTTTTGGTTATGAAAGTTTGTAAGTTTAGATGCTTAGAGAAAAGAGACCTTCTCTAATTTATAGCTTTTAGCCCTGTTTTAACATCTATATAGCTGTTGTTGTTGTTCTTTTGGGTACATCCTGAAATTCTTGCTTTTTTTTCTAAGAAGAGTTTTCACACATTTTAAAATACAATTCAGACAGTTTGAATCCTGTACCTGGGCTAGGATGATGCCTTGAATGCTCTATAGGCAGTGCCTAGGTGGCGCCTTTTAGAAAGGAGAACTGCCCTTGAGATCAGGGGCAGAACAGCCTCCCAGAATTCTGAATGGATCAGTTTCTTAGGTCCATTCCTTTGGATGTTTTTAGTGAAATAGAAATGTGCTGATGTGCCTCAGTATCCCCGTGATGGCTTAGCCATTGGTCCTTTGGTGTGCCACCTGAAGCTGTAGGTTCAGATGATGTCTGCTTCTTTCTCCCCTTGCAAATCTCCTGTGGGTATGAACACAGGCACATGTAAGGATGCTGACATCCCTTTTCTTCTGCCTCTGGAGCCTCTGTGAGGACTCTTAGATACCTGCTCCTCTGTCACTTTAACACTTTGATCATTGATTGATTAATGTTTATAGAGCACCTAATGTTTATAGAGCACCTATTTGTACGAGCAATGTACCAAGCATTAGATACAGAAGTGAATAAGTTCTTGCTCTGATAGGATGCATATTCTATTAGATATGTTAGTGTACGTATGTATGTATGTATTTTTAGCGTGAGAGAGACAGACAGACAGGAAGGGAGATAAATGAGAAGCATCAGTTCTTCATTGTGGCACCTTAGTTGTTCATTGATGGCTTTCTCATATGTGCCTTGACCAGGGAGCTCCACTTTAGCCTGCATTCAAGCTGGTGAGCTCGAAACTCAAACCAGTGACCTCAGGGTTTTGAACCTGGGTCCTCAGCATCCTAGGCCAACATTCCATCCACTGTGCCACTGCCTGGTCAGGCTAGATGTGTTGGTTTTATAAATTGATAAGCATGTACATGTTTAAGTATAGAAACTGGGTTGGAAGGGTACATACCAAATGGGATTGGAGGGAGGAGAGAGACGACCCTGTTTTTATTGTATATATATCTAGGTAATTTTTGAACTTGTTATAAGCATGTATTTGTTCATGCAAATAAAGTGAGGATGCATTGTGACTGGGGTAAGAAGTGTATAAAAATACAGTGGGAAAGTGATTAATTCTATGGGGAGTAGGGGCCAAGGAACACTTTTTCAAAGAATATTTTCCCCTGGGTAGGTGGGGAAAAGTTGAGTGTGATGTAGGGGGAAGGCTTTTTTCTTGCAGAAGGACTAGAATTTGCCCAGGCTGACAAAGCAGCTTATTTTGTTCAGCATTTCAGTAGTGACTAGCTTATACCAGATTTCTGGGCACCATAGCTTTTCTTTCCTGGGGAGTAATCTGAGAGGTAACATGCAATTGTATTTTCTTCTGGGGCTTGGAATATATTTACTTAAATATATTTAATATTTTTGGAAATGCACCCTACTTTGTGATTAGGTTTTTAGCGAACCTGGGTTAATCTTTTTAAACTCATGATTCTAAGTGAACTGTAGAAACGAACTATGGCTAACTTTGTTTTAGTAGGACTATTATGTTAAGTTGAAGTTTACCTAGCAGTGTGTATTAGGTTGTGAGGGTGGGGGTGGTATTTATGGTATTTATAGAGAAAGTGAACGATTAGATTCTTGGGCACCCCGGAAGCTTTTCTTTTTGGGCCGTGAATAAAGTTCATTGCGCCTGTGCCCCACCAAACTCATAGTTGCATTACAGCTCACTGTGTCGTCCCCCCCCCATCCCTTCAATCTCCTGAGGCCAAACTTTTCTAAATGTGGTTTATAATCCAGTGGAACCCAAGCATGATCATTGTACAATTTTCCCAGCATCACCTTCACAGAAGATAATCTTGTCAATTGGGAACAAATGCTCAAGGTGGTATCCTTTAATTCTTCAGTTGATGGGAGAAAACTAAACACCAAAAACAAACAAACAAAAAACCATGATCTGAAATCAGCCAGAGATTTTACATAATTTATGTGGGATAAAGCATTTTAATTCTTTGATTCTCTGTACATGTTAATACTGTAGTGATATCATTTCTGGAAGTTTCCTGAGTGTTTTTACTTTTTAATGTTTTGTAGATAAATGGTAGTCATGTAAGCTCAGTTTAGTGTAGAAAGCAGTCATATTAAGTGCTACATGTACTGTGTGGGATTTCTTCCCCTTCCTACAAAACATTAGCCTTTTGGAAGAATGGATGGCTCAAGGGATTAGTGATGGGGAAGTGGAGGCTTTCACATTGGTTCAGATTTGACCTTGGTCAGTGATGCTTGAAAATCAGCACTATTTAATAGGCATTAAGAGAGCCCACTTTTTGACCCACTTCCAGTGGATAAATATCCATAGTTCTTTTATGCCATAGTTGCGGAACTAATTGACAGAATTAAATGATTTAAGAACTTTACTCCCCTTTTGCCCTCAGAAAATAGTTGGTTGTTGTTTAAATCAGAATCTTGGAGGCTGCATGCCTCGTTTCTGAGGGTTGGAGACTATAGCTAGCTTTGCAGCTCTTACTGTATTGAAAAACTTGCGTACTTTGCATTGCTCCTAGTAGGAGGAATTGGGGGGAAGGACGATTTTTCTTTCAGTGTCCAATTCTTCCAATTCAGGGCTGGTCATACAACCCTGGACACACTTAAAACATTGGTATCCTTTATGGCACAAGATGTATTCTTCTTTTCTCCATGATCAACTAAAAGGGTTATAAGTGTAAACTATATTTTTGTCTCCTTGTTTTCTCTCCCTAAAAGAATTTTAGTGCATAAAGCATTTTCCAATACCCTACTTCTAATTGACATCATGGACTTTTGCAGCGTGGCTCCAGTGAAGTTAGCAGTGTTTTATGTTTTAAGCTCAGTAACTGCCAGTCAGGATCACTCTATATTTATAGAGCTCCCAGGGAAGGGTGAGTGCTTGCTGATGATGTATTACCTGCTAATTTGTTTGCTGAAAGATGGGCCCATATATTTAGAATGATGATAGATCAGAATATTTGGCTAAGTGTATCAGTCAGTGTCTCATTTTTCAAAACACAAGAACTCCAACATGTTACTGTAAAATGCTATTCTATATTCAATGGATTTTCCTTGCTAAATGAATTTCTGTCCTGGTTAGAGTCTTTTATTTATTTATTTGTTTATATATTTATTTTAAAACTTTTTTTTTAGTTATATACTAACTTGGGTAATGAGAACTTACGGCTGTTTCTTTTTCTTTCTTTGTAGGATGTGTTTGTCATTCATGCAGCTTACATTCCTTTTTCTGGTTGTAGTATTGGGCACCAGCCTCTGTACCTTAGAAAGAAGGTCAAGTACAGAAATCTATAGGTCTGACTACCCTTTGTTCTCTTTGTCTGTAACCAAGAGGTATAGACAAGGCTACCACTAAAGGGGAAAAGGAAGAAAACAATGGGCTTTCTAATCTACCTGAAAAGCTTTAGGTTGTGGGAAGAATTAAAACTGCCATTGGAAGGCAGAAAAGCAGTGATTACCTTCGAGCAGGTAGAGATGTTGTGCATTCTGGAGTCCCTGTAGACATTTATTGGGCTCCTTCTCCCTGCTACACACAAAAGATCCAGAAAAGTATTGTGAGTGGCTTATCTGAACAAACTGTCAGACAAATGAAATGAAAAGAAAAGGAAAAGGCTGTCTTCAACGATTAGCTGCCAAGTATGTGATGCTACCCCTACCTCAGTGGGTAGGGACCGGGCTGGGGGACAGCAAGATTAGATAGTGAATGAATAAAACGCATTCTTCATTGTAGTTCACCTATACATAGAAAGTGATCTTAAAAAGTGTAAGGATGTTTAGAAATAAGCAGATCAGATTTCAGGTAAACCCATTAATGCTGTCACTTGGTAACTTGTTACTGATTTTCCCAGGACTGTACTTGTAATCTATATGTTTTAAGGTTATTTAAATTTGGAAATGATCATAGCTAAGAGATAAAGTTTCTCCATTGAACTCTGACTAGTTTGCTTCTTGGAGATGTTCCCCAGCCTGATGGACAGCTTTGACACGCTGCTGTGCTCCTGGTCCCTGAGCTCTGAATGATTTGGTGGGGATGGGATAGAATGTCACCGGAAGACATTGGGCTGTGTACAATATAAGTAGAAGAAAGACAAAATGCAGGGAATGCTTCCATGACTCAGTGTTTTTGAGAGCCAACAACTCTCATTATTTCTGACTCTAAGCTCGTCCTTCAGAATGAATGTGCTGCGTCACCTGTTCTACCATATCAAGTGTTAGGGAACTGCTTTCTTTATCTCTCCCACTGGTGGAAAGATAGGCAGGGCCCTTGAGGCTTTTGTTCTTCAGGATGGGGTCTTCTCTTATTATAGATTCTTTCTACCCAATCACCCCTAAATATTCTTTCTGTATAAAATTATTGTATATCCAGGAAGTGTCCTATTTACCTTTAAAAACATTTGCTCCCTTTTTTTCTTGTTACTCTTGATTTGTATTTTCCTTTGTTAACCTTCTGGATCCATATAACCAAATTGTCTCTGAAATAATTTGCTGGTGCTAAGAGTCCGTTGGTTGGATGTTTATGAAGTATTTTCTCAAATCCTGTTAATGTCATAGGTCAAATTGTAAATCCCTTTACTTACTAATTTAGGGATATAACGTATGGCCTTTTGCTTTTGGAAGTGTAAATTATTTTTAAACATTTTTGTTTGGGGACTTAATGAATGACGGGGGTGGTGGTGGGTAGTGACAGGAATAGAAGCAGAAGCAGAAAAATTCAACTGCATTTTAGATCAATAACTTTCATTTGCCATGCCATATTTTTGCTGTTGATTCTATGTAGTCACAGAGTGGGAAATTACAATGATTATGAAACTGGTTTTATTCCGGAAACGACAGAATCATTTAGTATAAGGACGTGGCCCTTTCCCCCAGCACAGCTCTCTGAAGTACATTGTAAATATTGACATGCATAGTATTGTATATCTCCTCAAGAATAAATTTGAATAAGTAAAGTATAAAAATTTTATATATAAAATATTTGTAGAAATAGTGTGTTGAAATGATGGTGTCTGAAGTTACTCTTAGTCTTCTTCCCATCTGCCATTGGTAATCCTCCTTAGTTCTTGTCTCTAATCCTTGCCCCCTTAAAGAGCCAAGCAAAAAACAAAACTCCACATTCTTCAAAAGGATCAGAGCGAGTTAATTATAGTGATATGCAGCAACCAGGACAATCTTAGCTGTTGGTCTGTCCCAAAGCCTACAGAAGGTTCTTATTTCATAAGCAGAGATAATTTGTTTCTCTCTGTGTGCCATATGGTTTTGCAACTGCAGAGATCAAACAGATTTGTGGATGTAAACTTCAGTTCTGTACTTAAATTTTTTTGAGTTGTGTGGAGATTTTCATAATGTGCTTGAATTATTGATGCCAACCAGGTCTGTTGGAGTCAATAACCCCTTGTCAGTTCTGTAAGCAACTATGGATCGTGGTTTTTATATGCCTTGGACTTTAAAGATGACTTTGGAAAGGAAACTTGGAACACAAATTGTCAACTGGAATGCAGTAATTATTTGTTTTTTAAAAAGACGATGATTAAAACCAGGAATCATTAGCATAAAAGAATAATAGTTCCGAGGCTGCCCAGGTGGTCTCTGGAAAGGACAAGATTTCTCTTAATCAGAGAACTTTTAATTACACAGATTTACTTTGAGAGAAATTGTTTCGAGGGTAGTCTTCGGAATTAAGAATTTGAGTTTCTTGATTGCTAATTTTAAAAGTGTAGAAGAATATAAATGTGCCAGTGACTTCCCTCTTGTTTTTGGAATGACTGGCTATGTATGTGCTCTTCCCTGCTGGTCACGAGTGTAATTTTTAATGTAGTGCTCAGTTTATCTAAAGAAGATACATATTTCCTGGTCCCTTTGTTCTTCAATTATTAAATTTAGCAGTGTATTCAAATCATTCTAGAGACGATCTCCATTTATAGGTATATTTTATTTTTTGTAATAAAGTGGTCTTTATTGGTGGGATAATATATATCTTTAGGGAAGAGCAATGACTGGAACTTGGCCCTGCAGATGTGAAATTTGACAGATTCTAAGGTTATCTTCTCTTTCCTGAATGTTTTCTCCCACTAGCATGCAGTAACCTCACAGTCCTTCACCTCTTAGGTAAGTTATTATTTCTTTTTATTTTTTTTTTTTATTTTTATTTTTTTTATTTATTCATTTTAGAGAGGAGAGGGAGAGACAGAGAGAGAGAGAGAGAGAGAGGAGAGACAGAGAGAGAGAAGGGGGGGAGGAGCTGGAAGCATCAACTCCCATATGTGCCTTGACCAGGCAAGCCCAGGGTTTCGAACCGGTGACCTCAGCATTTCCAGGTCGACGCTTTATCCACTGCGCCACCACAGGTCGGTAAGTTATTATTTCCTGAGGAAAGCCTTCAGGACCGTCGGAACCAGGTCCTTACATTGTTAGGTTTTTTGGGGGGCACACCCATTATATGTGTCTCTGGTACAATAGTCACCATATTTGTAATAATTAATTTCTTAATTTCAGTTAATCCTGTCCTCCTGCTGTTTATCTGGCTCCAAAACACAGGAAAGTTTTCTGTCTTGTTTTCTGCTCTATTTCTGGCTCTTGGCTCATGATGTGTGCTTAGTAAATATTTGTTGAATAAGTGACACTATAGGTGGTATAAATCATACTTACTTTAATATGTCTAGATATAGCTTTTTTCCTTTTGCTAATTTTAATAAAGAGGATCTTCCAAAATAGCAGTTGTAGTTTTTTTTTTAAAAAAATGACTACATATCTTCTGCTTGTATGTATTCTAAGGATCTGGTGCTGGTTATCCAGATATTATTATTATTGTTGTTGTTATTATTATTTTACTTAAGTTTGTGCATGATAGCTATTATTTTGCTATTTCCCAGGCATATAATTCCAGAACCCACAGCATGAGTAAGCAGACAGTAATGAATTTCTCCATAAACCTTACAATATGTTTCATCTTCATTGGCACAGGGAACAAAATCCGTGACTTCTTGAAAAGTACAGGATCATAGAGTGAGAGTGCTTAAAAATCATGTCGTCTAACTCTCCATTTTGTAACTGATGAAACCAAGGGCACAGGGAGTTCACGTGACTTTGTCCGAAGTAAAATGATTGCCTAGATCGGTGATGGGTGAGTAGGGTTAGGAGCTCAGTCATCAGACTCCAAGGTGGTACTCTTTCTGCTATAAAACCTTTGTATTTGAGAGAAAATAAGTTTTTCTGTTTATTCAGACTTCTTTAGGATGTTCATGCATATGACACATTCATGAATGACTTATCCATAAATGTGTATTTTATACTCCCTCAGGCAGTGGTAATAACAGATATCCAACATTTGATAGCACACAGTACTTTATCTTACATAAATCAGGTGGAGGAGACACTCAAAGTGAAGAATGGAGTGTAATGTGTTTCCAAGGTGCAAAGTGATTTGGCAAAAGGCTCCGTAATAGTAAGGTTTCTTATGGCCTGGCCTGTCCCTGTGCCAGTGTGCCATCCCTGAACTTTGAAACAAATACTCCTCCATCAGATAAACCTAGCAATTTATTTGGAGGGGGAAATCAGAGAAGGTGAAATACCAAATAAAGAAGACTCTTACCTTCCTGCAGTGTTTCTTCAGAGCCTGCTCTGATGCGGAAACTGCCTTAGGCGTGCTTCATAAAAACTGCTTGGAAACTGGAAGGCCAACTTGAACACCACACACTTCACCCAGTTAATCAGAGCTTGGTTAATTTTATGTTGCTTTATTAATAACATAAGTTAAAAGGGCCCTATTTTTTTAAAGTCCTCAGACATACGTTTTCAAGGAGTAGAAGCCAGCATCCTTTACTTGCTCGTTTTAGGAACGCAAATATTCCAGAATACTTGGACTTATGTCAGGATTTTAAAATGGAATCATAAATAAAGAAGAATAACTTTTTATTTTCTATAAAATTATTTATAATAGACACAAACTAGGGAAACTTTCCAATTAAGAATGATTCTCCGGGAGACAGGTCGAGGTGAGGCCCCTTTTTCTGCCTCAGGGACCTTGGCTATGATGGTGAACTCAGGATGGGGTCAACCAGCAGCAGTGCGCCAACCTGCTCTGAGCCTTTTAGCAGGAAGACGGAGCAGTGGTCCTGTTATTCAGGCCAGGCCAGTATGGACTCTTTCCCAGGGTTGTGATACCCGGAGCAAGGGGCAGATGCTCTCCCCTTCCTCTCTGTCTGCAAGGCTGTAACGTTTCCCACCCAGAGTAGTTTGCAGTCCTGGTTCCAGGCTTGTGGAGACAAGAGCTCACCAATGAAAATGATGCCAACATGGCTTAATTTTTTCAGAGTGGGCAAAGTGAGAAAGAATTGCATTTACTAAGTGATATTCCAGACATGTCTTTCAGGCAGTTGTGTAAAAATACAGTGTACTCAAGAATTTTCTGGGAGTGTTTTTTAAAGTGCAGATTCTTGAGCCCTGCCCTAGATTGAGCCAGACTCGCTGGGGATCCAGGAATCTGTATTTCCAAACAAACATTTCAGATGATTCTATGACTCCTGGGTGCTGTTGAATCAATGAGAGTCTATTCTTCACCTGGTGGCTGAGGATGTTGGTTTGGATTAGGTGCAAGTTAGATATTAGGTTTATTGCAATTAAAAAGTTAGGTTTATTGCAGTTAGGTTTAGACATGAATGAGGATGGGGGGTGGGCTTGCAGGTGTTGTGTGGTCAGTGAAATCAACTATTTTGTAGCCATACACCTGCTAGCCCAGGTTCTCCAGGGCAGCTTTTGCAGTCCCCTGACTTCCTTCCTATGGTCACCTTTTGTCCTTCTCTCTTTCTTTTCTCTTTTCTTTTCTTTTCTTTTCCCCTTCCTTCCTTCCTTCCTTCCTTCCTTCCTTCCTTCCTTCCTTCCTTCCTTCCTTCCTTCCTTCCTTCCTTCCTTCCTTCCTCTCTCTCTCTCTCTCTCTTTCTTCTTTCCCTCCCTCCCTCATCCTCCTCCCTCCCTCCCTCTCCCTCTCTCTCTCTCTCTTTCCCTCTCTCCTTCCTTCCTTCCTTTCTTGTGAAAGGAGGGGAGATAGTGGGACAGACTCCTGCATGCGCCCTCACTGGGATCCACGCGGCAACCCTGTTTGGGGCTGATGCTTGAATCAACTTAGCTGCTTTTAGCACCTGAGGCTAGTGTGCTCAGACCATCTGAGCTATCCTGAGCACCTGGGGCCGATGCTAGAACCTATTGAGCTACTGGCTGAGGGAGGGGAAGAGGGAGAGATGTGGAAGAGGGAGAGGAAGAGAAGCAGATGGTCACTTCTCATTTATGCCCTGACCAGGAATCAAACCTGGGATGTCCATATGCTGGGCCTATCCTCCATACACTGAGCCGCTGGCCAGGACCCATATATTGTCTCTTGATGCAAGATAAAGAATGAAAGGAGCCCTAAAGAGAAAACAGTGATTTCTTTAGACGTTTTTCTCAGGGCTTACTCTCTCCCTATATTTTTTGCTACTAGATTTTTAGAGAGAGAGAGAGACAGATAGGAAGGGAGAGAGATGAGAAGCATCAATTCATAGTTATGTCACTTTAGTTGTTCATTGATTGCTTCTCATACGTGCCTTGACTAGGGGGCTGCAGCCGAGCCAGTGACCCCTTCCTTGCTCAAGCCAGCAACCTCTGGGCTTGATCCAGCAACCATGGGATTATATCTATGATTCCATGCTCAAGCCAGATGAGCAAGCCAGCGACCTCAGCGTTTTGAATCAGGGTCCTCAGTGTTTTAGGTCAACACTCTGTACCCACTGTCAGGCTAGATTATTATTATCATTAGATCTTATCTTTGTGTGTGTGTGTGTGTGTGTATGTGTGTGTGTGTGTGAGACAGACAGAGGCAGAGAGAGGAACAGATAGGGACAGAAATGAGAAGGGAGAGAGATGAGAATCACCAATATTTTATTGCAGCACCTTAGTTGTTCATTGATTGCTTTCTTATATGTGCCTTGACCGAGAAGCTACAGCAGAGTGAATGACCTCTTGCTTAAGCCAGTGACCTTAGCCTTCAAGCCAGCGACCCTGGGGTCATGTCTATGATCCCACGCTCAAGCTGGTGAGCCTGTGCTCAAGCCGGATGAGCTTGTGGTCAAGCTGGTGACCTCAGGATTTTGAATCTGGGTCCTCTGCATTTCAGTATGATGCTCTATCCACTGCGCCACCACTTGGTAAGGTATTTCTTGTCTTTGAGACCCTTGTTAGTTTTTCTCTCTAAATACCAATTGACTTATATAGAGTTTTCTTCTCATTCCTATTGCGTTTTCACTAGCCATTTTCCCTAGGAGGGACAAATGTGATAGATGTTTTTTTCTGTCCTTTCCAATGAAATAGTTGCCTGACACAAGTAATGAGAAGCATCTATTTATAAAGATATAGGCCTGAGTTTGTATAATAAATATTCATACCAGGGTATGAGTAGAGTAGTTGTAGTAATAATTGTGGTAGCGGCAGTACCAATGATGATGTAGCAAAAACTATGTGTCAAGAGATGTTTTAAGAGTTTTGAATGTATTAATTAATTCATGTTTTTACCCCAACAGGTAAAGTTAAGTATAACCCCCATTTATAGATGAGGAAACTTGAACACAGAGAGATTAAGTAACTGGCTTAAGTTAGTAAGTGGCAGACCCAGAATTTGAAACCAGATAATTTGCCTCTAGATGTCATGCTGCCAACTCTGCTGTTATCCTATCCTTTTTTCAAATTAGCAGTTTACAGCTCATCACCAAGAGCTGGTCCTTAAAGAGAGAATGATGAAATTTGGAGCACGGCTGGGTCTGTCTTCCTAGCAGTGTGAACTTGATCTAGGAGGTGGGAAAGTGCAGAGACTGGAGTAAATGATATTTTTGAGACTCCAACTGAAGGTAGAAACTGATGACTGTTTGTTAGGGAAAGGCTGGAAAGGTAGCTGAAGGGTTCCTCTGACAGTCACTGGGTGCAGACAGACTACTACCCATGCCACTCTGTGGTCTTAAGATCTTTTTTCTGAGATCTAAACTTTCATCATACGTTTAGATTGTTTCAAAAGGTAAAATGTCGGGCATATTGTAAAAATTCACATTAAAAAAAAAAACCTTAAAATTTTTTTTTTTTTCATTTTAAACAGTGAGAGAAGGGGAGGCAGAGACAGATTCCTGCATGTGCCCTGACCTGGATCCACATGGCAAGTCCATTAGGGGGCGATACTCTGCCCATCTAGAGTGTTGCCCTGTTACTCAGCAACTGAGCTCTTCTTAGTGCCTGAGACAGAGGCCGTAGAGCCATCCTCAGTGCCTGGTGCCAACTCGTTCCAATTGAGCCATGGCTGCAGAAGGGGAAGAGAGAGAGTGATCGAGAGAGAGAGTGAGAGAGAGAGGGAGAGAGAGAGAGGGTGAGAGAGAGAGAGGGTGAGAGAGAGAGAGAGGGAGAGAGAGAGAGAGAGGGAGAGAGAGAGAGAGAGAAGTAAGAGGAGGAGGGGTGGTGAAGGAGATGGGCACTTCTCCTGTGTTCTTTGACCAAGAACTGAACCTGGGACATCCACATGCTGGGCCGATGCTTCACCACTGAGCCAACCGGGCAGGGCCTAAAAATAAACCTTTTGCATAATGCCCTGAAATATAGTTGATTTTCATACCAGCTATTGTTCATTAAAAAATAAACAAGTTCGGCCTGACCTGTGGTGGCACAGTGGATCAAGCATTGACCTGAAATGCTGAGGTCGCCAGTTCAAAACTCTGGGCTTGGCCCTGGCCGGTTGGCTCAGTGGTAGAGCATCGGCCTGGCGTGTGCGGAAGTCCCGGGTTCGATTCCCAGCCAGGGAACACAAGAGAAGCACCCATCTGCTTTTCCACCCCTCCCCCTCTGCTTCCTCTCTGTCTCTCTCTTCCCCTCCCACAGCCAAGGCTCCATTGGAGCAAAAGATGGCCCGGGCGCTGGGGATGGCTCCTTGGCCTCTGCCCCAGGCGCTAGAGTGGCTCTGGTCGGGACAGAGCGACTGACACCCTGGATGGGCAGAGCATCGCCCCCGGGTGGGCGTGCCGGGTGGATCCCGGTCAGGCGCATGCAGGAGTCTGTCTGTCTCCCCGGTTCCAGCTTCGGAAAAATACAAAAAGGAAAAAAAAACAAACAAAAATAAAACTCTGGGCTTGCCCGATCAAGGCACATATGTGAGTTGACGCTTCCTGCTCCTCCCTCCTCTCTCTCTCTCTCTCTCTCTCTCTCGATCTCTCTGTCTCTCTTCTCTAAAATGAATAAATAAAAATAATTTGAAAAATAAACAAGTTCTTTAAATTGAAACTTATGTTTCCTATTAATCTTGAACTCTTTTTTTATTTTTTATCTTCCTCAATTTTTATTCTAATATATGTTCATGTTTCAGTCTTTTGTTGATTACATCATTTACATAATAAAAATAATAAAAACTTGAAATAAAAAATTTAGTCTTGTGGCTGTATTACTCACCCCAGACATCACTGTTTAAACATTTCAATTATTACTAGAACAGAGTTGATGAAAGTAACATCATTATATTACAAATTCTGATAAATGATTGATACAATTAAAAAGCAAAAATGTATCATTTTACAAATTTTTCTCTTATGATATGTAGGTACCATATTTTTTGCTCCATAAGATGCACTTTTTCCCCCCAAAAGTGAAGGGGGAAATGCCACTGTGTCTTATGGAGCAAAAAATATGGTATTTTATTAAATATTTTAACACACCATTTGGTTCAGAATATATTTTTTTCTTATTTTCCTCCTTAAAAACTTAGGTGTGTCTTATGTTCAGGTGCGTCTTATGAAGCAAAAAATACGATATTTTTTTTCTTCCCATATTTGTGTTTTAGTAGATGGTAAAACATTTGACACCATGTTTGTTTTCTGTTTTTCTTTCTTATATGTGCAGGCACTGAAAAAACTTTGTTTTCCAAAGTTGATAAAGGAAGGAGTATTATAGCAAAGACATACAATTTTTTGATGCTTTCTGAAATTACTTGGCAAAACTCACACAGTGATCTATATTCAAAACTTTTTTGTGATGATTGGCAGATGACTCAAAGATTGGATCCTCTAATTTTGTTTGAAGCAATCTGACTTGCAAATGCATTTATTTTTCTGCTTTCAGATGCCTTCATTTCTTATACTTTTTTTTCCCACCAAAACCAGTTTGGAATCAGTGGCTCTCCCCCTTGGTGTCCTGGAGGTTTTATGCACCCAAGGTGTGGCTGAGAAGTGCACTCACTTGAGGAAGTGAGGAAAGGGTGACATTCTCAGGCATATCATTGTTAGGAAACCCAGCACAAGGAAGTGGAAGATGGAAAATTTTTTTACTTTCTTTTAGAACAGTTTTTATGTACCCTAAAGGGTATACATAAGTCGGTTTGAAGACTATTGCTGTAGGATGTAGTATACCAGTGAAATTTTAAGTTTTAGATTTTTCCCCAACTTTGTGTGTTCAAGAATTCAGTTTTAGCTTCTAAGAATGTAGTTTGGGGTTATAGACATCCAAACTTACACTGAAAACTGATTTTTAAACCAAAATGCTATTTTAAGCATAAAAATCAGCCAGATAAAATCTAGTTTAAGTTTAGATTAAGAAGATGATTTGTGGGGTCAGTAAGATGACCTCCAGGAGGAGGCTGGCAGAATGGTCTGGCAGCATGGGGGAGGGGAATTGATGGGAGTGGCCACCACAATATGCTTTATCATTGTTGTTCATTTCCACAAAACCCTGAATTCCATGTCAGCTGACTATTTGGCCTAGTTCTAGTTAGCTTGTTAACTAATTAGAAAGGGAAAATTAAAACATACACATTTATCTTAGACATTTTAACTGAATAAATATACTCCATGCACCAGTATCCTGAGGGAAAGATAATTTTTTCTTTATATATTGGTTCAGTATTGGAATTCTAAGGGGTGTCTCTTATATTAACCACACCCTGATACATCATCAGTCTTAAAAGTGGACAAGGCTGACCAGGCGGTGGTGCAGTGGATACAGTGTCAGCCTTGGATGCTGAGGACCGTTTCAGAACCTCAAAGTTGCCGTCTTGAGCACAGGGTCGCTGCCTTGAGCATGGGATCGTAGACATGACCCCACAGTTCCTGGCTTGATGCCCAATGTTGCTCTGGCTTAAGTCCAAGGTCACTGGCCTGAGCAAGGGGTCACTCACTCTATTGGAGCCCCGCGGTCAAGGCACATAAGAGAAAGCAACTAAGGTGCTGCAATAAAGAATTGATGCTTCTCATCTCTCTCCCTTCTTGTCTGTCTGTTTCTGTTCCTCTCTCTCTCTTGCTAAAAAAAAAAAAAGAAAGAAAAAGAAAAGAAAAACCAAGCAAGATTTTTCCTTTCTTTTTTTTTAGAGACAGAGACAGGATGGGAGAGAGAGAGTGTGAGAAGCATCAACTCATAGTTGCTTTCACTTTAGTGGTGCATTGATTGCTTCTGAAAGAGTAGAGTGAGAAGCACTGACTTGTAGTTGCTTTCACTTTTAGTTGTATGTTGATTGCTTCTTGTATGTGCCTTGACTGGACGACCCAGTGTCCCCTTGCTCAAACCAGCAACCTTTGGGCTCAAGGTGGGGAGCTTTGGGATTTTGTGCATGATTCCCTTGCTTAAGCCAGTGACCCCACGCTAATGAGCCTGCACTCAGAGCCAGCAACCTTGGGGCTTTGATTAGTGACCTCGGCTTTCGGGTCAACACTTTATCTACTATGCCACCACTGGTCAGGCCAATAGTGGAGCAAGAATTTGAAGCTCTAGAATCTGAGGTTAGAATCTTTCCAGATTAAAATTATTTGTTCTTCATTTGAATTATCTTTTCACAGTTGACCAGGCAGATATTATTTTGGATGTTCCCCTTCAATGAGTGTTTGCAAAGCATTTGCTTTAGTTTTTTAAAAGTAATACTTTTTCACTTTCATTTCATTGGTTTACAAGACAATAAATTACATAATTACAATTATAGGTGCAAATAGCCAAAAACTCTCCTCCACTCCTTCAAGAAAGTACAGACTGGGGGATTATACAAATGCCTTGTGTTAAGTACATTATTATGAGAGAGATATTTAGTAGCTAAGCATCTCTTATTTGGAGGTATTACTTGTGTATTTTAGGGAGGGAAAGTAGGTATCCTTAGCAGAGTGAGGGAAGTCAGTTTAAAAGTTTACAATACTTATATTAGCTTTGTTTTACTAAAGTCTGTTTTACTGAGAGTTTGTCCACCAATAAGAATTTTTCTTCCATTGTTTTTCTTTCCTATTGCATGTAACATTGCCTATTGTATATCATGTTTGGTGAGAGTGTATTTTATTTATATCACTCAATTTTTTAGTGTTCAAAATTTTTAAAAAGGAGTTTTCAGCAGGGACAATTGCTTAACTGTGGAGCTTGGTTTTTATGACTGTGCTAGAAGCTTTCCTCTGTCAGAAACGAGCAACAGAACTTGTAACAACTTATATTGGTTTATATTCTGTCAGGATATGAATTTTCTTAAATAATAGGGAACAGAGGTCTTTAAAAAATTGTGAACTTAAGATTTTTTTCCAAAGGTGGAATAAAAGCAGTACTGTACAGGAAATTAAATTTTGGGGTAAGGAACTAAAATTGGTCTGATTGAAATCATTAATGTTCCTTTAATGAGGGATTGTATGAAAAATGTTAGGCAGAAAGTGTGATGCCAGTTAAACATCATAAATGTAAAATTTATTTAGTTTGAACAGACAGTATTTGGAACTAAAGAGAGGAAAAGGAACATTGTTATGTGGAAGAAATTAGTTATAATTCTCAAGGGTTATGGAAAGCTGCTGGACCATTACAATTGAGTTGCTTTCCTCTAAAGAAAAGTACTTGATTCAGAGATTTATGGTACTAGTTTATAAAATTTTCCACAAGTTAGTATTTAGTATTCTGGGGACATTTTCTTTTCTGTCTTCTAGAATTTAGAAAAGCATCTAACCCAGTTCTAAAAACTTCGTTACGCATTCAAGCTCCTGTTTGTTTCCTGTCTCCTAGGTCTGTAAGGTAAGAATGTTTAAAAGGTCAAGAAATTTGACCAGTTTCATTGAGAAAGTCTCAGTGAATGCTAGCATTAAGAGTTGGAGTTGAATTGTTGATCATATGTAAAGGATAAACTTCATTGCAATTGGGAGTCAAGAAAATGAAAAGGTATAGTTCATGCTAAGCGTAGTGGCCGGCTCTCATAGTGTTTGATATGTGTTGTTGAGGGAGTGTTGTGAGTGAATTGAGATCAGAATTGGTGAGCTCCATGAGTACAAGGATTCTCTGACTCGTTATTTTCAGGGCACCTAACACCATGCCTGGCACACGGTGCTCAGCCATCTTTAGTTGTGAATGAGGAATGTTCAGGCACAAGGACTGTCACCTCCTTGTGAATGTGAATATGAGCTCTCCTAAGTATTTTGGAGGGGGAAATAACCAAAAGGACAGCCTTCTCTTTTTCCTTTATACAGCTCTTACACTCAGTGTTGAGAATTGAGGGCTTTTTAAAGTGGCATTTAAAACCACTCTGAGATTCATGAGGTTAAAGTATAAAAAAGTGTGACCATAAAACGAGGACTTACTTCTGGATTCTGACCTCTGGTGGTGAAGAGAAAACACCCATTACTCATAATAAAAGGGCAGATTCTTAAATTTTTTCTGGTACTTTCTGAATATTCAATTCAAAGGGAGTCTTTATAAGAAAAAAATTTGTGTTTTTCTTTTTTTTGTTTAGAAAAACCTTTATTTTTCAGCTTGAATCTTTTTTTTTTTTTTTGTATTTTTCTGAAGCTGGAAACGGGGAGGCAGTCAGACAGACTCCTGCATGCGCCTAACCGGGATCCACTCGGCACGCCCACCAGGGGGTGATGCTCTGCCCATCCGGTGCGCGTCGCTCTGTCGCGACCAGAGCCACTCTAGCACCTGGGGCAGAGGCCAAGGAGCCATCCCCATCGCCCGGGCCATCTTTTGCTCCAGTGGGGCCTTGGCTGCGGGAGGGGAAGAGAGAGACAGAGAGGAAGGAGAGGGGGAGGGGTGGAGAAGCAGATGGGTGCCTCTCCTGTGTGCCCTGGCCGGGAATCGAACCCGGGACTTCTGCACGCCAGGCCGACGCTCTACCACTGAGCCAACCGGCCAGGGCCAGCTTGAATCTTTTTAATAAACCTACAATGACATTTAGGATGTACTTGCATAAGGCTCGTTACTGAAAATGGTTTTGACTTTGGGACCTTGCCAGGTGAGAAGAGGTGGATTCTATGTAGGATTCTTTTTTTCTGTGTGGGATTTTTATATCTCACGCAGTCTGGCGTTTGAATTATTAAACTTTCTATTGAGATGATTTCTCAAGTAAACCTAATGTATATTTGGATAACAATTTCATTTTCATTCGATATATACCTGAATATATTACTTGTAAAGAGTGACAAGGTGGATTGTTTTGGGTCTTTCACAACAAGAGCTTTGAAATCAGAAATTCAAAGTTTAGACTTAATGTTGCACCAGTGTTAACACTGCCACCGTCAAAATCCTCAATTTCCCCTCTTTTAACTCCCATAAAACTAGGAGTGGGAGACATCCTCATAGCTAGACTGCTAGTGGTGCCGGAGGTGGTGAGGTAGTTGTAATATAAAGGTTACTCTGGCCTGACCTGTGGTGGCGCAGTGGATTAAGTATTGACCTAGAAATGCTGAGGTTGCCGGTTCAAAACCCTGGGCTTGCCTGGTCAAGGCACATATGGGAGTTGATGCTTCCAGCTCCTCCCCACCTTCTCTCTGTCTCTCTCTCTCCCTTTCTCTCTCCTCTCTAAAATGAATAAAAAAAAAAAAAAAAAAAAAACAACTTTAAAAGGTTATCTGCACGAATGGGAGCTGATGCTTCCTGCCCCTCCTTCCCTTCTCTTTTTCTTCCTCCGCTCTCTAAAATGAATAAATAACATCTTAAAAAAGAAAAACAAAGGTTACTCTGCTTCCTGTGAGTGATGTTGGCCTTAATTTAAATAAATAAAAATTCATTATTTATTTAAATTTAATAATATTTAATAAAAGCTTTTTTTGGAATTTGGTAGCGAAGCAAATTAAAAGGGTCCTTTTTGAAAAGGCAGTACTTTTCTACCTGGCATATGAACTCTTCCCTTGCATCTCCAGGGTGGTTTTCTGCAACTTACTTACTTAACCTTATTTTTTTCCTCTGTTAAGTAAGATTTAAAGCAGCTTTCTTTTCTAGAGTGCTGTGAAAAGGCTCTGATATGACTGTAAAGTTCTTTGTAAACAAGACTTCAAGTAATAAAGAAAAAATTTAAAAACATTTTTGCTTTTGTTGCTTACTCTCCTCCCCCAAAATGCTTCTGAGAATTGATCAAAGTTCTATTAAAAGAAAGTGGTTACAGTGTGTCAGGGGGAAAAAAACCATGAGAAATAAGTAATCCATAAACTTTACAGTCATAAGGGGATCTGGGTGGGTGGATCTGGTGACTTGGCAACTGAGAGAGGAAAGCAAGTGTAATTGTTGATTTTATCAGAGCAGGGAGGTATGTGTTTGTACGTGTATGCAGGGAGGTGGGGATCAAATCTAGACTTAACAATTTCAGGAGGTTACCAAAGTCTACTGCTACATAAATCCTAAATATTACCATTTCTATAGGGTGTGGCTCAATTAAAAAAATCAAATTGTCATAATAGAGGTTGTAATAAACCTTTATTTTGCTTCCTTTCATAGAATTAATGTTTTAGGGCCTACAGGTAAATAATTTGTATTATTACTGGGAGTTTATGAAAATTGATTTAAGTATAATTAACTCTAAGCTGAGCACTAAAATCAGAAACTGTGTTGTCTTGGTCACTAAGCAATTTTTTTTTTTTTCTGTCTGATACTGGAGTTTCAGCACTTACAGCTTTGGAGGTTGCTTTTGGTTTTGTTTTTGAATTGAAATATCACAGGAAAGGCTGGTTGTTAAATTCATGACCATTTGGGAGAATATATGGGACTCAAATTAGATTCCTTTAATTAGGACATATTTCTTTTGGACTTTTCCCAGGGAATGAAGTTCCATGTAATAGTTTACCAAAAGAGAATTGAAAAACAGAAACACCAGTTTGGGGAGCAGGAAACTGATGAGGAGTGGGTGGGCAGAGTGCTTTCAAAGCGTTCTTTGCTTTGTAGAATACATTTGTTGAAAGAGATGCATGGGCTACATAAAAAAGCTCAGTCAGTTATCTAGTATGTGAGTACCTGAGAAATTAGGCCAGGTTTGTAATTTTGGGGGGGAAGATTAAAAATAAACTCAAGAATCAGGGTCGTTCCCCCTTACCCTCATGTCTGCTGGCTGCTAAGGCCATTTGGAAATTTTGGCTAAAGATGTTGGTATATGTTTCTTTAAATTTTTTTTTTTTTTTTTGACAGAGAAAAGGAGAGAGTCCAAGAGAGGGACAGATAGGGACAGACAGACAGGAAGGGAGAGAGATGAGAAGCATCAGTTCTTCGTTGCGTCACCTTAGTTGTTCATCAGTTGCTTTCTCATATGTGCCTTGATCGGGGGTGGGGCTACAGCAGAGCAAGTGACCCCTTGCTCAAGCCAGTTACCTTGGGCTTCGAACCTGGATCCTCTGTGTCTCAGTTTGAAGCTCTATCCACTGTGCCACCGCCTGGTCAGGAGGTATATGTTTCTTTACCTGTTAGATGTTCATAATGAATATGTTTTTCCTCAATAGAATTAGTCATTTAGAGGAGACTTTTAAACATATTAAGCAAACTTTAACTTATTGAATAAACCATATATACAGATTGGGCAAAAGAAGATTTAAAGTACACAAAACACAGACTTTATTCTTGTGTTATTATTTATTAATTATTGTATTATTATTTTTTTTACAACTGTAACCTTGCTTTTTCTCACCCTTGTATTAAAGTATATGTGGTTAAACAAATGGCATCAGAAAAATCTAAGTGGATAAAAAGAAGGAGTTATGTACACTTGATCTTAGCCGAAAGGCAGGGAAGCGATGAGAGGGAGTTATGTAATAAGAAGAACAAGCAGGGTGGAAAGCCATGGTTAAATACACATTCATGCTTTAGGAAGGGCTACATATGTAGGTCCTTTTTCTTCCACTTGGATTTCTCAATATTTATAAGCCACCTTCCATTTAAGTTGAGCTTCTGGGGGCAAATAATAGTAGTAAAACTTGTATTAGTCAGTTGGCAATTCATTATCAGCCCTGATACATGGAATTGGAACTAGTATTATCTAAAGTAGAATTGTGAGTTTTTGAATGGTAGGTGAGATTTCAATGCATGCTTCATGCCCCCATTACTGAAAGTCTTTTTGAGTTTGTGATGTTTGGAGCAAGTCCTTAGTTAATGGTCCTGTAGATCAGTCAGAAGCCATGGGATTTTTGTTGGAATCAACACTCAGTTGTATGAACTCCATGGAAATGGGAAGGGCAATGGAGTAGGAATCCTTAATTTGGTTGTATTGACAATGTTTTGGAATGAGATTTCCTGTGTGCATGTGCTAGGAAGACAGAAAACAGTCACAGTGGAAAGATCACTAGGCATCTTTGGTGATCATAAGAAGAGGCTTTCGTCTACTTCATATATTTCTGTCTGAATGGGATTTGCAGGTCCAAGTAGTTAGCAGTCTTACAGTTCTCAAACCAGCAAAAGTGAATTTGATAGCCTTGGATGTACAGTGTAGTGGTTAAAAGCATGTCATTTGGAGCCAGACGTTCTGCCAATCACTGTGTGACCTTAGCTACTCTTTCCTCATCTTGAAAAATGAGGATTGTAAAGTATTTATAGAATTACTGTACAGCCCTGGTTGGTAGCCCTGCTGGTTAGAGGGCTGTCTGGATACACCAAGTTTGCAGGTTAATCCTGGTCAGGGAATATACAAGAATCAAACAACAAATGCATAAATAAATAAGCGAAATAGATTGATGTCCCCCATCTCTGTCCCTCCCTCCCCTTCCTTCCCTTTCTAAAATCAGTCAATAAAAAATTAAAAATAGCCTGACCTGTGGTGGCGCAGTAGATAAAGCGTCGACCTGGAATGCTGAGGTTGCCTCAAAACCCTGGGCTTGCCCGTCAAGGCACATATGGGAGTTGATGCTTCCAGCTCCTCTCCCCTTCTCTCTCTCTCTCTCTCTCTCTCTCTCTCCTCTAAAATGAATAAATAAAAAAAACTGTAAAAAAATTAAAAATAAATAATTGTACATATTAAACAATATATGTATACTGTATGTAATATATGCTTAGAACAATTTCTGGCACAGAGTGAATGGCACATGTATTAGGTATTATTATTACTTCTATTAATTATTAGGGACTCTTTAAGAGTTAGTCATTGTTGCCTGACCAGGCGGTGGCGCAGTGGATAGAGCATCGGACTGGGATGTGGAGGACCCAGGTTCGAGACTCCGAGGTCACCAGCTTGAGCACGGGCTCATCTGGTTTGAGCAAAATTCACCAGCTTGGACCCAAGGTCGCTGGCTTGAGCAAGGGGTTACTTGGTAGGCTGTAGCCCCATGATCAAGGCACATATGAGAAAGCAATGAACAACAAAGGTGTCACAACGAAAAACTAATGATTGATTCTTCTCATCTCTCTCCCTTCCTGTCTGTCTGTCCCTATCTATCCCTCTCTCTGACTCTATCTCTGTAAAAAAATAAAAACAAAAAGAGTTAGTCATTGTTGCTATTACAAACTTTACTGGGCTAGTGACAGAGATGGTTATTGGGTTGGTAATAGAGATGGTGTTTCTTTGCAAAAAAAGCAAAGCCTATTGTCAGTTTAATCATTGAGTCCAGTGTTTTGGTCCACATACATTATAGCTATTTGCCTTTTTTCTTTTTCAAAGTTTCCAGGAAGCCTCCCATAATTTATCAGTGATTTATTTGAGTGATTTATGCCTTGTCTATTAAAGGCAGTTAATATTCATAACACCTTATTTAATTTAATTTTTGTTTGTTAATGTATTTGAGTAAAATGAGCATGTTGGTCAGTTTGTGCAGATGAATGTTCCCAGCATGATAATATTGTCCATCAGTGACTTTCAAAGATATTCAGGGGAATAGCTTTGCCGCTCTTTCTGCTTTTTATCAGCCTGCTGCTCAGAGCCCTGAGGAAAGATTACACCTGGGACACGGGATGACATTTTTGAATTTTAATCTTGATAGGACCATTCCAATGGGTGTCAGGGCAATTTCACATAATTAGGGAAAGCATATTGTACCTTTCCAACAGTTAATTATAGCAATTAAAATCCATTTAATGTAAGTATATCAATGGGATATCAAATCTAATCTGTATTTAGCAACCCCCTGCATGATTTATACTTCTTTTTATTTACTGGGGTTTTTTTTTTTTTTTTTTTTGTTTCTAACTTCAAGTGCTGATGGCTTTCTAGAAAACAAAAACATCTCCCTTGGGAAGGAGGAACTGTTGGCTGACCTGGGCTGTACCAGTTAGATGCCACAGAACAACCATAAAGAAATGTCGTGGAACTAGAGGAGAGTGAACCGTGTTGAGACAGATGCCTTTTCATGTTTCTATTACATACATACATGCTGTCCAACATGGGAGTCACTAGCCACATGTGACTGTTGAGCCCTTAAAGTATGGCTAGACTCAAGAACTGATTTAAAATTTATTTAATTTTAATTGCATTTAAGTTTAAATCAGACTTGATTCAATTATTGGAAAATTATATTTAGAACACCTTGGGTATGTATATATTTTGAAATCTAGGCACTTGTCAAATGATTCTAATGAAAATTTAGCATCTTTTTTTTTTTTTTCTTTTCTTTTTTTTTAAGCCGGAAATGGGGAGAGACAGTCAGACAGACTCCCGCATGCGCCCGACCGGGATCCACCCGGCACACCCACCAGGGGCAACGCTCTGCCCACCAGGGGGCGATGCTCTGCCCCTCCGGGGAGTCGCTCTGCCGCGACCAGAGCCACTCTAGCGCCTGGGGCAGAGGCCAAAGAGCCATCCCCAGCGCCCAGTCCATCTTTGCTCCAATGGAGCCTTGGCTGCGGGAGGGGAAGAGAGAGACAGAGAGGAAGGAAGGGGGGGGGGTGGAGAAGCAAATGGGCGCTTCTCCTATGTGCCCTGGCCGGGAATCGAACCCGGGACTTCCACACACGCCAGGCTGACGCTCTACCACTGAGCCAACCGGCCAGGGCCAATTTAGCATTTTAATTGAAATGTTCTATATGTATAAAATATACAATACATTCTAAGGACTTGGTATTGCTAAAAATAAAATAATTAATATTTTAGATTATGCTGAATAAGATATAATATTAAATTTAATTTCACGTGTTTTTTTTTTTTTTTACTTTAAAAAATGCGGTAATAAGAAAACCTTAAATTACACATATAGCTTGTATTCTGTTACTACGGGGCAGCACTGTATTAGGCTGCCTTCCCAAAATCTATGTCTTTGGAAAGTTTTTTTCTATACTCCTATGTTTCTGTGTGTTGGGAGATCATGTTCTGGAAAAGTTCTTGAGAAATAGATAACATCTGGAAATAAAACAACAGCCTAATATTTATTGAATATGAAAAACAATTTCAATTCTGTCCTTTTAATAATTTAAATGAATGTTTTAAAGTAGGTTTGCTTCCAAGGTTGATTTACATCCAATAGGGGTAAAGAGTCATGACTAAATATGAAATTGTTAATAAGACTTTAATGTGTCGTTAATATTCCCATTGTATGTCTTTTATTTTTTGCCACAATACAAAAAAATAAAATTTATCCTGTCAACAATTTCCAAGTGTTCAATACAATATTGTCAACCACGAGTACTTAGTTGTGCAATAAATTGTCAGAAGCCTTCTCTCTTCCTTCTCCCTGCCATCCTACAGGATTGAAACTCTACACCCACCTAAGACTCACTCCGTATCTCCTTCTCTCACTAGCCCCTGGTAACCGCCATTCTGTTTGTTTCCCTGAGTTTGACTACTTGAGACACTGCATATAAATGGAATCATGCAGTATTTGTCTTTATGTGACTGGCTTATTTCATTTAATTGTAATGAACTCAAAGTTCATTTATATTGTAGCATTTGGCCAGATTTCCCTCTTTTCAAAAGATGAATGATATTCCATTGTGTGTGTGTATATATATTTTCTTTATCCATTCTTCTGTTGATGGGCATTCAGGTTGCTTCTACCTCTTGACTATTGTGTATAATGCTGCAGTGAGTGTGGGTATGCACATATTTTTTAGAGGTCCTGTTTTTAATTCTTTTAGCTATATACCCAAAGTGGGATTGCTGAGTCATATGATAGATCCATTTAAATTTTTTTAAGGGACTGTTTTCTATACTGTTTCAGTTAGTAGTTGCACCATTTTACATTTCTCAACAATAGTGCACAAACGTTCTAATTTGTCAACATCTTTGCAACATTTGTTGTTTTTATTTTTTTCCTGATAATCTTAATGTGGTTTTGATTTACCTTTTCCTGATAATTAGTGGTGCTTTATATGCTTGCTGACTATTTGTATGTATCTTCTTTGACTATTTGTGTATATCTTCTTTGGAGAAGTATCTATTAAAATCCTTTACTAATTTTCAATCAAGTCATTTATTTATTGTTGTTATTGAGTTATAAGATTAAAAGAATGTATTCTGGGTATTAACCTTATTAGGTACTACTATATTTGCAAATATTATTTTCCCATTCTTTTTGTTGCTTTTTGTTTTTTTTTGTGACGGAGACAGAGAGAGGGGACAGACAGACATGAAGGGAGAGAGATGAGAAACATCAGTTCTTTGTTGCAACACCTTAATTGTTCATTGATTGCTTTCTCATATGTGCCTTGACCATGGGGCTACAGCAGAGCGAGTGACTCCTTGCTCGAGCCAGCGATCTTGGGCTCAAGCTGGTGAGCCTTGCTCAAACCAGATGAGCTCGTGCTCAACCTGGTGACCTCGAGGTTTTGAACCTAGGTCCTCTGCATCCCAGTCTGACGCTCTATCTGTCCAATGCTCCACTGCCTAGTCATGCCTTTTTGTTGCATTTTGATTCTGTTAGTTGTTTTCTTTGCTCTGAAGATGTTTGAAAATTTGATGTAACAGTGTCCACCTTTAGTTTTGCCTGTGCTTTTGGGGTCATATCAAAAACTTTTTGCCAAATTCAATGTGCTGACGCTTTTTGCCTATGTTTTCTTCTAGGAATTTAATAGTTTCTGTTCTTACATTTAAGTCTTCAATTTATTGAGTTAATTTTTGTATCTGATGTACATATTTATCTGATGCATATTTACATCTGGTTTTCTCAACATGATTTGTTGACTAGACTTTCCTTTCCCCATTGTGTGGGTTTTGTTTTTTTTTAAGGTGAGAGCAGAATTGATAGGCAGACTCCCACATGTGCCCTGTTCAGGATCCACCCCACAACCCCATCTTGGGCCATTGCTCCAGTATTGACCTATTTTAAGCATCTGAGGCTGATGCGCTTCAATGGAGCTATCCTCAGAGCCCAGGGCCACACTCAAACCAATCAAGCCATTGGCTACAGGAGAGGAGGAGGGAGAAAAGGGAGAGGCTGGGAAAGAAGCAGATGGTTCCTTCTCCTCTGTGCCCTGACAGGGAATCAAACCCAGGACATCCATATGCCGGGCTGATGCTCTATCCACTGAGCAACCAGCCAGGGCCACCATTGTGTGAGCTTGATACCTTTGTCAAAGACAATTTAACCTTATACCTGAAGGTTTATTTTTGGACTCTTCTGTTTCATTGGTTTATATGTCTGTCTATAAGCCTGTACCAAACAGTTTTGATTACTCTGTGTTGCCAGTTTTTAAAAAGCATTGGTTTTATTAATGTTTTTAAGTGTCTGAGTAGGATTGTTTATAAAACTCTATTGACAATGCCCTCTCTAATTCTTTATAACTTTTTTTTAGCAAGAGAGAGAGAGTGACAGAGAGAAAGATACAGAGAAAAAAGAGAGATAGAAAGAGGCAGACAAGAAGAGAGAGAGATGAGTAACATCAGCTCATAGTTGTGCCACTTTAGTTGTCCATTGATTGCTTTCACATATATGCCTTGACCAGGAGGCTCCAGCTGAGCCAGTGACCCTTGTTCAAGCCAGCTACCTTGGGCTTCAAGCCAGCAACCATGGGATCATGTCTATTATCCCACACTCAAGCTGGCGACCTGCACTCAAGCCAGCAACCTCAGGGTTTTGAACCTGGGACTTCAGTGTCCCAGGTCAGCACTCTAAGCTACTGTGCCACCACTGGTCAGGCCCTCAATAACTTTTTGTATTTTTGTGTCCAGTATTTTTTTTCTTTGGAACATAAAGGCATTTTTTTCTTCTCAAGCATGTTTGGAACAACTTGGGTATGTGAATCTATTTATTCAAAGGGATGGCAGATGGTGTGAATTTAGTTAGGAATGTTTGCCACCTCAGGTATTCAAATGGAGGTAGGAAGGCAAGGAGGGATGTTTGGGGTTGTTTAATATAGCTCTAGAAATGGGGCTCAGAATCTGGAGCCAGATTGCCCAGGTTTGAATCTCTGCTATACCACTTACTTAGCTATAAATTTTGAGCAAGTAATTTGACCTGTCTCGCTTTTAGTTTACTCATCTGTTAAATGAAGCTAATGTTAGCAGCTACCTCACAGGAATGTTCATATTCTAAGGGATAAGTGAATTAAAAACAGTGTCCGGCTCATATTAAGTGCTCTTGTAAGTGTGTATGTTTATTAATTTGAATATGAAAAGTAAAAACTAGAACACTGAATAAACTCTTGGGTTCTGTGAAAGCCAACCTTTTCACATTCTACTAGAAATAATGAACAAACAAGCCCTGGCCGGTTGGCTCAGCGGTAGAGCGTCGGCCTAGCGTGCGGAGGACCCGGGTTCGATTCCCGGCCAGGGCACATAGGAGAAGCGCCCATTTGCTTCTCCGCCCCTCCGCCGCGCCTTCCTCTCTGTCTCTCTCTTCCCCTCCCGCAGCCAAGGCTCCATTGGAGCAAAGATGGCCCGGGCGCTGGGGATGGCTCTGTGGCCTCTGCCCCAGGCGCTAGAGTGGCTCTGGTCGCAACATGGCGACACCCAGGAGGGTCGCAACATGGCGACGCCCAGGATGGGCAGAGCATCGCCCCCTGGTGGGCAGAGCGTCGCCCCCTGGTGGGCGTGCCGGGTGGATCCCGGTCGGGCGCATGCGGGAGTCTGTCTGACTGTCTCTCCCTGTTTCCAGCTTCAGAAAAATGCAAAAAAAAAAAAAAAAAAAAAAAAAAAAAAAAAAAAAAAAAACAACAAACAGGGTACACATTATTTCTGTCCTTAAGAACTCCCAACACCCTGATGGTGTAACAGGAGATTATACATACATTTTTAGATCAGTGGAGGTTTCCAAATCATTTAATGATTATGTGAACATTGCATTTATATTAAGGGATCTTACAAATGCTGCCATGTAGTGTATCATTTGTCTTCTGGCTTATAATTAGTTTTTAAAATGTATGTATAAAATCTAGAGTAAGAAGAAGATTAATGTATTTGAACAGCATAAACCACAATGACACTTTGATATTAGAGTGCTTATAAAATGCCATGACTGTCAAATAAATTTTGCAACTTAGACTTTATTTTCACATTACAATAAATGATCTGAAGGACTTAAAGTTTATAAATTTAACAATAATGTTCTTAAATTTCATTTTCTTGGTGTTTTAATTACATTTAACTTTTATAACTGTGTTGCTTTATATTTGAATTATTCAAATATTTAAAAATAAACATGAAATTCACATTGGAATCTAGGATTTGTTTGAGATGTATCTATATTAAGTGACAAGACTCCCTCATGCCCTTCTTTTTAAAAAGCTGTAAATGAATAAAAAATCTTGTGTTCTTTTATTAGAAAAAATCATGCCTTAGAGCTTATGATTTAAGATGTTCGTGAATGATGAGATGATCATCTCTAGGGAAATAAAAGCATTCTTCAGATAAGAAAGTGTACCTAAAATGTCTTTTCTTGTACAAAAAGAATGTAATACATATTTTTCTCTATGTTTTATACATCTAACGTTTTTTAAAATCACCCCACTTCTTACTCCATACAATTGGAATATTTTTACTTCTTTGGCATTCATCTCTGACATCAAGGGAGACATACCTGTGTATAGCACCAGTTTTCTATGGTAGTATAAATTGATGCTTAGAAGTTTCTTGCCCAGCTGTGATAACATTGACTGTTCTCTGTTTTCCGAAGCCATTTTGCTTTGTGTAATATTTTTAATATCTGCAATTAAGTGAAAGGTAAGTATATATAAATGCATATGTTGAACATTTCATATGTGGATTTAAATAATTGGCTATTTAGTGGATTCCTATCTATAGCTTTAGAGCTGGCAATACAGGGTACCTAGGTTTCATGCTCTTGGATGTTTGTGTCGCTAAACCCCTGGTTGTAAGTGAAGAACCAGATGGTTGTTCTTCATTTGGGCTGCTGATCTTAGATGTTCTATAAAGCTGCTCCTGTCTATAAATGTAAGCGCTTATATTTCCTGCACAGTATGTGCCTGTTGGCAGTGTTTTTGTTTTTCTAGTTAAACAGCCACTACCTGCAGGAGGAGTCACATACCAGAGCTGAGAAGAAATAGCCTTGTCTGGATAGTTCGCAGTCATTTTGTATTTAAAAAAATGCACACAGTAGATTGTATTGAGACAAAGCAAAACAGGTTTATTTACAGAAGATTACTCTTTAGGAAGACTCATCAGCATTCAAGAACAAATTTAAATTGAAGGGGCTTTGATTAAAATGTAGTGCAAACAGGAAGTGGGGTTTCTTTGTCTTGTCTATGGTATTACTCTCCCCTTCACTTAGCTTTTTCTTCTCAGCTGTGGCTCCAGTTGGCTCAGTAGACTGGTTTAAAAGATCCATAGGGATATAGAATTTTATTTATTTTTATTTTTTTTATTTACTTTTTTAGATTTCATTTATTCATTTTTATTATATATAGAGAGAGCAGGAGAGATAGAGAGAGAATGGGGAGGAGCATGAAGAATCAACTCCCATATGTGCCTTGACCAGGCAAGCCCAGGGTTTTGAACCAGCAACCTCAGCATTCCAGGTCGATGCTTTATCCACTGCGCCACCATAGGTCAGGACGGGATATAGAATTTTAAATTTACCACCTAGCATAGTGGTTTTTTATGAAATTCTTATGCTTAAGGGGTTAGAAGAAAGGATTGGATAAACCCAGTGCATTCTTTCTGCCCAAATGCTCGCCATCAAAATCTAGAGTTAAATGTCTTTTTCATGAGGAAATGCTTTCTTCTTTTATCATTGTGTATACTGCCAAAACCTGGGACACTTGCTCATTCCCAAGGACATGACATGAGCCAAAAAAGTATGAGGTCTGCTTGAATGGTAGGATGGATACTACAAAGGCATTTCCCACTATCTGTTCTGCTATGCATTTATCCATTGCTTTAAAATAAATTGCTAATAGCATTGTACTTCACACAGCTGAATTAATGACGAAGCATAGATTTCTGTCTCTTTGCTTTTTTTTTCTAATGGATTGATTGGCTCTCTGCCTACTTGACTACATTAAGAAAAAAAAATCTCCCTTTAAAAATTACAGTTGGAAATATACCTGTGATGGACTTTTAAAAGCTGTTTTATATTTAATAAGTGCGGGAGGCCCTTATAAGTTTGAGGCATTCTCCCCTCACTACCACAACTGCCTGTTTAGTAATAGAATCACATATAGGCCCTGTCTGCCTCTTGATGGATTAAAAGGCCCCCTCATTGAGCCTAATTTATGTCTTGCTTAGATATTTGTAGCCAAGGTAGATGAGCATCCTTCTGCTTCTGTGTTTTTTAACATTTGCCGGTATCAGTTTCTGAGCACGTGGCGGTGTCTTTGAGGATCTAGAAGTGTAGGAGTTGAGATGCTCAGATTATCAGGTCTCGGGGATTGCACTTAATTTTTGTGAGCGCCTCTGCTGCTTCAGCACCCTTCAGTACCTATTGTAATCTTAAATGTGCTTCTTGCGGAGTCTGTTCCTGCAGAGTACATGCAATTTTCCTTCAGTGACTCGTTTTGCATGACTCAAATATTTTATGATTGATTTTTTTGGATGTGCATTTCCTTCCTTTCTCTTGATTTCTGTTAAAAATATGTTGTGTCTAAAAAAGCATTGCAACCTCTGGCCTCTTTGGTACCAGAGCTATAAGAGGTAGAGCTGATTAACTGTGCTGTTGCTGAGTATCTTTTTCAGTGTTTATGTGGCTGTGAAAAGCAGCATTTGTATTTCGAAATGTTCATTTGTGTTTGTGTAGACCATGATAAGTGTCTGGTTTCTAATTTATTTTTTCCCTAGGTTTGTGAGTGCTTGCAGGTTTAATATGCTTATTGAGAGGGCTCTTTAGAAAACTATGTATTTTTAATTAAACTCTCATTTTCTATTTATCAAGTAGGACAAAACAGGATAAAAGTAAAAAGCAATGCTATCAAAGCTCAGAAATGTTAACATAATTCTCTTAATTCATAACTAATTTTAAACTTTAAATTATTTGAAATTACACAATTGTGGCTTATATATATAGAACTGAAGCAGAAATACAGAATCACTATTTTAATTGGACCTTTCCCCAACTTTTTCAGGGATTGAAAAACTCTGAAGATGGATCTATAATGTAGATTTTCCCCCCTAGCATTGACATTGCTACTTGCCTTACTTCTTTCTTAAATTTGGAGCAATTCTTCCACAATAGCAACTTTCCAAAATGTATCTTACAAAATTTTCACAAATACATTTGCTAAATATTTCACCTCTGGAAATTTGCTCTTTATATAGTGGGTGTTGAATACAACCATAAGATGACAGTTTCTTACATATTTTAATGACCTAAGACAAAGTTCATGGAATAAGTTAAAAAAATTGGCCCAAATTTGTGCCGAATATTGCAAGTGTGTTAATTTTTCACATATATGAGGATATAACATTTAAGTGTATTTTTATAATCTATAAATATTAATAGTGGCTACTCCTACTTGGTATGTTTATGAGTGATTTTGACTTTTAAAAACATTCCTACACTTTCTAGGTTTTCCATACTGTACTTCTAACAACAACAGTCAACTCTTTGAAGTATTGCTGGTGAATCTTTTTAAGGGCTGAACAGTATTTTCTAGATTATTGAAAAAACTATCCTATACATATTATTATATACTCAAATGCCTTAATTTTAGATTAAATGATGGCTGGTAAAGTTTAATCTTCTGCTTGAAGTCATGACATTCAGGAGCCAATACACAAATTGAACACAGCTGTGAAAACCACTTTGAGATTAATTTAATTTGGTCATTTTTGTGGGATTGTGAATAGTGCTGCTTATCACTGTGTTAACAAATAGTAGATATTTTATAAATATTTTAGGTATTAAGTATAAGCTAAAATGGAGGTGTTTGTTTTTTTTTTAGCTTTCCTGTGAATCAGTAGTTTACACAGACTGTCAAACAGATAAGATTGTGAGGCCTTATTGGGACTATGAAAAGAGACATAAAACCATTCTTCTCAAAATTAAAAAAAATTGTTTTTAATGACAGTTTTATATATGTTGAAAATGACAGGGAATCAGTAATTTTTTAGTCTGATGTATAATGCAATTAAACATTTATTGGTATACATTCTTTCTTATATAATAGAAATTGGTTGAAATTAACATTGCTATTGAAAGTGAGAAAAAAGGAATGAAGTTTAGAGGAAGAGAAATGAGAGGTGAAACTTGCTCTCCAATGAGGAGGCTGTAGAATTAGAGTGGCTGCCAGCAGGATGAGACCCTCATTAAGTGCTTGACAGAGAATTAAAATAAAGATGATCAATGTTTTAAAAAGGTAAAAAGAAAACAGTTGAATACAGAGTTGAAAGAAAAATGTGTTTGAAAATGCAAATGTGTAATGCAGTGATTTTCAATTCTTTAATCTCACAGCACACAAAACTAATTACTAAAATTCTGCAGCACAGCAAAAAATATATTTTTTGCCAATCCGAAAAAATACAGGTATAATTTTGATTAATTCACACTGGATGGCTACTATTGTGTTGGCTGTTGTCATTTTTTATTTGACAATCTAAGGCAAAAAGGTCAATCCCCCTGACTAAATAGTGAGATACAGCATGTTTTAAAAAACTGTACGGCACACCAGTGTGCCTCCGGTTGAAAACTGCTGTTGTAATAGAGGGGAGAGAAACAAGGGCGAGTACAGCATGAAGAAAGCTACAAGCAAAATTAAATTATTCTTGGATTTTGCTTTTTTTGGCAGAAAAACAAGCAATATCTAAGAATATAAGTAGGTGTATTAAAATACATTTGGGTAAAAAGAAGTATAATGTAAATAAAAGATATCTATAATTTATTCAAAATGTATAAGCAATTTACAAAGAACTTTTGGATTGTGGCTAATTGGATACTGGTTTATATTCAGTAATTGTTTTTGTGAAGATATTTACCAGAAAATAGGACATAAAAATGTGTGAATTTCTGAAGAACATTTTCCAGATTTTGAAAGGAAGTTGTTGGATAAATTCCCCTTATGTCATCTAGGAACTGACACTGTATCGTCTGTATCTTGGCCAATTTTAAGCTCTGAAAAAATGTGATAGGTGTGTTCAGTGGAATATTCCCAAAGGGACTTTGAAGTGCTTTTTCCACTGGGCATACATTTTAACTTTTATTGTATAAAAATAAAATGCAAATCTCAAATCAAGTTTAGTGACTCTTACGTACAGTGTTTATATGTAAACACGTATTCTAGTCTTGGTAATTCTTTATCTATATAATGAGAAGTTAAGGGTGACTGGAGAGCCAATCTTTATATTATATTAGTTCTTTTTTTGTGTGTGACAGAGACAGAGAGAGTCAGAGAGACGGACAGATAGGGACAGACTGGAAGGGAGAGAGATGAGAAGCATCAACTCTTCATTGCGGCACCTTAGTTGTTCATTGATTGCTTTCTCATATATGCCTTGACTGGGGGCTCCAGCAGACCTAGTGACCCCTTGCTTGAGCCTGCGATCTTGGGCTCAAGCTGCTGAGCCTTGCTCAAAGCAGATGAGCCTGCGCTCAATCTGGCGACCTTGGGGTCTCGAACCTGGGTCCTCCGCATCCCAGTCGGACGCTCTATCCACTGCTCCACTGCTTGGTCAGGCTATATTAGTTCTTGATTTGATTCTCCTTCATTTGTGAAATCAGTATATTGAGATACTCTCTCCTTTGAGTCATTTATCATACCAATCAGCAAAATAAAACAGGATAGCTTTACAGTCACATTGTGACATTTTTTTTGAGTTAATAAAGCAGTTGTAATAATCACAACCTGCTTGTCTTTTTCCATATGAACAGCTATAAACCCACTTTTGCCCACTCCTGAATATAGGTTTCCTTTTGTCTAATAAGAAGCACTTCAGCCCTGGCTGGTTGGCTCAGCGGTAGAGCGTTGGCCTAGCGTGAGGAGGACCCGGGTTCGATTCCCGGCCAGGGCACACAGGAGAAGCGCCCATTTGCTTCTCCACCCCTCCGCTGCGCCTTCCTCTCTGTCTCTCTCTTCCCCTCCTGCAGTCAAGGCTCCATTGGAGCAAAGATGGCCTGGGCGCTAGGGATGGCTCTGTGGCCTCTGCCCAGGCGCTAGAGTGGCTCTGGTCGCAACATGGTGACGCCCAGGATGGGGAGAGCATCGCCCCCTGGTGGGCAGAGCGTCGCCACTGGTGGGTGTGCCGGGTGGATCCCGGTCGGGCGCATGCGGGAGTCTGTCTGTCTCTCCCTGTTTCCAGCTTCAGAAAAATGCAAAAAAAAAAAAAAAAAAAGCACTTCAAAAAATACACATTTAGAAACAGAATTGACTGACTTGTTTTCACTGTAGTGAAAACAAAAAAACAAAAAACCTAGGCAGATGAGTAGAAGAGCAGCTGTAGAAAGAAGGAATAAGGATACGACATGAAAATAAAATTCTCAATTTGGATAATTAGCCTAAGTGATTAAGAATTGGTTTTATCATCTTTGAATCTTTCCTGCCACTTCCTTTGCTTCCACTTCCTTTACCTTACTAGTGGTAGTGAACATAAAAATAAAATGAAACTGTAAGCAATTATAAAATAACTTTTACTGTAGCATGAATATTTCTGTGAGTTACTTTTTTTTATGTTTGTTGGTTTTAGAGAGAGAAGAAGGGAGAGAGAGAGAGAGAGAGAGAGAGAGAGACAGGAACATCTATCTGTTCCCGTATGTGTCTTGACCAGGGATTGGATAGGCAACCTCTGTGCTTCTGGATGATGCTCTAATAACCTATCCGACCAGGTCTATAAGTTACTTGTTTTAACTAAACCATGTATGCTAGAGGTTGAAATTTTTGAAATTCAGTTCTTCAAAAATTTTCTGAAAATTCACATTAGTTTTGACAAGCTCTCAGCACGCCAGTATCTGTAGCAGTGACTGACTCTGTGCATCGCATGATAACATGTACTCTCAGGAGGCAGATGTGTGAAAAATCAGACCTTGGAAATGACCTTGAGCAGTAGAATATAAATAACCCTCACATCGTGACCATACCAGTAATGGAACATGAGGCATAAATGGGTTAAGCAAGCATTGTTTCATACTGTTAGAGCACTGTTAACTAAATGAACCAACTCGAGGTTCCTTGTAATGAAATTAGACATTTACTTTGTACTATTTTTTGCTTGGGCATTCTCCTTACATGTTCTGATTTGGCTAAAGGAATTATAGAGGTAAGTTTTTAGAACTTCTGATCTCAACATAATTTTTAAATTAAGAACATGGCTATTAAAGGGTTCCTTTTTCCCTAAGGAGAAAAAATGGCTGCATTAAATTGGTTACAAAAGCAAAACAAACAAAAAAAGGTTACCCCTGTGCAATTAAGGTCTCTGTCCATTTTTCTATTTTTTATATTCTGTTAGAGATGGTGGTTTTTTAGTTTTGGTTGAACTTTTGAATCACCTGAGTTTAAAAAAAATGAAGGAAAAAAACAAATGTTGGCTGCTCACCCAAATTCTAATTTTAGTGGTCTCCGGTGGGGATCTAGTATCAGTAGTTGTAAAATGTTCCCAGGTGACTTAATGTTTAGCCAGCGTTGATAACTCTATGCCAGATGCTTATTACTAATGAACATCTGTAGTATGACACTGGCAGTCTTTGATTTTTCTGGACATTGCACCTTGAACTTTCATATAGTACAGGTTGAAATTCACTTTCCCACACTTGGTGCTTTGATATATTAACTAATGAGTACTTTGCTGTAGTGGGCTAAAAAGTGTTAGAAAAACTATATCCATGTCCAAATCCCTAGAATCTGTAAATATTACCTTTTTTGGAAAATAAATATTTTGCAAATATGATTAAATTAAGATTCTTAAAATAAGGTGATCATTCCTATCCTGGTTTTTCCCTAAGCTGGTACAAGTATCCTTATAAGAGAAAGGAGAGGGAGATTTCACAGACACACAGAGACGACAATGGGAAGACAGCGGCAGGGTTTGCAGTGATGTGGCCACAAGTTAAGGAGTGCCGGCAGCCACCAAGAAGCTGGAAGAGTCAGGGAACAGATTCTCCTTTAAATCCTCTGGAGGGCACGCAGCTCCGCTGACACCTTATTTTCTGCTCACTGAAACTGACTTCAGACTTGTGACCTCCAGAATTGTGAGAGAACAAGTTCCAGTTGTTTAAGCCACCAAATTTTTGGTAGTTTGTTACAGCACCCATGTGAAAGACATAGCTGCCTTTCAGCTCATAGCTGGGTTTTGGTGGCATGCTATCCCTGTGAGCGTAGCAGTATGTATTTGTATAATTGATTACATATTTTATTGCAGTGCTCTGTTTTATAAAAATAAGTTGAAATTACAGAAAGGTTTTTGTGTATATGTAAGCATACACATATATAATTATACACACAGTGGTATATAGCCTATAATTGTAATGTGATTGAGATAAAGATGAAATCATTAAGATGGGTCTTTAACCTCAATTAGATGCTCATTAGTTTTACACTGTGTTTAATGATGAAGCAAAAGAACACAATTAATGAACGTGTACCAAATGCTGGAACTATTTTTTGAAGGTTGTTTCTAAAAACGTGAGAGATAATTAGGGACTTTAATAAACTTCTGTTGCACTGGGAATACATCATCTCTTAAAGCACTTACTGTGCTCCTTTGATTCTAAGGTGTACCACTTTCCTCTTCTCTGAAGTCAGAGTATCTTACAATAAATGTGTTCACTTGATTTCGTTTTCCCTCCACCAAAGGTGGTACAGACCTAACGATGTTGTTCAGAATTAAAGGTGTTTTAGAATCGTGGCACTTCACCTAGTTTGCTGTTTGACTTTTAGATTTGACTTTTGGATATTCAAATTGAGTACATTTTCTGAAATGCATTATGGTAGAAGGCAGGCATAACTGTATGAAGTCCTGAAGCCTTTGATGTTCTAATTTAATTGCTGTTTTCAGCTTCAGTTCTCAGGAGCAACCATAGTAGAAACTAAATCTTGTAATAACTTTGCTTGTTGAGATGATAAACTTTGGAGGAAAAACCATAGGGTTTAGATGTAGCCAAACCCCTATTCTTATTCTACTCCTGCTGATTAGCTATCATATTAGGTAAGCTATTTAATTAATTTCTTCATTGGCAAATGGAGGATAATACCCCTATTTCAGGCGTGGGATAATTAAACAAGGAGATATATTTACAATATTAAACAAGGCCTGTATGACCAGAGGCTGCCACCATCACGGCCATGCACATGCAGGTTCTCATTGGATTCGGGCAAATGGTAAAGAAACAGTGGAGCCAAAATATGGTGGGCCATTCCTTTACTAAAGTCTCACAACGGCTGATGAGCAAACAGGCAGGGAAAACACTTCCCTTTAAGCACTCACTCAGAGCTCCGAAATCCTTGACACATTCTCTGGTTCCACACACAACAAGGAGACTCTTCTCTGGTTTCTCTTACAATCAAAGGCCTCACCAGTCTCAGCAGAGTTTGCAAAGCCCTTCTCTCCTGGTTCCCCATCTGCACACCTTCTCCTCTCTGCACACAGTGGCCTCTTCTTCAGCACTCTGCATTCTTTCTGCTCTCCCTGCAAAACATGGCTTCTTTCTCCTTTTTTCCTTCTTTCCCTGCCAACATGGCTTCTGCTTCAGCACTCTGCATTCTCTCTGTCTCACTCTGCAAACATGGCTTCTTTCTGCCTCTTCTCCTTTTCTGCAAAACAGGCTGGGGGCAATAAAAATCATTCCCCCAGCAAGCATTAGCAAAAACAACGACCCTTCCCAAGCAGGAAGATAATTTGCAATTTCACAGACCACATATATCTGGCGCTGCCCAGCGCCATTTTCTAACAATAAAAGTGAGCAAACTCAAAAAATACAAATTTCTTTTTTTTTTTATTTATTCATTTTAGAGAGGAGAGAGAGATAGAGAGAGAGAGAGAGAGAGAGAGAGAGAGAGAGAGAGGAGAGAGAGACAGGGGAAGGAGCTGGAAGCATCAACTCCCATATGTGCCTTGACCAGGCAAGCCCAGGGTTTCGAACCGGCGACCTCAGCATTTCTAGGTCGACACTTTATCCACTGCGCCACCACGCGTCAGGCTAAAAAGTACAAATTTTACAAACACATTTGCCGAACAATTTCCCTTTATCCAGCCTACCTGATACTCAGTGAAGACTTGACCCTTAGGAAAAGAACTGACATGAATAAGGTCCACTCTGATTTGAAGTTTTCTGCTCATGGTTTGTAAGGCTTCTGCTATGATTCATTCAGCTGTTCTACTTATGTAGATTTATTAATTTCTTGATGGTTCCCCCCCCAAATTCTCCCTTTCTGTGTATCCTGCTTTGTCTTCAGCAGCCTTAGATTGATCTTATATCTGACCACTTGTAGCTGATGATATAATCTTTTTTTTTTTTTTTTTTTGTATTTTTCTGAAGCTGGAAACGGGGAGAAACAGTCAGACAGACTCCTGCATGCGCCCGACCGGGATCCACCCGGCACGCCCACCAGGGGTGATGCTCTGCCCACCAGGGGGCGATGCTCTGCCCCTCCAGGGCGTCGCTTTGCCATGACCAGAGCCACTCTAGCGCCTGGGGCAGAGGCCAAGGAGCCATCCCCAGCGCCTGGCTATCTTTGCTCCAATGGAGCCTTGGCTGCGGGAGGGGAAGAGAGAGACAGAGAGAAAGGAGGGGGGGTGGAGAAGCAAATGGGCGCTTCTCCTGTGTGCCCTGGCCGGGAATCGAACCTGGGTCCCCTGCACGCCAGGCCGACGCTCTACCACTGAGCCAACCGGCCAGGGCCTGATGATATAATCTTAACCTTTGATCTTACACCATTCTTGTCATTTCCATTTGTGTATAATGTTTGTACCAAATAGATTAAAACAGAAAAGAGAAGAAAAGAAAAAAACTTCTGCCTAAGCACTTGTGTCCAGAATATGTAAAGGACTTGGTCAAATTAATACAGAAAAAAACTGCTAACCCAATAGAAAATGTGGACAAAAGACTTCAACAGACACTTCATATGAGTGTCTAGAATGTACAATAAACATATGAGAGTTGATTAACTTCGTTAGTCCTTAGGGAAAGAATAATCAAACCACAGTGTTATTTCTCTATACATACTCTAGAATGGCTAACATTAAGAAAGACAATAAAGGGTTTGTTGGGAATGTGGAACTACTGAAACGCTCACACTCTGCTGGTAGGAATGTAAATTGGTGTGTGTGTGCACTTTGGAAAACTGCCAGTAAAATTAAACATAGACCCAATGATCCAGTTATTCTGATCCTAGGAATGTATATATTTATGTGTGGGGGCATGTACAGAATGTGTACAAAAAGATTCATAATACCCCAAACTGTCCATCAACAGTAGAATGGACAAATACACTGAAATGTTCCTACAGTGAAATAATATAATTCTATACATTAACGAGAATGAACTAACTATTGCTACACTCAGCATCATGAATGAATCTCACAAACATAACATTAGCTTAAGAAGCCAGGCACAAAGGAATATGTATTATATGGTTCTGTTAATAGAAAGTTCCAAAAAAGGTCATGCTACTTTTGGCAAGTCAAATTTGGAGAAGCATAGTATTTGTAGGGGGCACTGGAGCAGGCTTCGGAGAAGGTTATAAAGTTTAATTTTTAAAAATTTATTTTTATTTTTAAATTATAGTTGATACACAGTATTGTATTAGTCTCAGGTGTACAACTTGTTGTTTGTTGATTTATTGACGATGACCATTCTGAAAGTTGTGAGGTGATGTCTTGTGGTTTTAACTTGCATTTATCTGATGGTTAGTGTTGTTGAGCATCTCTTTATATGTCTGTTGGCCATCTGTATCTCCTTTTTAGAGAAATGTCTATTTAGGTCCACTGCCTAATTTTTAATTGGATTGTTTTTTTTGGGAGGGTATTAAGATATATGAGTTTCTTATATATTTTGGATATTAAACCCTTATAAGAGACATTATTGGCGAATATCTTTGCCCATTTAATAGGTTATCTTTTCATTATGTTGCTGGTTTCCTTTGCTGTTCAAAAACTCTTTAGTTTGATGTAGTCACATGTGTTTATTTTCTTCTTCTTGTCTCCCTTGTCTAAGGAGACATATCCAAAAAAGAATTGCTAGAAATGATGTCAGAATTTACAACCTGTGTTTTCTTCTAGGAGTTTTATGGTTTTGGGTCTTACATTTAAGTTTTATTCTATTGTTAGTTTATTCTTGATGTCTATGATGTAAGACAGTTGTGCAGTTTTATTCTTTTTCTTGTTTCTGTAATTTTTCATGTCTTGAATTTGGTGATGGTTATTCTTATTGATTTAGTGAAAGTTCATCAAGCTGTATACTTGTGATTTGTTGTACCTTCTGTTTGCATGTGAACTAAACCTTAATAACTTTACAGAAAGTTCCTCATTGTCAGCAGAGTGTCTGGTAGCCCATGGGTGGCTAATTGCCTAGCAAAATTTGTTGGTTTCACTTGATTTTACATTACAGTATTTTGTGAAAGTTTACACATGAAATATTATAGTGCTTTCTGATCTTAAACGCACATATTTTTTTCCACAGCAACCACCCTCCTCCCTGTCTCACCTTGTCAAGCTGTAAGCCTTTCTCAGCCATGGTCCAAATGACAGAAGATATTGTTTATTTGGTCTCAGTACAAATGTCCTTGCCATGATTTTCAATAAATGCCTTCAAAGAATGTCACAACATGTAAATTTAGAGGGTCAGGCTTCAAGCTAAACTACTATGGGTCTTGTGAGACCAGTTATGAGTAATAGTTTGATGAAAGGTATTAAAAGCCTGGACTGACACATTAAAAGAGCTAAAAAAATCTTACAGCAACGAGGTTGTATCCCAAACCTATTAACTGGAGAGGCATGTGTGCCCAGTGACCTTGAGATTGACTAGACCTGCATTTGAGAGTTGACAGGAATGGTTTACAGATGAATGAAATAAGAAGCATGTGTAGTGGGGATACTGTTACATTTGATAGGAGGAATGAAAACAAAAGCTTTAAATTTCATTTAAAACCTCAGTACTTAAAAAAAAAAAATAACAACCTAAGGATTGGATTTGTCTTTTTTGTTAGTAGAACTTAAAAATATTAAGGAGCTAGGTACTCTTTTCACTGCTCCTTTTTGTCTAGTCTTTCTTCTTTAGTTCCTTATTTTCTTGTTCATTTCTTCTTTCTTCTCTCTCTTCTCTCCCACCACTTCTCAGTCCCCTTGCTCATTCTGACTTAGCCTAAGGGGGTCCTTTTTTCTTCTGATTAAGCAGCTCACAAGAGTCCTTTTGGTAGGAGAAGTTTTAACTTCTTGTCTCCCTTTGGGAATCCATTTGAAGAAGTAAGCACGGGGGGAGGAGCTTTAGAGTTGGGGAACCTTAAGTCCTGTAGAGTGCCCAGCAGGAGCCTCGTTCAGAAGTTTTCAGGACAGCGTCGAATGGGAGGGTGAGCAAGCATGAGGGGAATCATACATGAGACCACTGGTAACACTTGTGGTGGCTCATTCATGACAGCTACCCTGTACCACTGTCATGTTTTTAAGATATTTTATTTAAAAATGTTATTTCTAGCTAGTCACAGTATTTCTGTTCCTCAGCTTTAAAAAGTATGAAAGATAATTTTTATATTAAATATAGTAAATTCCATCTGGCAGAAATATATCATTCTTCTATTGTACTGTGGAACAGTTTTATAGATGTTTTCATAGAGATTGTCATATAAGAACCATGATAAGGAAAATATGAATTTTGTGTCTTGGTGCAGATATTATTTTAAGAGACAAAACACTTAATTTTATTTACTTTTGTTTTCTTATTCTTATGCCACACTGAAGGTAATGGTTCCTGCCCCCCGGCCCGAAGCACAATCTGGGTATGAGCTTCCCTGGATATTTGAGGTCACATGTGACCTCAAAATTTAATATCATAATAACAGCCACCTCAGAGTATTAAAAAACAATATTAGCAGGCAATAATTTTATCTTCTAAGGAGTAATGACTTTAATAGTGTGGTACAAAATGGTTATATCTATATTTCAGAGAGGAAAAGCTAATTAAAAAATATGCTATTGCTTTCTTCCAAATAATGTTTAAACTTTAATATCCAAGTTATTCTTAAGTACAATATAGGGTCATTTTAATTTTTTTTTTTTTGGTGACAGAGATAGAGAGAGACAGAGAGAGGGACAGATAAGGGCAGACAAATTGGAAGAGAGAGAGATGAGAAGCATCAATTCTTCGTTGCAACACCTTAGTTGTTCATTGATTGCTTTCTCATATGTGCCTTGACTGGGGGCTACAGTAGACTGAGTAACCCCTTGCTGGAGCCAGCGACCTTGGGTTCAAGCTGGTGAGCTTTTTTGCTCAAACCAGATGAGAAGCTGGCGACCTTGGAGTCTCGAACCTGGGTCCTCTGCATCCCAGTCTGACGCTCTATCCACTGCTGCACCACCTGGTCAGGCTCAGACTAATTTTTTAAATTAATGCTTCTTTTGGTGGCTTTCAAAGCTGAAAGAGATGGCTTTGGCAGTCTTATTTGAAGTGTAAATTATCAAGGAGTTTTTACATGGAACTTGTTCTTCTATTTTAGTGATACTTTGGTGATAATAGCAGAAGGGTATTTCTTTCATTATAAAAGAATATATATATTTTTTGTATCTAAATTTGATTCTGAGTTCTAGAAATAAATATATTTTACATTTGGTCTAATGAAGAAACTTCCCACAGCATGATTTCAGAGTATTAAAAATCTTGTGACAATTGGAATTAATTTATAATTTTTCTTTTTAAATATCAAATGCTATCTTTCTCTCTTTAGTTTCTTTAAGGTTTTTCTATTTTATTCTTTTCATAACATCTCTTTTTCTTTTTTGATTTGTTTTTCTCTTATATCTCTTTCTTTCTTTTTTAGATTTATTCATTTTTAGAGAGAGAGAGAGAGAAAGAAAGAGAGAGAGAGAGAATGAGAGTGGGGGGAAGATCAGGAAGGACCAATTCCCATATGTGTCTTAACCACGCAAGGCTGGGGTTTCGAACCAGCAACCTCAGTGTTCCCAGGTTGACGTTTTACCCACTGCACTACCACAGGTCAGGCTACATCTCTTTTTTAAAATTGCTGTTAACCCTGGATACTAAACTATGTTGGATAAACAGAATGAGAATATTACAGCTCTTTTTTTTTTTCTGGCAATTAAGGACTTCTAGCTGGTATTAATTGTTTATGGCATCATGAACTATAAGGATTTCTCTTTATTAAATCTAGGATTCAATACTGATTTAAAGAACAGAAAGCACTGAGTCAAATAATTCAATATGGATTAATATAATGACATGCTTCCATCAGAAATCATTTTTACAACTGAAAGTGAGAAGACATATATGTTTAATATACATTTTATTTCAGAATAAATCTAGATTTACAGAAAAGTTGCAAAGGTAGTACAAAGAATCTTGGTGTCCCTCTCACCGTTTCCCCTTTGCTAAAGTCATATAGTACCATGGTATTTTTGTAAAAACTATGAAACTAACATTGGCAGGTCCCTGTTAACTAAACTGTAGACTTTATTCAGATTTCTTTAGTTTTTCCACTGATATCTTTTTGGTATTCTGGATCCAGTGTAGGATAACAAATTGTTTTTGAAAATACTTATTGTAAAAGTCTATAATTTAAATACAGTCTAAATTTCTTCTGGTTAATAAGTATTTCTAACTTTTATCCTTATTTAATTTTTAAAAACATTGTTGTTTTTTTTTCTTCATGAAGAAAGATTGAACTGGACCATATTTAATTTATAGAGTATTACTAGGTCAGCAAAACAAAAATATCCATCTTCCTTTTAAATTCAAAATAGTCATAAATCTTAACCTTTGTGGGCATTGTTACTTTCTTTCATTCTGTGAATTTAGTGTATTTTTAAAAAAAATCTGTCTTCTCTTTATGTCCTATAAAATTGTATAATGTTCTCCATAATTATATTTTAGTTTTTGTCATGTTTGTATCCAGTAATTTTGTGTTGCCAGTGTGATTGGGATCATTTTTATTCTATAGATTTTTGAAAACTTTTATTTTGAGATTATTTTAGTCTTAATGAAGATTTTCAAAAATAAAGAAATGAATTTCTATACATATTTTATTTTATTTTATTTTATATTTCTGAAGCTGGAAACAGGGAGAGACAGTCAGACAGACTCCCGCATGCGCCCGACCGGGATCCACCCGGCACGCCCACCATGGGGCGACGCTCTGCCCACCAGGGGGCGATGCTCTGCCCATCCTGGGGGTCGCCATGTTGCGACCAGAGCCACTCTAGCGCCTGGGGCGGAGGCCACAGAGCCATCCCCAGCGCCCGGGCCATCTTTGCTCCAATGGAGCCTTGGCTGCGGAAGGGGAAGAGAGAGACAGAGAGGAAGGCGCGGCGGAGGGGTGGAGAAGCAAATGGGCGCTTCTCCTGTGTGCCCTGGCCGGGAATCGAACCCGGGTCCTCCGCACGCTAGGCCGACGCTCTACCGCTGAGCCAACCGGCCAGGGCCTCTATACATATTTTAACCAGCTTCTCCTTGTGTTAACATTTTAAACAAGCATAGCAATTATGTTGCAATAAATAATTTATTCAGATATCACCAGTTAATCACTTGTGTCCTTCTTCATTTCCATAAGGCACTTAGTTATCATGTTTCTTTAGTCTCCAGTCAGTAACAGTTCCTTCATATTTCTTTGTCTTTTATGGCCTTGATATTTGTTAAGAGTGCTAGCCAGGTATTTTATAGACTGTCTTTGAATTTAGGGTTTGTCTGATTTTTTTTCTTATGATTAGATTGTGCTTATTTATTATTGAGAAGGATACATTTGAGCCCTTCTCAGTGTACCATACCAGTGAGTGGATGATGTCAGTAGGTATCCTTGGTTCATTAACCTTGTTCATATGTTTAAGGTGGCATGTGCTAGGATACTCTGCTATAAAGTTACTATTCCTCTCATTATGACTACTAAATATTTTGAGAGAGATACTTTGAGACTGCATGATATTTTGTTTCTGCTTAAATTTTTGCACCCGTTTTTTCTGCAACAGTTACCACTATGATGTTCTAATGGTGTTTTTGTTTGCCTGATTTCTTTCATTCACTATTTGAAATTCTTCTATAAGGAAAGGTTGTCTCTTCTCCCTGTTTAGTTATTTATTTATACCAGTATGCTGCATGAGTATTTATTCTTTGGATATGTGTATTTGTTATTGAGATTGTTCCAACTTTTGGCCAGTGGGAATTCTTGAAGATTGCTTCCTGTGTCTCTTGACATAGTTTCTTCCTTTACTTCTTTATTTCTTCACTCTATGATATTATACAAGTGCATTTTATATTTTCACTACCCCAGCCCTGGGTTCAACCAGTTTCCCAAAGAGCCCTGGTTCCTTTTATTTGAAAATAGTATTTAGAAACCAAAACCTGGGTGCTTTTTATAATCATTGTTACTGAGGTGCCACAGCTCTAGTTTCTCTCAGTAGATAGAGCTAAGAAATATGTGTAAGATTTTTTTGATGTTGGTTTTAGAGCCTTCTACAGTAGCTAGTGACTGTTAGTCAACATATACTATATTTCTAATCCTAATATAGATTTTCCCTCTTTCTGTGTCACTAAAGAAATTTATTTAAAATTCTACTGACATTATAATATTTAGTAAGCATTATATAACACTAGGCTGTGAATTTTCTAAAGCCTGAAAAAATCTAGCCTGACCAGTGGTAGCATAGTGGTAAAGTGTTGACATGGGACACTGAGGTCCCAGTTTTGAAACCCCGAGGGCCCAGCTTGAGCGTGGAATCATTGATATGATCCCAAGATTGCTGGCTTGAGCCCAAAGGTCACTGGTTTGAAGCCCAAGGTTGCTTGCTGGCTTGAGCAAAGGGTCACTGGGTTGGCTTGAACCCCCCAGTCAAGGCACATCTGAAAAGCAATCAATGAACAACTAAAGTGACACAACTATGAGTTGATGCTTCTCATTTCTCTATCTTCCTGTCTATTTCTCTCTAAAAAAAGTGAAAAAAATCTGTATTAGCACATGGACAGTAAGTAAAGTTTTATTAACCAATTGGATTAGACTAGTTTAAAAAATACAAATATCATGTTGTCTAGTGATTTCTTATAGCTAATTAATAAAGTTTAATATGTATCCTTTATCTGGCTAGTAATTTCTAGCATATTACCAAAAATTTAGTAGGTTCTTAAAGTGTGCAAATTGAGTTTAATAGAACACATTTTTGTTTATCTCACAATATTGTAAAAATAATATACCCTTTTTGGCAAAGATTTTACCATTTAGCCTGCTTATTGAACCTGCTAAAAAGGTATTAGGTGAAATCTGTTACCAATTCTAGATCCCCACATAATCGTTCTACATTATTGCAATTGGCACCCTGTTAGGAGAAATATAGATTTTTTTTTTTCAAATGTAGCTGGAAATGATTCTGCACACTCTTTAGGCAATATTGCATTTTAATAGGTTTTGACAAAAAAGAAATAGTTGTTTCTCTCAGCCTAGCAAAGTTTTATAGTAGTATATGCCTTATGGCATGACAATTATTTAATAAAATAACATTCCTGAGACACAGAAAGTGAGCAATAACAAGGGAAAACTGACAGGTAATGAAAGTTGTGGAGGTAAGCCAAGGAATGAGCCCAGTTAGAATATTGAAGCTCTGATTAACTGTAATTTAAAGTATTTGGGTGTGCATACATAAGGAGTTTTATGCATATATATATATATATATTTTGTGATACTACCTATCAGATTAGACTGAGGTTTTGATAAAAGTTAACTAGACTTACTGTGGTGATCATTTTGCAATATTTACAGATATTGAATCATTATATTGTACATCTGAAAATAAAAAATGTTACATGCCAGTTATACCTCAGTTTAAAAAAGTTGTCATATCTTTTGTGCTGGTTGTGATCAGAAGAGCTATGTGGTGTAAACATTGGTTTACATGCTTTTGTGATGAAGCTACTTTTTCCTTCATGCAGATCATGTGAAGAAGGTGAAACCTTGTAGGAATGAGGAGATGAGCTTTGAGGCAGGCCTGCTGCTCATAGCTGTAAAGACCTGGAGCTGGGGCTGGGTTATGGCTAACATCTTATGGACATCTTTCTTAATGACTTATATTTCTTTGTCATTATGTACTACTAAGTTCCTTATAGTCCATGATATAGCGTATCTAGTGACATTAGTTTGTGCATCATTTTATGAAAGCCTTTTATTATTATATATGAAAACCTTCACAAAATAAGGTTGTTTTGGAGCAGAATGCACACCAACTTATTTTTCTTCGGACATGCTTTCAACCACAGAACCTCTATATCAAGGGTCTACACATGAACTTTGGCGGTGACCACAAGCCATTTGAAATGGTACGGCAATTTTATATGTGAGAACATGCTTTGCACTTATAGTTTTGGGTGTATGGTCTGAAGGTTTCATTAGGGTTTTAGAAATGGTTCAGAACCACTGCCTTCTCAGTGCTCATGGAGACACAAGTGTATGTCTTCTTTAGAAAAGTTTCTATTCAGGTTGTTTGCCCATGTTTAAATTGGATTGTTAGTTCTTTTGGTGTTGAGTTTTAAGTTATCTAAAATTTTAGATATGAATCTCTGTCAGTTGTACCAGTGAATATATTGTTCCATTCTGTGGGGTTGTCTTGTCATTTCATTGCTGATTTCTTTTGCTGTGTAAAACCTTTTTAGTTTGATGTCGTCTCATGTGTTTATTTTTTTCTTTTGTTTCCCTTGCCTGAGGAGATATATCAGAAAAAATATTGCTACAAGAAGTATTCAAGATTTTACTGCTTATGGTTTCTTCTAGGATTTTTATGGTTTTGAGTCTAATATTTAAGCCTTTAATCCACTTCCACTTTGAGTTTATTCTCATGTATGGAGTAAGAAGATGATCTAGTTTCATTTTTTTGCACGTATCAGTCCAATAGACATATGAAAAGTTTCTCAACATCACTAATCATCAGAGAAATGCAAATTAAAACCACAGTGAGATAGCACTCATACCTGTCAGAATGGCTGTCATCAATAAATCAGCAAACAAGTATTGATGAAGGTGTGGAGAAAAGGGAACTCTCATGCACTGTTGGTAGGAATGCAAATTTGTGCAGCCACTGTGGGAAACAGTATGGAGTTATCTCAAAAAATTAAAAAAGGAACTGCCTTATGATTTAGCAATTCTACTTCTGGGAATTTATCCGAAGGACCCCAAACCACTAATTTGAAAGAATATATGCACTCCTGTGTTTATTGCTGCGTTATTTACGATAGCCAAAATTTGGAAGCATTCCAAGTGTCCATCAGTAGATGAGTGGGTAAAAAAAATCTGTGATGCATTTACACAGTGGAATACTATGTGGCCACAAAAAAGAAGAAAATCTTACCTTTTGTGACAGCATGGATAGACTTGGAGAGCACTATGCTAAGTGAAATAAACCAGTCAGAGAAAGACAAGTACAATATTATTTTATTCATAGTGGTATTTAATGAACAAAGTGAATCAATAAGCAAAATAGAAAGAGATTGCTACATAGAAAGCAGGCTGACAGCTGGGGCCGGGAGTACTGAGTGAGGGGGCTGGAGGGGCCGGGCAAGAAGGAACAAAACAAAACACACTCATGGGTGTGGACAACAGGTGGTGATTGCTGGGAGGAGGAGGGGGGGATGGCATTGGGGGGCTGAACAGTGATGAACTTGAATTAGGGGGGCGAGCACATAATATGGTGTACAGAGATGTATTGTAGAATTGGGCATCTAAATCCTGTATAATTATGTTAAACAGTTTCACCCCGATAAGTTCAATCAAAACAAAATAAAATAAACAGCAAGTAAGAGAGACACAACTATAAGCAGGGCCATCAAACTGTAATCTCTGTGAATGAAACTGTGACTCACTGCACCAGATACAGCAACTTGTTCCTAGAAAATGAATATGCAGGCTCTCTAAAGTCTTCCTTCTAATTTCCTTGGTGGGGGTGAGAGTGAGGACTAAATCTTTTCTGCCACTGTGCTCCTACAACTTTTGTTTTTCCTCTAGTGTAGCCCCAGGTGTATTGTACACCACTTAGTATATAAGAATTTATCTAGTCCGTGAGTCAGAGTACGCTACGCTGCTATAACAGAGACTTGAGTATACGGTGATTAAATAACCAAGGTGGCTTTTCTCATTTATGTCAGTCCTGACGGGCGGGATCCAGGTTGTAGGATTTGTGGCCATGCAGAGATCCAGCTTTCAGGTTCCTTCCACATCTTTTGCTCCCATCCCCTGATACATTATTGTTATTTGCATGACTTTAGTTCTGTGGCCACCAGTTTCAGGTTTAAGGGGGTGGGACAGGAAAGCATTTCTGGTCTCTGAACTCAAACATGTTTAAAGTCATATCACTTTCATATTATGTCAGCAAGAATTATATCATACTTATGACTACTCTGTTGCACAGGAAGTTGGGAAATATTGTGTAGTATGGAAGGGAGAGAACAGATTGTGGTAGAGAGTAGGAAACTCTGCCTCATTCCATGTGCTATTCTAGGGCTAGTTTGTAAAATTGTTTAAGTCAGGGCTTCAGTAGAAGGGAGTAGAAGGGAGCATGAGACATCATTTGTTGTTTCACTTATATATGCATTCCTTGGTTGATTCCTGTATGTGTCCTACTGGGGATTGAACCCACAATATTGGCATATGGATCGACGCTGTAACAAAGCTAATATGGCAGAGTCTCACTTGCTGTTCTTAATATGATGTCTTTTTTAAAAAAAGATTTTATTTAATTTTACAGAGAGAGGGGAGAGAGGGAGGGAGCGAGAAGTATCAACTCATATTTGCTTCACTTGAGTTGTTTATTGCCTGTTTGTTGTATGTGCCTTGATAGGGAAAGCCCAGGATTTTAAATTGGTGACCTCAGCATTCCAGGTTGATGTTCTATCCACTGCATCAACACAGCCCAGGCAATATATGATGTCTTATGTATAGCAGATGTTAAAACACTTGTGTTTGTTGAATTGCCTTATACAGTGGAGTAAGTATGTACAATAAAGTCATTTTACAACTGGTTGTTCCAAAAAAGCAAGTGCTATAAACAATGTGAGTTCCAGACAAAAGGCAGGTCTGCAAACTACCTGGTTAGTGTGGGGAGAGATTGGTCATGTATGTATTGTGCTTTTGTCTCTCTCTGGCAGTGAAATCAGAAGCAGTTTTGGTGATGGGCATAGCTATTTTAGTAACCTCAGTTAATGACTTCTAGGAACAGTTTCTTGAAAACAAGATGAACTTCATTAAAAAAATGAAACAACGAGTGAACTTTACTTAATGATATTACATGTTATACTATTTTACTGTCAAATTTTGCAGGTGTGCAGGATAAAAACACGTGTACACATAGCTACTGTTTTTGCGTGGATAGTTAGAGGCAGTGATTCTGAAACTTTGGTGGGCATCAGAATCAGAACAAGCTGGAAAGCTTGTTAAAAATGAGCTAAACTCTTCCCCCAGAGTTTCTAATTCACTTATTTTTGGGTGAGGCCTGAGAATTTGCATTTTCAACAAGTTCCCAGGTGCTGTTGATGCTGCTAGTCTTGAGGTCACAATTTGATATCTACTGGTTTAAGTAAGGAGATCATACCAACTTATAAAAAAGAGCAAGTATTTGATATTACCTGTTCATCTGGTAATGCATATAATGAAAACATGTATGTTAATAGCATTTTAGATCAGCTGCCAGATATGGAGACATCTATTGTTCCACAGTCCCCAAAACTGCATCATTGAGACCTTCTTTGGAGGCAGATTGAGCATATTTTAGTAGTAGTTATTGAGTGATACTTGCTCTTGAAGTGCTGGAGTAATAAAGGGTAGTTATCAACATGCGTCTCATCATCTGCTCAGAGTTACATGTTTTTATTCCTCCAGCAAAGTCAGCTAAGCTATCTGCCTTTCTGAGCAAGGGAAGGCAGATAGATTTCTTCTTCTGCTTTACAGCTCTGGGGTGGGAGGTAGAATTTTGAGGTGCCCTGGGCTCCACAGAGACAGATTAGTGTGTCGATAGATTATTTATGTCTGCCACGGCTACTTGACATCCCCTGCCCTCAACCTGAGCACTTAGGTGCCTCTCTTCTAACCTTTGCCCCTCCTTCCCCTTCAGTTGGTTGTGTGTCTGTGTGTAAGCATGTATGATACCTTTGTGTTTGTAACTGATGCGTTTAGTGAGGTTTCAGAGCTTAATTCCTTTTCTATTTTTACTTCCGGTAATAGTTTGGGACAGGGAATTAATTGTGAGATAGTGTATTATAAAACATCCAACATTGAAATCACTGCATTGTATTTGAACTTTCTAGGTAGATTTATTTTTTCCTAGTTGAAAAAAAGATTCAGCAATGTTGCTTTTTTATTATATATTTTTTTATTACATATTTGCATAAATTTTTGCCAATACTGGGTATGATCTGTTTCATTTGGTCTTAATTACTTATTTTTTTAATGACTTATTTTTCTTTAAGTTTTTTAAATTACAAAAATAATATATTTTAATTTCTATAAATGTCACCCCAGTATCCCTCAATACAGACATGTGTGCCCATAAACACACTCAGCTCTTCTAGTTGTTAGCCTTTTGTGGTGACCAGTGTTGATATTCCAATTGGTTTCTTTCACAGATTTCTCATATGGTCAATAAAATACACCCATTAAAATCTTTATTAAAAAAATGTATATTTTTACTTGATGATACCATTCAGATTATAATATGATTCACAAGACTCTAGGCCTTGAATTTTTCAGTTAAACATATCTTGGACGTATTTTGAGACCATAAGACTCAGATATATAGAATTCATATTTTTAGTGACTAAATAATATTCTATAGTGAGAATAACTGAGATTTATTAACCCTTTCTGCTATTGAATAGCAATCACATTTTCAGTTTTTCTAAATAGCAATGGGAAAATATCCCTGAGTGTGTGTATGTATGTATGTATCTATCTATCCATACATGCACATACATACATACTGGTGCTTTCAGTTAAATAAATACTAAAAGTGAGATTCCTTAATTGAAAAAGCTATGGCCTAAAATTTAACATTTTACCATAGAGCTTTCCAGGAGATTGTACAGACTTAGCTACTCCTCTCCCTATGCCCCCAAAAGCAATGTATGAAAACACCTATTTCCTTATAGTGCTACCAACTCTAAATATTAACTGTCACCAATTTTGGCAAAATTGATCTTTTGATTTTCATTTCTCTGCCTACTAGTGAGGTTGAACATTTTTTCATATACTTTTTTATTTATTATATTTTCTTTATTCCTTGCTCATTTTTTTCTCTTGAGCTTTTTTTGCTTACCAAATTATTAAAGATCTTATGAGATATTAATCCTTTGTCAATATGTTGCAGATATTTTCTTCTAGTTTATTATTTAACAGTGGTGCCTTTGTCTTTTGCCATACAGAAGTATTAAATGTTTATGTAATACAGTCTGTCAGTCCTTTTCTGTATGGTTTTGTATAGGATTTTAGGGTATCCAAAACATTTTCACAGATGATCCTCATAGTTCCCTGAGATAAATGGGAAGTAAGGTTGATATTGTCATCTTTAGATAAGGACCTCAATCTTCAAAGAAGTCCCTGGCCTGCCCAAGTTTCTAAGTGGTGCATCTCAGATTCAGAATACGTTGTTTGTAGAGTTCTGTACCCTAGCTGTTGCATTGTGCTCTGATTGATAGTTCCTTTTACAGTAAGAGTTGCTCAAATCTCCTACCAGAATATAAAACAAATATCTGGTATTAGTGAAATTAAATAGTAATCTGTTTTCAAAGATGTAGGTGAGAAAAGGTGTGAGTTGTTTTGTTGTTGAAGGATACATTGACGTGTGCTCCACAGAATGGCAGTGGCGTGCTGTTTCTAGCAAAATCAAAGTAGAAGAGCAACAACTCTCTAACAGGGTGTTGAGCAAATGAGTTTGTAAAATCCGGATTTTTTGAGTTTGCTCACTCTTAGTGTTAAAAAATGGCTCTAGGCAGTGCCACCCTATGTGATCTGTGAAATTGCTAATTGCCTTCCTGCTTGGGAGGGGTTATTGTTTTGCTAATATTGCAGGAGGGAGGGATCTTGATGGGCCCAGGTAGTTTAGCAGAAAGAGCAGGGAAGGAGAAGGAGAAAAAGAGAGAAAGCAGAGTGCTGAAGGAAGAAGAGGCCAAGATGGCAGGGAAAGAGAGAGAAGCCAGTTTTGCAGAGTAAGAAGCCATGTTGGCAGATGGGGAATCAGAGATGAGGGGCTTTGGGATTGGTGGGGCCTTTGATTAGAAACCGGAGAAGATTCTCCTGGTTGTGGAACCAGATTTGTCAGTAGCTTTGTGAGCTCTGAGTGAAAGGGAAGTGTTTTCCCTGTGTGTTTCTTATTGGCCGGTGGGAGACTTTAATAAAGGAATGGCCCACCGTTTTTTTGGGTCCACTGTTTCTTTATTGTCTGTTGAATCCAATGGGAACCTGCACATGAGTGGCCACAATGGCTATGGCGGCCCCTGGCCTTACACAGGGTGTTTTAATGACTCAGACCAGTCACCACTGGAGAGTGATAACTATCTTTACCTGGAGATAAAGAATTACAGGTACTATAGTAAACACTTCTTCCCACTATATTCACCAGAAGTTTGAACAAAATAAATGTACCGTTCAGTGCTAATTTTAATAAATGTACACACTAAAAAACAAAGAAAAAAACCCCAAATCACCAGTTTAGGAAGGCTTCGGTGATTGTGCTACCAGATGTTACAGAGGCCCAGTCTGGACACTGAATGGAGAGAGCTGGAAGTGCCCAAGCAGACCTGGTGTCCATTTAGATCTTCATAAAATGTAAACTGTTGTGGCCATAGTGCATTGAGGAAACATGGGTCTCTCATATAATATATATATATATTTCTCTCCCGTGTAAAGAGCAGAATCCTAGTTCTCCTAATTCTCATTGGCTTATCTTGGCCTGTAACTCCTTGTCATGTCTTCACCACTCCCTCTCTAAACACAAAATCACCTGACTTTTAAAAATGAATCTATTTAAAATGAAATTATGTACCATGTTCTTTTGGTTACTTGAGGCTATAGAGATGAAGGCCATATAAATTAATGATGCCATAAAATGATTTGAATACAGTAAAATTAGGATCCCTCGTCATTTTTTTTTTAGAGGTTAGCCTATTGGGTCTGTATACTTATTTCATAGTTATTTTAGTGAACATGCCAAATATGATTTGCCATCTGTATTTAAAACTTTTTTTTAATGTATTACTTTTTGTTTTGTTTAGTTCTTTTTTATTCAGGATGCTAGTCTCTATGAACTTGAATTGTATAGAGTCTGACTTTGAAGAGCAGTAGTTTGTGCTTATCTGTCTAATCCTTTTTTCTAGCCTGAATCTTGAACCATCTTTTGTCTTCTTCATTCTTTACCTCCAAGATTTACTTTCAGTTCCCTACGAAACCTATGACTGGGGTTTTGTTGACTAGAATTTCTTCTCTTTAGGTCTGTAGATTCAGGGAAGATAGGGTTGGCTCTGGGGTAGTGTCCTCCCCCTATCTCTTTCTACCATCTGTAAACACTTTCATTCTGCCTTTAGTGGATGGGCCTCCTGAGGATACATGATGCAGAGTGTTTGTGAAAGGAAACTGATAAGAATGAAAACATTTTCCTTTATAAAAGAGGAAGGGTGGAATGTGGGGGAAAGGTAAGGGGAATAGATCTGTTGTCATTATTAGTTGTCCATTTCAAGCATTCTGTGGGTTTTCACTTACCTGGGATTCTGTGAGACCAATACAAATGGACTTTATGATGGAAAGTTGCAAACATTTTCAAGTTAGAGCCATCTCAGAAGGCATGCACTGTGATTCTGGTCAGGAGTAGAACCTAAACTGTTTTATTGTGATAGAATTTCTTTGTGTCTTTGTATTAAGCAGCAGGGAATGTAAATGTAGTGATGCTACTAATTAATTGTCATGGTAATATGCTCCCCCCACCTTGTAGCTGATTTCTTTTATTGTTCTTTTATATATTATATTTTAATGCTTATGCTAAATGTTAGGCACACTTCATTTGGATGGATTATATATTCTTATTGTAAAATGTACTTTTTCTTTTAATTTTATTTTACTATAATTTTAGCATTTAAAATGTTGAGCCTGTTGGCCCTGGCCGGTTGGCTCAGTGGTAGAGCATCGGCCTGGCTTGCAGGAGTCCCGGGTTCAATTCCCGGCCAGGGCACACAGGAGAAGCGCCCATCTGCTTCTCCACCCCTCCCCCTCTCCTTCCTCTCTGTCTCTCTCTTCCCTTCCCGCAGCCAAGGCTCCATTGGAGCAAAGTTGGCCCAGGCGCTGAGGATGGCTCCATGGCCTCTGCCTCAGGTCGCAACAGAGCAATGCCCCAGAGGGGCAGAGCATCGCCCCCTGGTGGGCATGCTGGGTGGATCCCGGCTGGGCACATGCGGGAGTCTGTCTGACTGCCTCCCCATTTCCAACTTCAGAAAAATACAGAAAAAAAAAATGTTGAGCCTGTTGATTTAGCTAATAACATCTTGGCTCCCCCCCCCCTTTCATTTTGGGACTATAGTGGGTGGCATCATGTGATTAGATTAGTTTTCCTTTTTTATACTGCTGCTCTGCCTTTCAAAAAGACAGTGAATTTGCTATAGTTAGTAAGCAAAATCCTGCATGTATGGGCAGGAGGAAATTGAGTAATCCTGAGAAATCACCTTCTATCTTTGAACATGGGATTAATTTGGGTTTTGATTACTGTGTATACAGAGATTTGGTAGGGAAGAAGGAAACTCATAGGGCCTGGTTTTTAGGCATGCTTTAGAAGGGTTGTATAAAGTTTGATCCTACTGTCAATATCTTTTTGTATTGATACTAGTATTGTTAAAAGATGCTAGAACTTTTGAGCATAGGCCATGGTCACTTAGAGCAGGCAGTTTTGGTATTGAAATACTCCCTCAGCTTTTCATCACTTACTAACATTCTTTTGGTACCTTGTAGACTGCTGAAGGTGTTCAATGAACAGATTTATATGAACTTGTAGATTGTATATAAGCATTAAAATAGTTAGATATAGGTAGAAAATTTGACCTGGATTCAGCTTGCTCCCCCCCCCCCACCCCAACCCCCCTTAAAGATCAGTTAGCTGCTAAAGTAATGCTTTCAGGAACAGGGTTCTTTGCCAAAAGTAGTTATTTTCTTTAAAATTTACTACTCACTTTAGCATTGAGCCAGAGCCTACCTATTGATGATTTTAGGGGTGCCTTGTACTTTTGCTTCTACCAATTAAATAGTAAGAGTTGATTTGCAACAAAGAGAATTAATTTTTTTGTGTGTTTGAGAAGCATTTATTTTTAAGTGGTAGTCCTCCCCTCTCTTAAATAGCAAGTGATTAACTACTACTTTAATTTTCAATTAATCAAATTAGGTTTCTGCTGGTAGATTTTGATTACATGCAGTTCTAACAGCTTCCAGATACACTTCTCTTTCCCATATGCTTACCATATGCTGAGGAAAGCCAACGTAGAATAAATTAGTGTGAAAGTAAGAACACTTAGTTCTTTTGTAGAGTTCATCTTGAATGACAGAAGACAGCTCAGAATCATTTTAGCTATGAGGAACCTTTTGAAAAGTGATATGGAAAAATAACCCATTTATGTGTGCCAAGGTCTGTTTTCATAAATGTAAATTTGAAAGTTCATTAAAATTTTGGCATGTGATTTGGAATGCATAATAACTGGAAGTGATTCAAAGCCAGAAATCTGTATCCTTATACCAACATGTTTCACTGAAGACTGGCTTTGTATGGTTGTTTAATATTTAAAAGGTAAGAAAAAAATTAGTATTTACTCAATGGATATAGCGCTGGAAACTACATTCAGTATGGAGAGGCTGCAGAAGCAAGAGAGAGCCAGCAACCTAATCAGTGGCCCCAGAATGCTCACCAGCCTCTGTTCCTGAACAAGAGGCCAGGTGACTTTGAGACACTGACCACTCACTGTTCCTTATTTTTCAGAGATGACAAGACAGAAATGCATGTTTTTCTTGCTGTTTCTAGGACTGTGAAAAAGGACATTTTGGGTCACATAAAAAGAGCTGAAAAAATGGTCAAGCTGGGATTAGACAGATGATATCTAATGCTAGTAATTAATATGAACAGTTAATGATCAGAGATACTGTAATGTTACATGCTAGGCCTATTGCTAACCCACAATGTAAGTCTTCTGAGGTGAGTACACAGAAGCAAAGGGGAAGGGAAAAAAATAGTACTTACAGTTGGTATAGACAAGCCCATTTCTTGTCTGTAATGACAGAAATTAATGCTTCCAGGTCCTATCACACATTTTTCAGGTGAGGCACAAAAGCAGTGCTAAGAACCAGGTAAGAAGAACCAAGAACTACTGCGACAGGAAAGCTTTTATTTTAGAGCTTACAGGCTTCACAGCTTCAAATTCTTATCCTCTGCCAGTTGTTACTTTTGCTGTTACGTATGTGTGCTTTGTACAAATCCAATTTTTATTCTCTTATTCCCCTTTATTACTTTTCTTTGGAAGTTTCTTGCTCCCTGACGTCTCAGGTCCTATGGTTTCTACCTTCCAGTTCAGTCGGAGAGAAAAATGGTTTATAAAGTGAATAAGATGATCACCAAGATGAAAAGTGACACTCCTTGAGTTTGTGATTATGTATTATAATTAGCTCATATTCTGTCACCTAGGATGCCATTTTTGGATGTTGTTCTGTAATCAACCAAACTTCCAGCAGAAAGTAAGTTTAAGATCATTGTCGTCTTGGTTTACTTCAGCTCTTAGCCTTTGATCTATTTGACTTTGACACAGGCTTCTCACCAACTTCTGTAGATTCTCATTCTGACAGGATGCTTTGAATTTCCCCCACTCTTCCCTTCCGCCTGCCCCTACCCTGGTTCAAGGTATCATTCACCAGATTGTATGTCCTGCATCTGTTTTGTTCACTCAATTCCTGGGTCTTCCTTTTCTTTCCCCCGAACTTAGTTTTTCCTACTTTTACATTCCCTTTCTCCAATTATTTTTCGTATTGTGGCCAATTACCATTCTGAAAACATTAGTCTCCTCTCCTCAAGATTTTTTCCAGCTTAAAAGTATTTGGTGGCTGTCTGTTGCCTACAGAACTCAATTTCTTCCAGTATGGTGTAAGGGACATCACAGACTGGCACTTGCCTACCTTGATAGCCTCATGGTTGGTCACAAACTGCCATGTACCTGGAGCCGTACTTCAAGTTCATTTGTAGTTCTTGTTAAGCCATGCATTCTCTATATCCTGATTTTTTATTTGTTTTTTTTTTTTGTTTTCTTACACTTTTTCTTTTGCTTGAATGAGTGCCTATCATTTTTGTTTATTTTTGGCAAATACCTCCTTTCCTTAAAAGTAATCACTTTTGTGTGTGGCTTAGCTGGATCTTCTAAGCCTTAAAGATGGCTTTCCTGAGGTGAAGTGTGCAGTAGTTGTTGGTCAATGCACCTTCCTGGCTAGATGCTTAGCTGTGTAAGGGACAGGAGACTGTGCCTTATTCATCTTTGTGGCCCAGCACATAGCAGAAGGCCTGGCATGCAGTCGCTGTACCATAAATATTTGTATGGAATTTAGTTTATTTTCCATTACATTTTATAGAGAATGAGGGAATCTTAAAGTAAACGAGGTACCTAAAAATTGTATATTTAAATGAAGATTTGAGATTTATTATGATTTATGGAAGTAGAAAGGAAAAAATTGTAATTCCTTGGCACTCAAACTAGTGAATGGATACCAGTGAATAGGAACCATAATTGGCAAATTAAAAAAAAAAACTCATTTGGCTAAGTGTGTATAGTGTGTGTGTGTGTGTGTGTGTGTGTGTGTGTTACAATGACAACTTGACTTCAAACTAAGACTGATTCAAAATTGTGAATTATAAGCAGTTAATGATTGGCAGGGCTAGAGTGGAACCTAGGTGTTAGGACAGTTCTGAGAGGGCTAACTACATTAAGAGAAAAGCCCAGCCAATTCTCCGCTGCCTAGGTTCTCTGCTGCCAAGGGCCCCTACTGCTCCAACTCCAGCCACTATCTGACTGTAGCCAGATGAGAAACTCAGAGCCAGATCTGCTCAGCCAACCCTTTTCGAGTTCCTGACCTAGAAACCAGGAAAGATAGTAAACCGGCTGTTGTTTTAAACTAAGTCTAGGGTAGTTCACTATGGAATGGTTGATACTTAGAACCTGTTTCTTTGGAGAAGCGTGGTCTGTTTTCTTCTAGGTGGTATTGAAGGAAGACAGGGTCAGAATTAGAAGTATCTCTTAGTTCAGATTTAAAGTAGTCACTGTGCTAATCTTGTTCCCTCAAACTTTTATACCCTAGTTAGTGGTAGGTCAAGCGGGGGAGGTATTAAAAAAAGATATTTTTGTGATGATTTTTTTTTCCTTTTCATGTATCTTTTCCCTGTATCTGGTAAAGAGAGACTAGTTAAGGGTAGATTTAAAACTAAGCTTACTATATTACAAGGAACCCATCTGTTTTTTGGAAGGAAGATCATGTACGAGAAATTCTGCAAATGAACTTGCAGATGTCTCCATGGGAACAGTGAATGGGGCAAAACCACACTGTTGTCAGAGAGGCCAGAACTTACATTGAATAATTTATAGTTCAGTGTGCTCTTTTTGATATTAAAATCTGAGTGCCCATTGTGGATTGAATTGTGTGCATCCAAAAGATATGATGAAGTTCTAACCCCAGGTACCTGTGAAGTTGACCTTATTAGGAAATAGAATCTCTTCAAAAATATAATCAAAATCAAAATAAGATCATAATGGATAAGTGCGGGCCCAAGTCCAATAACTGATGGTTTTTAAAGAAATCAATGTAAAGATACAGAGACACATAGGGATGAGGCTATGAGAAGACAGAGGCAGAGACTGGAGTAACACTGTCATAGCTAAGGAATGCCAAAGATTACAAGCAACCACTAGAATCTAGAAGAGTCGAGGAAAGATTCTTCTAAGAACTTTCAAAGAGAGAGCATAGCCCTGCCAACCTCTTGATTTCAGACTTCTAGCATGGAAGGTTAAAGTTCTGTCATTTTAAGCAGTTTATGGTATTTTGTTATAGCAATCCTACAAACCGAATACAGTCCCTGAAAGTTAGGGAAAATTAAAAAGTTTTTCTCTTCAAAGGTTATGAAAATGAGCCTGATCAGGTGGTGGTGCAGTGGATAGAGAGCATCAACCTGGGACATTGAGGACCCAGGTTCAAAACCCTGAGGTCACCAGCTTGAGCTTGGGATCATAGACATGGTATCATGATTGCTGACTTGAGACCAAAGGTCACTTGCTTGAAGCACAAGGTTGCTGGCTTGAGCAAGGAGTCATTGGCTCAGCTGGAGCTGCCTGGTCAAGGCACATATGAGGAGCAATTAATCAATATATAAACTGACGCACCTATGAGTTGATGCTTCTGATCTCTCTTTCTCTGGTCTATGTCTCTCTCTCGCTTAAAAAAAAAAAGTTATGAAAATAAAATGGTAAGTCACAAACTGGGAGATAATACTTGCTAAATGTCTATCTGACAAAGGACTTGAATTTAGAATATATAAAGAACTTACATCTCAATAATAAGACAACCCAATTTAAATATGGGCAAAATATTTGAAAAGACACTTCACCAAAGTAGATGTATGGATGTCAAGGAAACACATGAGTGCCATATGATATTATTAGTCAATAGGAAAATGCAAATTTAAACTGCTCTGAGATATACACTGCCACTAGAATGACTAAAATTAAAAAGACTGACCATAGCAAATGTTGATTAGGATGTGGAGCGACTGGAACTCTCATACATTATTGATTGATACTGAAAATGGTATACTCACTTTGGAAAACAGTTTTTTGTCTCTTAAAACATTTAACATGTATTTACCTGGTGTTCTTCTCATAGATATTTATAAGAGATTTGAAAGTATATGTTTATATCAAGATTTTCACAGTAAAGTTCATAAGAACTTTATTTAGAATAGCCTCAAACTAGAAGCAACCCAGATATTCACCAGTAGGTTAATGGATAAATAAATTATGGTATATCCACACAATGAAATGCTACTCAGTAATTAAAAAGGAATTGACTATTGATACACAAAATGAGATGGGTGAATCTCAATATAATTGAATAATTAGGCTGAGTGAAATAAGCCAGAACCATCCCCCTTTCAAAAGAGAGTGTATATTGTATAATGCCATATATGTAAAATTCTAGAAAATGCAAAGTAATGTGACAGAATGTACATTATTGGTTGTTTGGGAATAGGAGGTAGGGCATGGCATGGAGGGGAAAGGATTTTTTTTTTTTTTTGTACTTTTCTGAAGCTGGAAACGGGGAGAGACAGTCAGACTCCCACATGCGCCCGACCGGGATCCACCCGGCACGCCCACCAGGGGCGATGCTCTGCCCACCAGGAGGCAGTGCTCTGCCCCTCCGGGGCATCGCTCTGCTGCGACCAGAGCCACTCTAGCGCCTGGGGCAGAGGCCAAGGAGCCATCCCCAGCGCCCGGGCCATCTTTGCTCCAATGGAGCCTTGGCTGCAGGAGGGGAAGAGAGAGACAGAGAGGAAGGAGGGGAGGGGGGTGGAGAAGCAAAATGGGCGCTTCTCCTGTGTGCCCTGGCCGGGAATCGAACCCAGGTCCCCCGCATGCCAGGCCGACGCTCTACCGCTGAGCCAACCGGCCAGGGCCGGGGAAAGGATTTTAAAGAGATGTGAGAAAACTTTTAGGGTCGATGGATATGTTCATTACCTTGACTGTGGTGATGATTTATATGAAGGGTATATATTTATATGAAGATGTAACAAGTTATATACTTTAAGTATGTGATTTTTAAAATATGTCAGTTATATCTCAATAAAGCCAGAATCAAAAGAAAAAACTTACATGGGAAAAATGTAGAGTTAAGTTGAGGGCGTAACACAGGCCCTATTCTACTAGTATTTATCAGCCGAGGATCAAAAGGTGAAGTGTGCTTTACCATTTACTGTTGATATGCTATGTCTTTAATGGCAAGATACCATTTAAATCTAGAGCTAACAAGTAAACCAAGCCTGTAGAATCAGTTGGGCTTTAATCATGGAAGAAGACAAGAATGAATTGTAGAGTAAGAGATTTATTACAGAAATCTTTATTATATGTGGCTTAAGTGTCTGTTTGTCGCCGATAGCTTATTGGTTGCTTGCGTAACTCTACTAGCCAATGGGGTGAAGTTGCCACAGCTGAACGCAAATTGAGCGGGTCAGGGGGAAGGTGAACATTTGTTTGCATTGGCAATCATCTGCTTTTGAAACAATTTAAGGCTGAATGCAAATTGAGCGTGTCAGGGGGAAGGTGAACATTTGTTTGCATTGGCAATCATCTGTTTTACATAAAAACTATATCTTAACATATTTTCTTTTAAGAATGCCTCCTAGAAAATACAGCACTGAAGAGGAGAGAAAAGGAGCTAAAGCTGCACAAAAACGGCTTTCTCGACAAAAAGAAACCACTGAGCAGAGAAAGATAAGGCTTGCTTCAGTCGCAGAGCAAATGCGTCTTTCAGTTGAGACGTAGACAATTTCCTGTAAAACTTGCCTTTGCGCCTGACCTGTGGTGGCGCAGTGGATAAAGCGTCAACCTGGAAATGCTGAGGTCGCCGGTTCGAAACCCTGGGCTTGCCTGGTCAAGGCACATATGGGAGTTGATGCTTCCAGCTCCTCCCCCCTTTCTCTCTCTCTGTCTCTCCTCTCTGTTTCTCCCTCTCCTCTCTAAAATGAATAAATAAAAAAAATTTAAAAAAACAAACAAAAAAAACTTGCCTTTGCTATGACCATCAATAAGTCTCAGGGCCAAACGCTTAAGCGTGTTGGCATTTTTTTACCTGAGCCTGCATTTGAACACGGTCAACTTTATTTTGCCTGTTCAAGAGTTTGTGAAAGAACGGACTTAAAATTAAAAATAATTGATGGTCCTCTGCAAGGCAAGCTTAAAAATGATGGAAAGATCTACACAAGAAATGTTGTGTACAAAGAGATCTTTGACATGTGAATTAACATTTTATTATTTAAATCACCTTTATTTATTGAGCTAGCGGTGGCTCTTAAGAAATGTACCGCCAGTGGTTTCCTTCATTGCACTCTACTTTAAGCAATTAAGCAAGTAGAAGGGGGAAACCCCGTGGGGCACTAAGCAAAGGGGCGTCCTCACCGCCTGCCCTGGGTAATTCAGTTTGAATTAGCAGACACCTTTGCACAAATCATTTTAATTACAATTTATAATATCTAGAACAGCGGTCATTTCGTATGACCGCCGGGCTTTCTAGTTAAACTATAAATATTTATGGTAGGAACTTATAAAGGTCCAGGAGGCAAGTTGGAGAATCAGTGAAGTCCCTAAGTAGTCAGTTTGAGAAGCCGAGCAAGAGAGAATGTTCATGAGAAAAGGTCTATGGAAGGCTGTGCCTTTGTGTAGTTACCACATCTGTGGGTCTGTGATGGAACTAGAGTTGCGGTTGTCCTATTGGGCTAACTTGAGAAGTTGGACAGGGATCTTAGAAGAGCAAAGATAAGCTTGAAACCACCCATTTAAACAAGACTGGTTACTATACTAACAGCCTTCAGAGGGTAATGCTTTCCACATCTATGCTGATCATTTCAGATCTGTGCAAATTCTATTTTTGATTAACTTTAACCTGTAACTATATAGGGAGAAGATTTCTGGAAATGTTGTTCTTGCTTAACCAAAATGAAATGGCACAAGCCACTACAACTTGCTAATTAAAATGAGGATGGTTATTGTAGTGCTGATTATGAACCTAAGCTCCTCTGTTCTCATGTTATGGGTTGATTGTGCTACACAAATACAGAATTTTGGAAGAGAGATATGATTGGGTCAGAATGAAGTAAGAGTTAGTCCAGGCATGAAGAATAAGGGTAGATCTTTAGCAACAGGGCTGATTACAATGTAAACAATGGAGAGACTCTGCATCTCCTCTTATAAGGAAAGTGTTTATAGCAACATAAACACCTTTTCAACACAGTAACATAAACAGTTTCTCAAGGAAACATTCTCTGGCATTCAGGAAATGTTTCTTTCTTTACAAACACGAAAGTGTGTTTTTCTAAAGATTTAATTTATTTAAGGGCTCTGTTTAGAACAAGGCTCTGATTGTAGAGGGATAGTTATTCCCAGAGCACTTTTGTGGTAGGCTCTAGTTGAAGTCCTTATAGAAGCATCTTGTTTAAAAACTCTGTGGACTAACGGCACAGGTCAGTGCAGGTGTACTGTGTTACATATTGGATACACCTCTGGAAAGTTGAGTAAATTAAACTTTGTGAGTCAAGTTGTATTATAAATTCCCAGTAGCCTGCAATTTGATATTTTCTTACAAAAATCCTTAAAAGTATGAGGACCCTTTGTTACAGGTATAACATACTGACTAGTTACTGTGAGGCTAGGGACTATGATAATGGCCATGTATTTGTCTGAAACATTCATACTTAATTCTTTGTAAGGTGAATTAAATTGGTCAATTAGGATTCTCATATTAGAGGTACCTTAAAACATTTTTTACAAGGGAACAATTAAAAATAGATTTCATCTACAAGACCCACTTTATGTTTGAAAAAGACAGGAAAACTCTAGCAAGAATGCTTTCTTAATAGTGAATGGAGGACAGATGTACCTATTTTCAGCATGTTATTAAAAATATCTAGTTCTGGTAGTGCACTGAAAATCCTTTTAATAGGCACGAAGCATCAGCTACACATGCATTTTGTATCTTTGTGGCAAAACTTGACTTAATTAAAAAATTTACCAACAAATTTTAGGAATAATTTATTTATTGATGACCAGATTTTCTGCAGCTTTCTATAATTTAGAATGAGCAGTTGGGAGAAAGTGAATCATACTACCTTCTACTTTGACCTCCAGACTACATACTTTTTAAACTTCAATGTACAGATGACCTGGGCATCTTCGTAAATGCAGATTGCGATTCAATAGGTCTGGGCGGGGGGGGGGTGTCTGAGATTTTTAGTTGTAACAAGTTCCCAGGTGATGTTGATATCACTGATTTGGGGACCACACTCTGAGAAGCCAGAGAGTACAGGCTTTTCTGAATATAATTTTTTGGTGTGGTTGCCCACAGTACTCAACATTTTACAGCAAATGTGGTGGGAAACAGAAGAAAAATTGCTCTCACGTATGCCCAGTTTTTGTCTTGGGAACAGAAGGATAGTGGCAGGCCAGTACAATAGTTCAGCAGGAAAGAAGCACAGGCACTTCACCTTCAGCTAGCTGCAATCACATTACATTTTTAAAAATTCATGGAAGTGGACCAGTTTAAAAGCCAACTTCTCATGGAAATGCTAATTATACTGAAAGGGAAAGAAGTTATATATGTGAGGAGTACACATATGAGTTTACTTCTTTCCCTTGCAAAGTTCCCTTTGGTATCTATAAAAATAAAATAATTTTTTTTTTGAATGTTAGTATCTATAAAATTAAATGAGTTTTCTTGGTGTGTATTAAAATAAACTCATAGCCAACTTGGCTGTTTTTGAAGAACAGTTCAATATTAAAGAAATGTTCATGGTGGGAAAGTTTGTCTGTTTGAAGGATGAAATTGGGACTAATTTGAAAATACTTTATAACTCTCAACGTTTTTGTTTTTTTTTTTTTTGGACCTTTTAAGATGGGAAGCCTGAAAACGTTGGGAAAATTGCCCCAAGTGCTATTAAAATCTATTGGTCCTGTATATTTTCAAAGAAAACTTCAGGCAGTTGGTTTTCTTGGGAAAAATATCATTGAAATGTGAATTTGAGGTTAGAAAAAAGTGTTCAGAGGAAGATAAAATCAAATATTTCAAGGAATTATTTGCCCATTTCTTAAAATAACACAGTTTTTTCTTAATTTTAGGTTGAACCTTTATAGCATAATTGAAATTAAAAAAAGAGTAAATGAACATCTTTAAAGCTTTTGGATTACTATGTAAGATTTCTGGAGCCCTGAAGAACAGGAAACAAATGGCTATGTCTCTGTGGGGGTGATATGATGTATGATGATCACAGAAATCATTCAGCAATAGTTAACGTTCCTTAGGATTCTGGCAAAGGTGGGAAGAAGACTTCTGAGGGATCCTGAATGCCAGATTATGTTTATCTGCTGTAATGATAATTGCTAGCCAAATTATTTTTAACTGTGATACTTTAATAATCTTCAGCTTGACTTTGACATCCAGATAATAAATGTCCACTTTCCCAAGAATGTTTTCCAAATGAGTGAGGCTGGTTCTGTCTAAAAAAATTTTGAATGTGTTTTGGAGTGTTGCGAGTGTTGGAAGTATGCATTCAATAAAAGGAAGGAAGGAGCTATGTGCTTCTTGCGGGCTGTTAAAATGATAGCAGCGGCCTGACCTGTGGTAGTGCAGAGGATAAAGAGTCGACCTGGAAATGCTGAGGTCGCCGGTTCGAAACCCTGGGCTTGCCTGGTCAAGGCACATATGGGAGTTGATGCTTCCAGCTCCTCCCCCTTCTCTCTCTCTGTCTCTCCCTCTCCTCTCTAAAATGAATAAATTAATAAAAATTAAAAAAATTAAAATGGGCTCTGGCCGGTTGGCTCAGCGGTAGAGCGTCGGCCTTGCGTGCGGAGGACCCGGGTTCGATTCCCGGCCAGGGCACACAGGAGAAGCGCCCATTTGCTTCTCCACCCCCCGCCGCGCTTTCCTCTCTGTCTCTCTCTTCCCCTCCCGCAGCCAAGGCTCCATTGGAGCAAAGATGGCCCGGGCGCTGGGGATGGCTCTGTGGCCTCTGCCTCAGGCGCTAGAGTGGCTCTGGTCGCAACATGGCGACGCCCAGGATGGGCAGAGCATCGCCCCCTGGTGGGCAGAGCACCGCCCCTGGTGGGCGTGCCGGGTGGATCCCGGTCGGGCGCATGCGGGAGTCTGTCTGACTGTCTCTCCCTGTTTCCAGCTTCAGAAAGAAAAAAAAAAAAAAAAAAAAATTTAAATTATAGCATATTTTGAAGTACGAGAAGTAGGAAAATAAATAAGGTGTTATAGATTAAAAGGTATCTACATGCACCATTTAGGAAAAGACAAAATTTTTTTTAAAGTGTACTTTCTATTTTTAAAAAATTGTAGTTTTCCTTTTCACACTTTCTGTAACATAAGCTGTTTCCCATGTAATTACAAATTTTGGGGGTCAGATTATTTTTTATAGCTATATAATATTCCATTTGTAAAAGGGTGGTTACCATCTAGGTAACCTAAACTTCTTCTTCTCAAACATTTAAGTGGATTTGTATATTTTCAAAGGTGAATGATACTATAATGGAACATTTGTGTATGATGCTTTTCTTTGATCAGGATTTTCCCCTTAAGTTAGATGGCCAGAACTGAAATATATATTTTTGTAGAAAACCTTTTCTTAATATCTGGTCTGTGAAGTTAAGGGACTGTGAAAAAATACCCTTCCTCAGTGTTAGAAGATAATAATGTTATGACAAGGTATTAAAAGCTAAGTTGGAGTTGGACAGGGCAGATTAACATGGTTCTTTTTTTTCTCTTATAATTTTCTTTTTTCTTTTTCTTAAAACCTGATTCTATCTGTGACACTTAATTTTTAACACCTGTTGAGAAGGGGGAAGACAGGCTGGAACTGGTTCCTTGAAAATTTTTGATAGGATGCTTTTTAAAGAAATGAGTTGTTTATATGGTTAATGACTTTAAATATAATTTTTAAAAAGAATAGGACACTTGATGATAAGTCTCTAAGAAGAATAAGTTTATAATGTTTAAGTTTGAATTTTTCTGAACTTTATTTAGGGCAAAAGTATTGAGGTAGTTGTGATTCACTAAGCAAACAGAAAAAGAAATTAGAAATTAGAATAATACTTCTAATAGGAAAGAGAAATAGAAAGCTGCTCACAATTCAGACTATAGACTGATTTGTAGCATTCATCCTTAGAAAACTTTAGAAGTAAGACAATCAATTGGACAGGCAGGTCATGATTTCATTCTAGTTGTTCCATAAAGTTAACCCCCCCCCCCAAACTTGTACCTAGTCTGCAACATTTTAGTTGCCCCAGAATCTTCTAGCAATAGATTTCTAGACTGAACAAAAGGTTTTCAAGACCAGATCTATAAGATATTTATGTACTTTATAAATTTTACCAAAGTTCTTAATTCAGTTTAGAAATTTAGTTTAGCAATTTTAGTTTTTAAGTGGTTTAAGTGGACTCTGATTTCTCTGGATTCTAACTATTTTTTTTTACTTTTCTGTATAGTTAAATATCTATAAAGCATGTTTTTCTATTAAATCCAAATTATTAACATATGCATGCATATAGGAAGTAATGAAGTTCTATTTTCATCATTTTTAAAAAATCTGTGTAACTATATTTTGAAGAAATTATGTCATCTGTTCAGTTCCTTTTTCACTATGGAACACTTTAGGCAAGTATATATAATGTGTATGTTACAAAACAAAATCAAAATGAACATCCATGAAGCTACCATCTAATTTCTCAAATATGACCAAACTATCTTTGAGCTCCTTTCCTAGTGTGCTCAGCTTTGCAGACAGCATAGGTTAAATAATATTTTGGTGTGCCTGTTTTTCTAAATTAGTATGCTTGTAGTCATTGGAAAATCTAAACAGATATTATATTAGGAACACCTGCAAATTAATGATTGACATCAATGCATATACCGTATTTCCCCATGTATAAGATGCACCCTTTTCTGAAAAATTTGAGGTCTAAACACTGGGTGCGTCTTATACAGTGGTTGTAGATTTTTTTACTTACATTTCCCATTTTTTTGTGCTTGTTTTTGCACAATATATGAAGATAGTAATTCGTCATCAGACACAGAGGAGAACAAGCTAATGAATGGGAGTTTTGACAGTAATGAGGAGTTGTATGAATTTTATGATGAATAAAACTTGAGTTCAATAACTTTATGTAATATATTTTCTTTCAAATTTCGGGCCTCAAAATTAAAGTGTGTCTTATACATGGGAGCATCTTACACATAGGGAAATGCGATACATAATTCATAATATCAGAGACTGAGGAGATTCTATAAGTAGGACATTAGAATTGAAACTGTTGACTCTAGCTAGATTTAAACTTTTTCTTTTAAATTGCTTAGAGTAGATATAATTTATTTTTCTAAAGAGGCTATTTTTAAAATCTTTTATTACTAAACCCCAAACAGCATGGGTATATTATTCATAAATAAAACACCAAATAGGTTTTTATATAACAATATAAATTCACATTACATGTTGGAAATTCAAGGTTGGTTTATTTGAAAGAAAATTATGTAGACCTTCAATTAAAGATCTGTGTTCCCAGATCTTTGCCGCATACTCTGGGAATCAAGATTTCAAGTTGAAAAGTCATAAAGAAAATATCAACAATAGGGAAAGTGCTATTGATTATTAAAACTCCAGGTGTGAATATTGTTATTATTATTATTTTATTTTTTTGGTGACAGTGGCAGAGATAGAAACAGAGAGAGGGACAGATAGGGACAGAGAGACAGGAAGGGAGAGAGATGAGAAGCATCAATTTTTCATTGCAGCACCTTAGTTGTTCATTGATTGCTTCTCCTATGTGCTTTGATGGCTACAGCAGACTGAGTTACCCCTTGCTCAAGCCAGCAACCTTGGGTTCAAGCTGGTGAGCTGTGCTATAACCAGATGAGCCCGCGCTCAAGCTGCGACCTCGGGGTTTTGAACCTGGGTCTTCTGTGTTCCCGTTCAATGCTCTATCCACTGCGCCACTGCCTGGTAAGACAGGTATATGGTTATTTAAAGTTTTTTTCACATTTTTCCCTCAAATAATAATTTTTCATTTGTACTTTTTGTTAATTAACTGCTTTGGAATGTAATAGTTGTTGATTTTGAAAAGACTTTTCACTGAATCTAAAAGATCAGAAACTCAAATTCTTTTTAAATATTTTGTTGTTTTTAGCATTAGTGCTTTGAAGATTAGAAATAGATTTTATTCATCTTATATAACCATTGCCGGTGATTAAATTGTGTCTTTTGTCCTCATAAAATAAACATTAGATTTCATTTTGGCTTGTATTTTACCCATGATTTCTTTCCATATTATCACTGTTTTTATCTGGAATTTTTGTCTCCCTGAGCAAGAGTGTGAGAGTCTGAAAAGTTTGGTATAAGTGATGCTCCTCAGTTTTTTCTTTGTTTAAAAAATCTCTTATATGGCTCTTCTAATCACTTTATCTTTTTATAATACTATACTTAAAATTGATTCTGGAGTAAGAAAAATAATACTGAATTTTTATTATAATTGAACATTTTTTTTTAATAAATTTTTATTAATGGTAATGGGATGACATTAATAAATCAGGGTACATATATTCAAAGAAAACATGTCTAGGTTATTTTGTCATCAAATTATGTTGCAAACCCCTCGCCCAAAGTCAGATTGTCCTCCGTCACCCTCTATCTAGTTCTGTGTGCCCCTCCCCCTCCCCCTAACTCTCTCCCTCCCTCCCTCCCATGTCCTCCCTCCCCCCCCACCCTTGGTAACCACCACACTCTTGTCCATGTCTCTTAGTCTCATTTTTATGTTCCACGAATGTATGGAATCATGTAGTTCTTGTTTTTTTCTGATTTGCTTATTTCACTCCTTATAATGTTATCAAGATCCCACCATTTTGCTGTAAATGATCTGATGTCATCATTTCTTATGGCTGAGTAGTATTCCATAGTGTATATGTGCCACATCTTCTTATCCAGTCTTCTATTGAAGGGCTTTTTGGTTGTTTCCATGTCTTGGCCACTGTGAACAGTGCTGCAATGAACATGGGGCTACATGTGTCTTCACGTATCAATGTTTCTGAGGTTTTGGGGTATATACCCAGTAGAGGGATTGCTGGGTCATAAGGTAGTTCTATTTGCAGTTTTTTGAGGAACCACCATACTTTCCTCCATAATGGTTGTACTACTTTACAGTCCCACCAACAGTGAATGAGGGTTCCTTTTTCTCCACAGCCTCTCCAACATTTGCTATTACCCGTCTTGTTGATAATAGCTAATCTAACAGGAGTGAGGTGGTATCTCATTGTAGTTTTGATTTGCATTTCTCTAATAACTAATGAAGCTGAGCATCTTTTCATATATCTGTTGGCTATTTGTATCTCTTCCTGGGAGAAGTGTCTGTTCATGTCCTCTTCCCATTTTTTTATTGGATTGTTTGTTTGTTTGTTGTTGAGTTTTATGAGTTCTTTGTAAATTTTGGATATTAGGCCCTTATCTGAGCTGTCGTTTGAAAATATCAGTTCCCATATAGTTGGCTGTCTGTTTATTTTGATATCAGTTTCTCTTGCTGAGCAAAAACTTTTAATTCTGATGTAGTCCCATTCATTTATCTTTGCCTTCACTTCTCTTGCCATTGGAGTCAAGTTCATAAAATGTTCTTTAAAACCCAGGTCCATGATTTTAGTACCTATGTCTTCTTCTATGTACTTTATTGTTTCAGGTTTTATATTTAGGTCTTTGATCCATTTTGAATTAATTTTAGTACACGGGGACAGGCTGTAGTCGAGTTTCATTCTTTTGCATGTGGCTTTCCAGTTTTCCCAACACCATTTGTTGAAGAGGCTTTCTTTTCTCCATTGTGTGTTGTTGGCCCCTTTATCAAAGATTATTTGACCATCTATATGTGGTTTTATTTCTGGGCTTTCTATTCTGTTCCATTGGTCTGAGTGTCTATTTTTTTGCCAATACCATGCTGTTTTGATTATCGTGGCCCTATAATATAGTTTAAAGTCAGGTATTGTAATGCCCCCAGCTTCATTCTTTTTCCTTAGGATTGTTTTGGCTATTCGGGGTTTTTTATAGTTCCATATAAATCTGATGATTTTTTGTTCCATTTCTTTAAAAAATCTCATAGGGATTTTGATGGGAATTGCATTAAATTTGTATATTGCTTTGGGTAATATGGCCATTTTGATTATATTTATTCTTCCTATCCAAGAACAAGGAATATTTTTCCATCTCATTGTATCTTTTTCGATTTCCCTTAACAATGCTTTGTAATTTTCATTATATAGGTCCTTTACGTTCTTTGTTATGTTTATTCCTAGGTATTTTATTTTTTTTGTTGCAATCGTGAAGGGGATTATTTTTTTGAGTTCGTTTTCTAATATTTCATTGTTGGCATATAGAAAGGCTATGGACTTTTGTATGTTAATTTTGTATCCTGCGACCTTACTGTATTGGTTTATTGTTTCTAATAATCTTTTTGTGGAGTCCTTCGGGTTTTCGATGTATAGGATCATATCATCAGCAAAAAGTGATAGCTTTACTTCTTCCTTTCCGATATGGATGCCTTTTATTTCTTTGTCTTGTCTGATTGCTCTGGCCAGAACTTCTAACACCACGTTGAATAAGAGTGGAGAGAGTGGACAACCCTGTCTTGTTCCTGATTTAAGGTAGAAAGTCCTCAGTTTTATGCCGTTTAATAGGATGTTGGCTGATGGCTTATCATATATGGCCTTTATCATGTTGAGATATTTTCCTTCTATACCCATTTTGTTGAGAGTCTTAAACATAAAATTGTGTTGTATTTTATCAAAAGCCTTTTCTGCATCTATTGATAAGATCATGTGGTTTTTGTTCTTTGTTTTGTTGATATGGTGTATTACGTTAACCGTTTTGCGTATGTTGAACCATCCTTGAGATTCTGGGATGAATCCCACTTGATCATGATGTATTATTTTTTTAATATGTTGTTGTATTCGGTTTGCCAGTATTTTGTTTAGTATTTTAGCATCTGTATTCATTAGAGATATTGGTCTGTAGTTTTCTTTCTTTGTGCCATCCTTGCCAGGTTTTGGTATGAGGGTTATGTTGGCCTCATAAAATGTGTTTGGAAGTATTGCTTCTTCTTCAATTTTTTGGAAGACTTTGAGTAGAATAGGAACCAAGCCTTCTTTGAATGTTTGATAGAATTCACTCGTATAACCGTCTGGGCCTGGACTTTTATTTTTGGGGAGATTTTTAATAGTTTTTTCTATTTCCTCCCTGCTGATTGGTCTGTTTAGGCTTTCTGCTTCTTCATGACTCAGTCTAGGAAGGTTGTATTGTTCTAGGAATTTATCCATTTCTTCTAGATTGTTGTATTTGGTGGCATATAATTTTTCATAGTATTCTACAATAATTCTTTGTATTTCTATGATGTCTGTGGTGATCTCTCCTCTTTCATTTTGGATTTTATTTATTTGAGTCCTGTGTCTTTTTTCCTTGGTGAGTCTTGCCAAGGGTTTGTCAAGTTTGTTGATCTTTTCAAAGAACCAGCTCCTTGTTTTATTGATTTTTTCTATAGTTTTTCTGTTCTCTATTTCATTTATTTCTGCTCTGACTTTTATTATCTCCTTTCTTCGGCTGGTTTTGGGTTGTCTTTGTTCTTCTTTTTCTAGTTCCTTAAGGTGTGAAGTTAAGTGGTTTACTTCGGCTCTCTCTTGTTTGTTCATATAGGCCTGAAGTGATATGAACTTTCCTCTTATTACTGCTTTTGCTGCATCCCAGAGATTCTGATATGTCGTATTTTCATTTTCATTTGTCTGTATATATCTTTTGATTTCTGCGCTTATTTCTTCTTTGACCCATTCATTTTTTAGAAGTATGTTGTTTAGTTTCCACATTTTTGTGGGTTTTTCCCCCTCTTTTTTGCAGTTGAATTCTAGTTTCAAGGCTTTATGATCCGAAAATATGCTTGGTACAATTTGAATTTTTCTAAATTTGCTGATATTGTCTTTGTGGCCCAACATATGGTCAATTCTTGAGAATGTTCCATGTACACTAGAGAAAAATGTATATTCTGTCGCTTTGGGATGAAGTGTCCTGTAGATGTCTATCATATCCAGGTGTTCTAGTATTTCGTTTAAGGCCACTATATCTTTATTGATTCTCTGTTTGGATGACCGATCTAGAGCCGTCAGCAGTGTATTGAGGTCTCCAAGTATGATTGTATTTTTGTTAGTTTTTGTTTTCAGGTCAATAAGTAGCTGTCTTATATATTTTGGTGCTCCTTGGTTTGGTGCATATATATTAAGGATTGTTATGTCTTCTTGATTCAACTTCCCCTTAATCATTATGAAATGACCATTTTTGTCTCTGAGTACTTTTTCTGTCTTGTAGTCAGCATTATTAGATATGAGTATTGCTACACCTGCTTTTTTTTGGGTGTTGTTTGCTTGGAGTATTGTTTTCCAGCCTTTCACTTTGAATTTGTTTTTATCCTTGTTGCTTAGATGTGTTTCTTGTAGGCAGCATATAGTTGGATTTTCTCTTTTAATCCATTCTGCTACTCTGTGTCTTTTTATTGGTAAGTTTAATCCATTTGCATTTAGTGTAATTATTGACACTTGTGGGTTCCCTACTGCCATTTTATAAATTGCTTTCTGTTAGTTTTGTATCTAGTTTGATTCTTCTCTTTTGTTTTTCTATCATTTGTTTTTGTTTGTTTGTGTTCCATACTTATTTCCTCTGTTGCTACCTTTTTTAAGTCAAGTGTTTTTGTGGTGGTTTTTTTAAGGGTGGTTACTATTAAGTAATGAAAAAGGTACCTACCATATTCATTGTAGTACCCTATCTTATAAGTATTTCTACACTTCATCATCCTTTGCTACTGTTAATCTCCATCCTCTCCCCCCTTTTTTTCCTTTGTTGTCAAAGTTTAAGTTTGGTTTTATTGTGTTCTTGGTGGAGCTGTTACTTGTGGTGTTGTTTTCTTTTGTTCTTTGAATCTGGTTGGAAAACCCCCCTTAGTATTTCCTGGAGTGGGGGCTTTCTGTTGATAAATTCTCTCATCTTTTCTGTATTTGTGAATGTTTTTATATCTCCTTCATACTTGAAGGATAGCTTTGATGGGTATAGTATTCTTGGCTGAAAGTTCCTCTCTTTCAGGGCTTTAAATATTGGGGTCCACTCTCTTCTAGCTTGTAGAGTTTCTGCTGAGAAATCTGATGATAATCTAATAGGCCTTCCTTTATATGTTGTACTCTTCTTTTCCCTGGCTGCCTTGAGAATTTTTTCTTTGTCATTGGTTTGTGTCATCTTTATTATGATGTGCCTTGGAGTGGGTTTGTTGGGGTTAAGAAAACTTGGTGTTCTGTTTGCTTCTTGAATTTGAGGCTTTAGTTCCTTCCACAGGCTTGGGAAGTTCTCGTCTATTATTTGTTTGAGTATATTCTCCATTCCATTTTCTTTCTCTTCTCCCTCTGATATACCTATTATTCTTATGTTATTCTTTCTGATGGAGTCAGACAATTCCTGTAGGGCTTTCTCATTTTTTATTATTTTTGAGTCTCTTTCTTCTTCTCTCTGTTTTGCCTCAAGTTGTTTGTCTTCTATTTCACTAATCCTATCTTCAATCTGGGCTGTTCTGTTAGCTAAGCTTGTTACCTCGTTTTTCAGCTCGTGAATTGAGTTTTTCATTTCTGTTTGATTTGTTTTTATAGTTTCAATTTCCTTGGTAATATATTCTTTGTGTTCATTGAGTTGTTTTCTGATCTCCCTATATTGCCTTTCTGTGTTTTCTTGTATATCTCTGAGTATTTTTAAGATTTCTATTTTAAATTCTCTGTCATTTAGCTCCAAGGCTTCCAATATGTTAAGTCTTTTCTCCATAGATTTTTTCCACATCTATTTGTGTTACCTCTCTTTCTTTTGTATCCATAATATTCGATTTCCTCTTTCTTATCGGCATCTGAGGGTGGTCTTATTGATAGCACTAATTAGAATTAATAAAGAGTAAAAAGAAAAAAAAAAAAAGGGTAAAACACCCCACAAAAAAAAAACAGTAATAATTTATTATTTCCCCCATTTTTTCTCTCTTCTCTTTCCCTCCTCTCCCCTCCTCAGGGAAATATCATGCCTATAATGGAGGGCCTGATTTGGGGTGAAGAGTTCAAGGGGCAAAAAAAAGGGAGTAGGGACCTACTAAATGCAAAAAAAAAAAAAAAAAAAAAAGGAAGAAAATCTTAGACAAGCATAAGATGATTTGCTTGTATGTGATTGTCAACTAAGAGATATAATGAGAGGGATAAGAGGGAATCAGAAAAAAGGACCAAAAAAGAATAATAAAGAAGAAAAAATAAAAATAATAAGTAAAAATCTGTTGTATTAAATGGAGCGAAGACTAAATACAATGGAGACCTTGGGTTGGGAGGACCCAAAATGCCACAAAAATAAACAAACAAGAGAAAAAAAAATAAAAACAAAAGCAAAAAAGAGAAATAAAGCCAAAAAAAAGCCTTGAGTTCCAAATTAACTAATTTGTTCGTGATTAGGGATTATATGGGAGGAAAGTAAAATGAGAAAAGAAAAAACGAATAGAAAGGAAAAAATAAGAAAAAGAGAAAAACGAAGGAAGAAATAAAATAGGAGGAGAAAACAACAAAATAAAGCAAGACAAAAAAAAAAACAAAAAAAAAACAAAAGAGGAGAGAGTGAGAGTTAAGTGTTTTGGAGTATAACCTTAAAGGAGGGTGAGGATGAAGAAGAAAAATAAAATGCAACACTCATGGGTAGTGTAGTTCAAGAAAGGGGAAGCATAAGATGGGCAGAGAATAGAAGGACCGAGGTGGAGGAAATAAAGGCAAAAAGATAGAAGAAACAAACAACAACAACAACAACAAAAAATTAGTGGATCAAGTTGTAAAGTCTGTGGGTTTTTCTTGATTTTGAGAGGTTAACTTCTTCCTTTTTCTTT